>NC_138303.1:88287500-88887500 GCF_965601325.2 Salmo salar
TAAGGACGACCTTTAAATCCCGGGTGCCAGCTGCACCATGGGAGCTGGGAGTCCCAGACCAGGAAGGGGGAGGAGGGGGGAGATCAGCTCTGCCGCCGCCACCGTCTCCCTGCCTCACATCAGAATGCGACCACAGGCTCACTACTAGACATCAGAACCAAAGCAGGGCTTTGAAAGAAATTAAGGGAGACACATTTTTTATTTCTCCCGCTGAACCTGTCAGCAGGATCTGTGAGGGTCCCCATGGCTGCTAAGAAGGCTGTAGGTGGATACAGGGCGCCTGAGAGGGTGCCTGTGTTTGAACAGACATTTAATTGTGGGTTATGAGTGTTGTCTTTCAAGCACATCCGGGAGAGACATGTGCTCAATATTTCCACAACAAGTCTCTGTATGGCTATAAACACTCCAGCAAGGTAGCAATAATGAAAATCCCTCAGATGTGTCTTTTTTCATTTTGACAGCAGTCAAGTGTAAATTGAAAAGTCAACATTTACTTCGGTTCCATGTGACTTCATTTATGTATTGGGTTGGTTGTCTGAGCTTGACAGGGACCAGGGAATGACTAGTTTTGCCCAAATCCACAGTTTAACGGGCATAGCTGTAATTACACACAGAGCACAGATCAAAGCTGTAACCCATGTTTAAAGATGATGCACAGGCACTGTAATTGTTTACCGTTGGTGAGGCAGCGTTTTTGACAGAAATAGTGAGTTGGAGAGACCCCAAAAGACTTGTTCTGGGTAACTCTCTACCACTGTTCACTGAAACCCAAACTCTTGTGCTGCAGTGACAGAGGAGACGATGCCTCGAAGGCTCTTCCTGCAAACTGGGATTATTTGATTTCGCTCGAAGGAAACTACAGAGATAATATTCAAGCCTTCAAGAGACACCAGAAGGGATTCATTTGAAAACTACTGAAAACAAACATTTGATACTGCTGAATACAGCTTTCAAAGATCCTTTATTCTCAAGGTCATACTAAAATAGGGATTTTACAAGGTTTACAATGGTTGAGAGGGGATGTCATTTTTCATTCTTGTCCAAACTGATTCACGTAGAGTGGGATCAAATAGAATGGGATCAAAACAGTTTCAGAACGCAATTAAAACAGAAATCGTGGCGCGAAAAGTAGAACGTAATGGCAACATATTTATTTAACCTATTATTTTCTGTGCACATATTTATCTTTATGCTGCATACTTCCAAACATGACGAAATCCCTCAAATGAAACAAAAGATTTTCTTTAAGTAGGCAGAATTTAGGTATACGCAAGAACCTTTGACTTAGGTTGTGTTCTCTAGGGACAAAGTTAGATCTTTCTTTCTTTTCTTTTCCTACAGAAATCTTGGCGCAATGTAGAGATGGAAATTGCATATTACTTGAATGGTGTAGCCTCACATATCGCTTTTCTTCCAGTAGAGAGAAGCCTGCCAGCATTCTAACACTGGAACTGAAGTGCTTTAGCGTCTATTCACTCCCTCTCCAATACGCAGATGTGATATTTAGTGTACTGTGGGACTTTGTAGCTAATTTGGTAGAGCATTGCTAGAGCACTGCACTTGTAACGCCAGGGTTGTGAGTTTGATTCCCGGGACAAATGTTATATATATAAATGTATGCTTGCATAACTGTAAGTAGCTTTGGATAAAAGCATCTGTTAAATGCCTTATATTATACCGCCAGATGGACTTCACACTCTCTGAACTCTTTTTCCATGGGACAACTCAAATATGGGGACAACCCCCATCCTACTGTATATACAGCATAATTGTAGTGCCATGCCTCACCACATCACATCCTATGAACATACTGCAGTTCATCTTCAGTATAACAGGTGAGACAAACATAAAAAAGACTTCAGATTTGTGTACCTTTATGGTACACCTATATAAAACTTTGTACTACCTCAGTCTAGAACACCTACAATATTTCATCACACACACAAACACACACACACACACACATACATTTGTTTTACTATCCTTATGGAGACCAAACGATTGATTCCCATTTAAAATCCTATTTTCCATAACCCCTAACCTAAACCCTAGCCCCAAACCTAAGCCTAATTCTAACCCCAACACTAAACCTAACCCCTAAGCCTAAAATATCATTTTTCCTTGTGGGGACTTGTCCGGATTTTCCTTGTTTTACTATCCTTGTGATGATTTCAGGGATATCCATGTGAATTAAATAAAGGTTCAATAAAATAAATAAAATAAACAAATTCTGGTAGCCAACAAGGATAGTAAAACCCCCCAAAAACACACTGCTATCCACCGATATATGGGTTCTTCAAACATTTGTGTCCTCACTCCTCCTCAACTACTGTGCTGCAGAGTGTTTGTCATTTGATATTTGAACTCAAGCATTGTCTATGATAGGAAACACATAAAAGTGTCATGCGGTCCCCCACCCAGCAGGAGGTTCATTGAACCAATAGACTCCACTAATTTCCATCGACAAATCACAGCCTCCCAGGACTGTGGTCCTGACTATATCCTTATCTTTTATTTATGTTAAAGTGATGGATGTTTAAATGAGAAAAATGGCATCTTAACTTGCTCCCTGTAAAGTCGCACAATCCATTCTGTACAGGATTGACAGCCCTGGGACTAAACAGCCCTCTACAATCCAATAGATGTCAGGAGCATTTATGGATCAGTGCAAATGGTGCAATGAGATAGCAGTGGGACAAACCTTATCAGACCCTTATATACTGGACAAGATGGAGCTGCTCCCAAACTGGTATAAGGAATACATGGGGTAGAACTTAGGACATATTACATAGTTTGGTGGTGTGTATATGTACTTGGTTGTGCTTGTTGGGTGGGCGTGATAGATATGTTTTGTTTCTATCATTGGGCTTCTCTACTTTTCTTGATGTTTTCTATTTCTAATAAAAACAAATTGTCTTTTAAAGGACAAAGTACTTACCACACAAGAGACACTGTAAAAGCAGCTCAACGTGTATTCCCACAGCAGTCTGTACCAGGTCTCTGGACGCAGAAGTACCACTTAATATTGATTGTCTAACTGTGTGGGTGGTATACAAGCCACTCCCTATCATACAGCCTGAGAAGCCAGGAAACCTGACATGGCTGGTTTTCCAACACACAGAACACACAAGGAAATTCATGATGAAGCATATTTTCACAATTATCTCATAGTTATTCTTGTCTGAGTGACTCTGAGGTCTGAGTAAACATATCTCAAATATCTTCTCCAAGGACACACTATCATCTACTCTACAGGGATATCTAACACTTTGAATTACTGTTCCAAGAGAGACTCCAGTATATTATGATAACATCAACAGAAACTTCAACTTAAGACGTTTTACTGATATAAATGGTATACAAAACAAATCATGAGTCTTAGCACCATGTCGTTTTTTAAATATTTCAGTAAAACTGTTTTCTAAACAACTTGAGAAGTAAATTCATAGAATGAAAGGTGGAATGCCCACTGAGTGTTTGCTTACAGTTTTCTCAGATGTAATGAGAAAGGAAGACAACATTAATATTTGTAAGGATCTGTGGAGAGGTGTTGGACATTTTCAAATTGAGAGCGACTAGCAATATCCATGTTAGCACATCTATTTGTTTTAGAGCATCAATAGAGAGTTTGCTGAGACATCAAAGACTGGGAGGAAGGCTAGTTTTTTGCTTCCACACTCTATTGTTGCTCATAAACAAAGACAAATGACAGTAGATTGGGGCGTGCCTGGTTTTCCTCAATGTGCTCCCTGTCTATGATGGATCTGACAGCACCAGCACTGACCTTTTCATAGTGCCCTTCTGATTTCATCGATTGATGGTTAAAGTCAACAGTGACTTGTGAAACCCTGAAATACTTTCCACAACAACCGATTCTTTGGCCAGGACTGAGATGGATGGTTTAAAAAGAGGAATTTCACATCCAGCTAGAAATCCCATTAGCAGCAACACTTTTCTCTGATTATGATTGCGCTCATTTATCTTAATGATATATAAGTGAACACAACTACTGCAGTCATTTTCAAATTTCAGATCGTAATGGACTATTATTCAAAATTACATTGTTCCAAAATAGTGAACTGTAGCCTACCATTTATAATCGCGGTGCGTGTTCTAAGGCTTCTCCAAGCAATTTTATTTAAATGTTTTAAAAAATATATCCAGGATTTTTGGACAGTTTGTTGGAACTCTGCAAGCTTGATCTTACACTGTGAGCTTTCTGAAAGAGCATTGACTTAATACTCTCTCTCCTCAGCTCCCTAAAAGCAGGAATTGGTGTTAAATTAGCCTTAGTTTCAGCTGTGTATGCACAGGGAGCAGGGGGCGCACTCATTACCCTACATAACACGCATCATCACTACGTCCCATCATGCCTCACTCTATGGCCCCCAAAGGCCAAGGTGACTACCTTAGGGACATCGCTATGGCAACAGGTAGAGGATCTGATCCATGTGGAGGCGCAGATGGTTCAGTGTTCTGAAGAAGCAGAGACTGACCAATAACTGAAACAACAGCTACTCTCTGAAGAAGCAAAGGTCAACTTTAATCATCTCCACAGCTCCACACAGGAATCTCATAAAAAGCTAAACAAAGCTAGTTCATTCTCATCTTCACCCCTTCACAAGTGAAAGGAGAGAAGAGGGTAAAAGTCTTTCTCTAAAACAGAACTGCTCTACAGACGAGTAATGTCGAAAGTAGTTTGCTGATTGGGCCCCTTTTAAGAAATTCAAGCTTTCAATGAGGTCAGTTCATAAAAAAACAAAAATAAAATGATCTAAGATTGGATGTATACCATGAAAGCAGAGGCTTCTGGAAACAAAAGGAAAGCTTGGCTTATGATCTAGACAGCGCCTATGTTTGCAATTAGATAAAATCGATAAATCGAAAGCATATGCTTTGTTGGAACTCCAAAGCCTGAGATCAAATGTGTTGTCTGGAGAGCGAATGACAAATATGCTTCTTCTAACCAAAACGCCCATTACATTCACATCAAGAGAGTAAACAAGTCAAGAACAGGGAAGTGGATAAACCAAAAAAATGCAGATCCGGTAGATATACGTTGCTATTTAACACACAGGATCACACTATTTTATGGGACAACTGACTCCTTTACATTTCATGTGACTGACAACTCTATGACTGATTTCTATTTTCAGTTTAAAAAAAGGTTATTCACTGCACACTGCTTCTGTCTGATATAACTCAAGCCTTTGACACTGTGGGTCACACAGAGATTTAGGAGTTTAGTTACAACCTCACATCATTTGAATAAACATCTGAATAGGATGTTCTCAACACTATAATAGCGACCACTATGGAAAGCCCCTTGGTTCCCAAACTTGACCCCTCTCACATGGCAGCCACTGTAAAAGAAAATGAACCCGGTAATTCTCATTCTTCATCTGTGGCATATGAAAAATGTTGGCTCGGGCCAGCTCCAAAAGCTGTGGCTGCATAGCGGTACATCAAAGCCAGGGTTATGTCCTCAAAATCAGAATCATCTGTTCTTTATTCCAAAGTGACCGGCTATTCAACTTCCTTATGCATCCCGGTCAGCTTCGGAAGGGCTCTGATCTCACCCTCAAGGTGCAGTCTAGGCCTGCGATAACTATCAATAAATAATCAGAGGCTCTTTTAGAATAAACCAGGCCCTAGATAATTAAACCCTCAGCAAAAGTCCTACACTCCAGCGCCATTGTTGTGACATGTGCAACACATACACTTAGGCCTTACATTTTTCATTACGCCTACATTTGGACCTATTCCTGATTTTTTTTTAAACATTAGGAGTATCCAGGGACCAGTTGAACTAGTGATAAAAAGAGAACCTTTCAAATGTAAATTTCCTGTTCTTCATTTTTCAGTCTTTTCCAGCTTTTTAATACTTCTCTAGAGAGCATGACATTAATGTTTCCAGGATCATGCTTTTCACATTATCTTCTCTCAGACAATACCAGTCCCTTTTTTTCTCTTTTATTTTTTGTCACATTTACGCCTTTCAAAAGTCAAGGGAAAGCCAATTTCATTTGATGCCAAATGACAGTAATTACACTGTATAAGACATGACAATTAACTCCCAAGTTTCGCAAGGAGACATGCATATTCTCCCATGGCCTACAGCCCGCACTGCATACATATGAAGAATATTGGCCCAGTTGTGTATCTCTCGTTGCATCTTGGCCCGTGTGCGATGAGAGACTGTCACTTTAAGGTCTTAAACAGACTGGTAGACGGTGGAGATGTCATGGTGTGTCAGAGATAAGATGGAGCGCAGCAGATGACATCATTCCTGGGGCTGGGCTGAAGATTAGAGTCAGCTGTCTGAGGGAGCCTCCATGACAAATCTCCCCCTTCCCCTCCTGCATCCACAGTGCTCAGGGGGGAATAGTGCTATATCTGGCCCAATTACACTGTGATTCCCTCTACCTCAGTGACAAGGCTCATGCGGCTCTCTGGCTGCTTCCTGACTAAACTGCTATGAAGGACACCTCCAGAGGGGGTTTACGCCAGGAATGGAAGACCAAGAGGAATCAGGACAATAGACATGAGGCAACATTGGGAATATATGATCGGTGCAGTCTGTCATAAAAATGGAGTAATGCCTGAGCAGCTGTTTTGCTATGTTTGTGTTTCACATCCATTTAAATTCCTAGAGGAAGGCTTTTGAGTCAAGCTCAGTTAGCGAGCTGGACCAGTAACAGAGACCAGTTAACTGGATACACAAGTAACATGGGCCTTGTGATAGAAACCAGTTCACCAAGCAGCAAGCCACTGAGTCAAATTAACAAGAGACTAGTCAGCCTGTTGAACCAATGACTAAGCATCAGTGATTTCCTGCTTGAATAGCTCATTTCTGTCTTATTTTTCTTGATTGATAGATTTTTTGTGTGTAACGCATTCTAATGTTGCGAGTACTATAATCAAGGTTCCCAGTGAGTGTAACATTTTAGAGAAGTTATGTCAGCGATAGATGACGCTAGCGTAATATGATGAAAGAGTTTAATTGTAATCGGGCCCAGGATTGAAGGTCTTCAAAGCTACTGTGAATTCTACAGACACAGAGCTTTATGAACTGAATCGAGAAGAGGCAGATTATGGGAGAAGCAAATGCACTACACATGGTGTGAGAGCCATGGAAGTAACAGGTCCAGAAAGACGCTGCCTCAGAAGGCTTTGTTGTGTTTTTCTGGAACAGCAGGGGCCATATCAAATGACTCGGGAGACATAAAGGGGATAACTAGTCACATTTTAATGTTAAAAATCATTCAAATGGTTTGTTTGCTTGAAATTGTACTCATTATATTTATGTAATTGTTCAAATCTATGGTTCTCTGAGGAGCTTCAAGCATTTCTTTCACAATACCTCTCTTGTAAGTGTACTATTGTGCATAAGGCCTTGTTTTTATTATCTTGTAACATCTCCCTACTCAGCTTTTCTTGCACACATGTCCTCTTCTGCCCCTACAATGCACTGGATGGAAATTCAGGCTGTGGTGCCAATCAGCTCAGTTTCCAGAGACATTTAGTAGATTATGGCCATGTCCTGCCAACAGCCCACCATCCCACCCAGTACACACACACTCTCCCACTTACACACACAATTACATATGCACACACGTACGCTTGCAGACTCACGTACTATATGTGCACATCCCCACACACACAAACAACACCACGCACATCTCGCTCTCTTTCTCAAACCCACTCATGGGCCTCCAATCCCCCACCCCAACTGGAGTGGCAGCTGTCACAATGCGTCACCATCAGCCGTGGCGGGTAACAGGGAATCAATCAGTGTGCAGATTAGAAAATAGGTTCTCCCAACAAAAAACCTCCATAGACATATACATTGTTCAAAGTAGGGGATGTGTTGTCTTTTGAAAATAGCATGAGATGATTAGCATGGAAGAACTCCATGCTAAAATGGATTTTTGTTTGGGGGATTGTTTTTTTCTATCTGGAAGTATAATCACTTCAGTATGTCTGTTTCTTTCTACTGCAGCCCTGTGGTCTGGCCGACTGGCCCTGCTGCCAAATGGTGGTCAGGCTGGAGTTGACATCAGTGGGTTATCACTGACACCCCTCCTGCTGAGACTCGCTGACCCTCTGCACAGGGGCAAACAGGGAAAGACCCACCACCACAGGGGGGGGGGGGGGGGGGGGGAGGTGGTGACCACCACAGGCCCATACAGATCATGTCGTATGTTTACTGTGGGGATGAACTATGTGGTGCAGCCAGTGCAAGAACTGACTCCCAACGCATGGCATATGAGAAAGCTATACCAGTGTGCATACAGTCAACAAAGATAATCCTCTTCATGTCCATATACACAATGTGAGGGAACTATACCAAAGAGTATATCTTTTAATTCTGAGGTGAGAGTGAGATAAAAACGTTTATGCTAGCCTCCTCCGTGTGCTGCATCCCCCCCCCCCCCCCCCCCATCATCACTGGAGCAAATTAGAGGCATTATCTCAGGTCTAATGATGTTTACAGAGGAGTATAAAACAATGTGATGAAGCATTATGGCTACTCTGCCACAGAGCAATAACAAGTATGTCATACAGCAACAGTTATTCTGAGCGACAGAGAGTTAAAGTACACACAGAGCTGGAGCAGCTGGGTCACATTGCCTTGAGACATTTATATAAAAGTGCCAAGGAAGTTTAATCTTATCAGCAGAGTGATACCTAATAGAAAAATCGTTATCCCAGAGTTAGATTGAGACGTTTTGGCATACCAATTGAATATAGTGTATGATGAATCTGTTCTGTCTGAGGACTTTTCATGGTCAGCTGTTTTGAGTCAAAGGAAACAAAGATCTGACCTCAATAGGGAAACTCTTCAAGGTACTTTATTTTCCCTAACGTCATAAGAACTACTTGGGCCCATAAAACAGCTTTATATGCCCTTGGTACAGTCTAAATGTAACCCCTAAGATATCTCACAATTTTCTGGTGAAAGAAAATGCAGATATTTTTCACATTTTTGACTCAATGGTATTTGACGGTATTTTATGTTTTTAAATAATACAAGTTTTCAATATGCATTATGACTAGTAAATTACCCTAGGGTGTCAACAAATACATTATAAGTGATTTCAAATGGGGCTTTCTCTATTCTGACTGTTCTATACTGTTCAATCCAACTTAATTTTCATAATTTTCATAAATGTCAGCATTTCCTGCACTTTTGTTATCATTTCCAAACGGTGCCACGCAGGGCTGCATGATGGCAAGCTATCGTAACTTGTCATTTATACTTGAATAACTTAAAAAAAAAAAAAATGTATTCATATATACTTTTATTTGTTTATATATGTGTCCATATTGTCCGTGAGTTTGTAGTAGATAGGCTATTTTCTCTTTAACCATATGGTCTAATTAATGAAAAAAAGCATCTAATCAACAACAGGATTATTTTCTATTAACTCTTCCAAATATTTACTTTTCTTCATAACTGCCACCAGTTTGATGCCAAAACATTGACAAATAATACATACTGACATAGTAAAATAAATAAAAGTGTGTAAACAAAAGGAATGCTGAAACCCTTATATTAAACACTAATTGTATTCACTAAATAGATGGTTTATATTTAGGATCATTTTTACAGCTTTGTCATTAAATATTTTGTCATTCCCCAAACATTTTTTATCATCTTACTTAATTATTTTATATATTTTACATGTGATAAGGCCACACAGAGGACCAGAGATAATTAGACAACTGTGATAATCTGAAGCACCCAAAAGGCCACTAGATGTCTTGTTATAGATTACATAAAATCCTTCAAAGTAGCAAAATTCTGGTAGTGTACTGATAACTTCGAAAGTTTCCAGTAATATATCCTCCCTTTGTAACCCTAGTTGGAATGTAGTGAGCCGCACCTTGAATACACTGAGTGTGTTTACATGCACACTAATAATTCAATATTAGGGGCGGCAGCGTAGCCTAGTGGTTAGAGCGTTGGACTAGTAACCGAAAGGTTGCAAGATTTAATCCCCGAGCTGACAAGGGACAAATCTATCGTTCTGCCCCTGAACAAGGCAGTTAACCCACTGTTCCTAGGCCGTCATTGAAAATAGGAATTTGTTCTTAACTGACTTGCCTAGTTAAATACCTTTAAAATAAATTAAACTGATTATACTAGTAGGTAAAGTATCAAAAAAGTAATGTAAACAGCTCTGTGGACCTTCATTATATTTTATCAGGGAATATCATTATATTCATTATATTTTATCAGGGAGTCATACTGAGACCAAGGTTTATTTCACATATGAGCGCTGAATTACATAAACTACAGAAGATTCTACAGAAGAAATGACAGAACACATTCTTCAGTAATAAGGTCCTCAATCAACTTTCTGAATTGCCCTAGAGGCACCAGAGCATCACATTTAAGAACATTTTGAAGATTGGTCAACAAATAAGGTGCAAGAAAACTAAAAGCTGATTTACCTAACTCAGTAGAGACCAAAGGAATTTCCAGAGTTAGCCATCCCTGAGACCGAGCTTTTTAAATGAAAACATGGCAACCAACGTGACATCAAAGAGGGACAACCAACTTTCTGCTAGAGAATGCGGTGATGAGTACTAAAATTGTCTCCCGTAATAAAGCGCAATGTGCTATGCTAAACTGCATCTAACGGCTTTAATGAAGTGGCAGCTGTGTTCATATACAGTAGATGATGTTGTCATAGTCTAGGAACGTAAACGGAATGATCTGCTTTCTACTATTTACCGACAGGCAGAACATATTTCTATAGAAGCACATTTTTTTTGTCAGCTTCTTAACTAACTCATCAATATGCTTTTTTAAAGACAGGTTTTCATCTATCCAGATGCCCAGATATTTGTAAGCAGGGACACGATCAATATGGACACCATCCGAAGTACATATGCTTAACGCATCATACTTATATTTACATATACTTAGGTTTACCTGCATTCAGTAGTAATTTCAGGTCAATAAAGTTTTTCTGTAATACAATTATCTTAATCGGTGTAAGGTCAAACTCAAAGTAAGCACTCGCCAATTAAAACACCTGGTTTTCTGAGCAATCTTTCAAATTATTAGGACGTGTAAAAAGCTTAAATCGGCGTTTGTCACGGTTGTTGTCGGTGAATGAGGACCAAAACGCAGCAGGTACGTGAATGCTCATCTTGATTTTTAATTATCTTCAAAAATGAACATACAAAATAACAAAAACGAAAAAACGAACAACTAACAAACAGTCTGGCAAAGCAAAGCTCAACACAGAACAATTCCCCACAACCCCAAAGACAAACACACACACCTATTTAGGACTTCCAATCAAAGGCAACTATACACACCTGCCTTCAATTGGAAGTCCCAATCATCAACCCAACATTTAACAAACACAAACATGCCACGTCCTGACCAAAACTAAACCACTAGCTCCATCTGCTGGTCAGGACGTGACAGTACCCCCCCCCCCGGAATGCACCTAAAAAAGAAAAACAAGAAAATCCCCAATACCCCAACAAAAACCCAACAAACAATAACCCCTAAACCATAAGGGAGGGAAGGGAGGGTGGCTGCCGTCAACGACGGCACTGTGCTACACCCTCCCTCCCCAACCCACCTATCCTGGAGGTGGCTCAGGTGCAGGCCGTTCCAGGCTGTCGGGACAGTCTGGCAACTCGGGACGGTCGGGACAGTCTGGCAACTCGGGACGGTCGGGGCAGTCTGGCAACTCGGGACGGTCGGGGCAGTCTGGCAACTCGGGACGGTCGGGGCAGTCTGGCAACTCGGGACGGTCGGGGCAGTCTGGCAACTCGGGACGGTCGAGGCAGTCTGGCAACTCGGGACGGTCGGGGCAGTCTGGCCACTCCGGCAGGTCGGGGCAGTCTGGCCACTCCGGCAGGTCGGGGCAGCCTGGCCACTCCGGCAGGTCGGGGCAGCCTGGCCACTCCGGCAGGTCGGGGCAGCCTGGCCACTCCGGCAGGTCGGGGCAGCCTGGCCACTCCGGCAGGTCGGGGCAGCCTGGCCACTCCGGCAGGTCGGGGCAGCCTGGCCACTCCGGCAGGTCGGGGCAGCCTGGCCACTCCGGCAGGTCGGGGCAGCCTGGCCACTCCGGCAGTTCAGCGCAGTCTGGCCACTCCGGCAGTTCAGCGCAGTCTGGCCACTCCGGCAGTTCAGCGCAGTCTGACCTCTCTGGCGACTGTTGACTGGCGGGCAGCTCTGACGACTGTTGACTGGCGGGCAGCTCTGACGACTGTTGACTGGCGGGCAGCTCTGACGACTGTTGACTGGCGGGCAGCTCTGACGACTGTTGACTGGCGGGCAGCTCTGACGACTGTTGACTGGCGGGCAGCTCTGACGACTGTTGACTGGCGGGCAGCTCTGGTGACGACTGTTGACTGGCGGGCAGCTCTGGTGACGACTGTTGACTGGCGGGCAGCTCTGGTGACGACTGTTGACTGGCGGGCAGCTCTGGTGACGACTGTTGACTGGCGGGCAGCTCTGATGACGACTGTTGACTGGCGGGCAGCTCTGATGACGACTGTTGACTGGCGGGCAGCTCTTGCCCCGTCAAACAGCCCTTGTGCCCCCCCCTAAAAAATTCTTGGGGGTGCCTCTCGGTCTCCCTTACCTCGCCAGCCTTCTTCCGCTGCTTGGTCCTTTGTTGGTGGGGAATTCTGTCACGGTTGTTGTCGGTGAATGAGGACCAAAACGCAGCAGGTACGTGAATGCTCATCTTGATTTTTAATTATCTTCAAAAATGAACATACAAAATAACAAAAACGAAAAAACGAACAACTAACAAACAGTCTGGCAAAGCAAAGCTCAACACAGAACAATTCCCCACAACCCCAAAGACAAACACACACACCTATATAGGACTTCCAATCAAAGGCAACTATACACACCTGCCTTCAATTGGAAGTCCCAATCATCAACCCAACATTTAACAAACACAAACATGCCACGTCCTGACCAAAACTAAACCACTAGCTCCATCTACTGGTCAGGACGTGACAGCGTTCCAGTGGTGTATTTGATCGGCGCATGTGCAAGCACCGGTAGTGCAAAACTCTCTCTCATGCGCAAGTGAAGTGGGTTCGGATAAACTGAAAGTGAACATTTTAGAAATAGTTATCCAAACACAAAATCAAATAGGCTTTGCAAAAATAACATGGTCACTGTGATAGAAGGTTTATTTTGATTGCTGAGTCCCATCAGGCAGCCTGATTCAGATATGTCCATGTAAACAGGATTATTAGGAAAATCGTTCTTCTCGCAAAGCATGCAAACATTTTAAACGAAACATTATATTAGTCTGACTATTCACAAGAATCATATTATTGTGTGCATGTAACCGGGCTCATTGTTGTTTGACATAACAAATTAATACGGAGGAATTATTGATATGGTAACAACCAATATTGTTGGCCAGTGTTTCCAGGTGACACTAATTAGATGTTACATTAGACGTTTTCTTACCTCATGTAGATAGCTAACATATACATGCTTCACCTATTCCTCTCTGATTTAGAAGATACTGCCACAGATAGAACAACGAGACAGCTTTTTCGGTCTCGTGTATAAATGTGAAGCATCTGGTTGGCGTTTCCACTCACTACCAAACTAGGTGATGAGAGGAAGCCCAGTGGCCCTTAGTGGGAGAAGATGGAGCGAGATGGATTTTGGCCGACAGTCTTCTAATTTTCTCATCGATGAAACATTTGATCTCTATACAGTTTTCTGTTTCCAAAACTTTAATCCGTAACAAACAGAGTGGACTGCGTTTTTGTACACTTTACCCTTTGCCAAAGTTTACAAAAACGGTGTTGTTTAGAAGGAGTGCAAGGGCAAATTGAGTTATTGCACACGCGTACTTCACAGAGTAGTCATGGGTTGTTCATGAACGAGTCGGCTCTATGAGCCATGCTCTTGTAGGTGAGTGTTGGGAGCCGGCTCGCATATCAGAAGAGCCAAATATATTTATAAAAATAGTTAAAAAATTAAGATCTGAATAATCAAAAGATTTAAATGAATAGAATTAACTAATTCAAAGAACAAAAAAAATATTATAATAGTATAGGCCTAAATGCTCAAGCGCACACATTCGTTCTGACTGTCTGCTCAGACTAACAGCCTCACCTGTTGTTCCTGTCAATCAGACACGCAGTGTCAACCAATGAACCAAAGATGCGTGAGGGAGGGCCGAGCTAACTCGCTCAGTCACACACTTAGCAGCCGAGGAGAGAGAGGAAGGACAGCTGTGAAAACAACAGCTGGAAAATGAGTCGGAAGCACAGTAGCATTTCGATGCATTTTAATAATGTAGACAATGTTAGAGCACAGTGTAGAATTTGCCAAAACAAAATCTCATATAAAGCCGGTTCTACGCACAACCTACACCGGCATATGTGAACTGTGCACCCAACTGTGAAGCTAGCTGTAGCGGAGCTTCGAGAAACTAGCGGGCCTGCTAGTGATCGTGGTGGAGCCAGCACCTCCACACGTGGAGATGTATCCACTCAGTCAAGTAGGCCTATTCCGTGACCCACAGCTACGCAGTCTTCTATGGACCAGTTTATGCCAAGGTCTATGTCTGTAGCAAAACAAGGCCAAATTGATATTGCATTGGCTAAAATGATTGCCACCGATTTCCAGACAATTTCGATCGTGGAGGACAGAGGTTTTAGAATTTATAGCAATAGTCTAAATCCAATGTACATAATTCCAAGCAGGAAAAGCCATTCAAAATCACTTATTCCACAACTGTACGAGAGCACACAGGTTTCAGTGCGGGAAAGAGTCCAAAAAGTTGCAGTTTGCCTTACTACTGACTGCTGGACATCAAGGGTAACCACTTCTTACATGTCGGTTACATGTCACTTCATTGAAGATTTTTCGATGTCTAGCTGTCTTCTGGACTGCTTTAAGTTCAGCGACAGACACACCTCAGAGAACTTGGCAGAGGAACTGTTGAGAGTGGCCAGAGAATGCAAGTAGATGGAAAAGTGTTCTGTTGTGTTAGCGACAATGCAGCTAACATAACCAAAGCCATGAACATTTTAAAATGGACCCATCATCCATGTCTTGCCTACACAATCAACCTGATTGTAAGAGATGCTCTGAAGGTGATGAAGCCCACTGTGGACAAAGTGAAAGCAGCTGTGGAATACTTCCACAGGAGCACAGTATGTGCTGAAAATCTGAAGTCTACACAACGCCAAATGGGGATGCCTGAGCTGAGGCCTAAACAATGGACAACAGTGGAATTCAGCATTTTATATGTTGAAGCGGTTTCTTGAGTCAAAGGATGCCATCATCTCTACCCTGGACATTGTCAATCCACCTGTTGATGCTCTGACCCAAGAGGAATGGGAGGTGGTGGAGGAGGTGTGCAGAGTCCTGGAACCCTTTGAGCAGGTCACTGTGGAGATCAGTGGAGAGGTACAGTAAGCAGCTATTTCTACATCATTATTTAATCATATTATTATATGTGTATATGAGCAGTAGATGAGAATGTAGTATCAGTAGACAAAACCTGAACTAATAAGTTACTGTTCGCTCTTTTCAGCTATGTGACAGCCTCAAAAATGATACTCCTATGTAAGGGTCTGCAGCGAATCACAGCCAGCCGCCAGAGAGAAGCAAATGTAACCACAGGACATGTGACAGAGTTGATGGACACCCTATCTTCATCAATGGACAGAACGTTCCACAGAATGGAATATAATCACGTGCTATCAGAAACCGCTGCACTTGACCCCAGGTTTAAGAAGTTACCCTTCAGTGATGCCAGAGCGATTGATGAGGCTCTTCAAAGAATAACCTCCGCAGCAGGGAGGGACAGCCCTAGCAGTCAGCTGGCTAAGGCACCTGGGCAACAGGAAGAAGAGGGATCAGATGTAGCAGAAGCACCAGCAGTAGTGCCACAAGCGTCTGCTGTTTGGATGCTGTTTGACGAGAGAGCAACTGGGGATGCAGCACGTAGGAATTCCTCAGCAGATGCCATAATGGAGGTCTGATCCTATTTGGAGGAGCCCCTCCAAAGATCTGCAGATCCTCTGAGCTGGTGGAAGAACAAGGCCTCTGTCTACCCATGGCTTACTAAAGTCATGACAGGGAGACTCTGCATAGTGGCTCTGGTCTATCTTGGGTTAGTTATACAAAACTTTGATACCGTTGCACAAACAACATACTTATCTATAGTATGCATACACTATTACTGGTACCATGCTGTATTAGATAGCTATGTTTGCTCTGACTCTTACTACATTTAGCAAGCTAGCTAGCCAGCTTACTAGCGGCTAACAAGATTTATTTGAGCCACACCTTGCTATGAAAAGACAAACTAGCAGACAGTAATTTGCAGACAGTAAGATACACTAACTAATAGTGTAATAGTGGAAAGCAGCGTGTCACCAACATCTTGTTGAATCTATCTGACCATGCAGACTGCAGAATGATCAGCAAGAAAGTGGTTTTGACTCCGTGGTCGAGCAACTGCTCTCCTTGAGTGACAGGGAGCAGGGCTTGGTGTGGGAAGTGGCATGCACCAGGATAGAGAGAAAGACAATTCAAGTAGAAAACGAAGTAAACTATAAAAACGGACATTACACACACCTTTGCGTTTCAAATGTAACAAACCAAACATTGAAATACTGTTAAGAGGGTAAAGTAAAGACCGAGTTTTGAAAACCCTGGATTAGATCATCAAAGACAAAGTCAGTCAGATCTCAGAGAGATATTCTCACAGACAGCAGCACTCTTGGCAATGGAAGTTGTGCGTTTTATCAAACCTCACTTTGATTTATGAAGAAACAAGTGAATCAGCAGTGTAGAGTGCACTGTGCCTTGCCCTTCATCTTCATCACTAATCCACCAATACTCAGAGAGCTGCAGAGTTCACTAATTAAACAAGTGCTTGAGCTCATTTCCCCTTTAACAAGAGTCACTGTTTATCAAATGATGTCAAAAGAATACCGGATACCTTATCCAACGTTCTGTACGTGTGTGGCTGGGACTGCTCTTACACATTCAGTGTGCACACATGTTTTGATAAATGTGGCCCATTTACTCCTGCAACCACATCATAAACTGTTCTTTTTGGAACAGAACTAAAGAACATGAGGAAAATATACAGACGACTTTCAAGGATAATCAGAAATGTAATCAGTTTGTGGCAAAGACACAATATGTTTGCTTTCCTATTGGAGAAGTATCAAAGCTGGAAGCGCTTTTTCATGCTTCACCAGTCATTCAGTGTGTTTTTATGGGCCATCCACATTGGGTTGAAGACCAGTTATCAGTGAGACTGGACATTATGGTGTCATTGATGTTCTGATGCTAGATCTGTGAGAGGATAGGACAATAGCAGAGCTCCTTCCCCAGCCAGCCACCAGAGATGATCTAAAGACATAACATGTGGATCAAAGGGTTAAAGAAAAGAAGCCTTGGGCCTGTGGACCTGTGGAGTCGGGTGAAGTCGATTATGTGCTGGTGTTAGGGTGTCAGAGCCAATGGGCTCGGCTCAGCGATGTGTAACAGAACAAATCAGGCCTGCTTGACTGGAGCTGACCCCTCTGCCAGAGTTTAAGTGTTATTGCAACTGACCGGATCTGACAGAAACGATTTCGCCTCAGAAAATTCAGAGACCCCTCTGCGCTTAGAGTCGCGCTGAGCAGGGAGAACTAGGCTAGTAGTGGCTGCACTTAAAAACAACGGGTCAAAAGATACTCAAGGACGCTCAGGCATTCCCGACCAAGGACTACCTGTTAAGATTTTCATTCAACATACATTATAGTCAGATGACCTTAAGAAAATGTTCATGTTGTGCTGAGGGAGTTTAATGTGAACTGTAACGATTTCAGGCTCAGCAGAAGGATAATCAATTCAGTTGTACTAGACAGGTCTCTTTCAGATCACAGCAAATATTTCAGAAGCCTTGTATTCCAAGAAAAAGAGCCAGTATCTATATGTGGCGTACTAAGGAACGTTAAAAGGATACTTCAGGATTTTAGCAATGAAGCCCTTTATCTACTTCTCCGGAGTCAGATGAACTCATGGATACCATTTTTATGTCTCTGCATCCAGTATGAAGGAAGTTAGAGGTAGTTTTGCAAGCCAATGCTAACTAGTGTTAGCGTAATAGCTGGAAGTCTATGGCATCTACTAGCCTATTAGCAGTTACCATAGACTTCCAGTCATTGCGCTAACACTAGTTAGAAATTGAGCTAACTCTAGTTAGCAACTTCCTTCAAACTGCACGCAGAGACATACAAATGGTATCCCACGACTCACGAGTTCATCTTACTCTGGGGAAGTAGATAAAGGGCTTCATTGCCAAAATCATGAAGTATCCCTTTAAGCCCATGGAAAATACAACTGTTTGATCTTATCGCCGCACTGCAATACCCGTTTCTAAATGATAGATTAAGGAAAAGCCTTGTGAATTGTTTGCAATTCTATTCCATGTCGTGGCTGTATTAAACTATGAATAATCTAGGAACAATCGTGTTGTAATTTCTAAGCATCAATACAAAGTTTATAGATGGTATAAAATAAGATGCATCGGTGTGGTTAAATACCAGATACTCACATGTGATGTAGTAATTGATGTTCTTTTTGAACTCCAGGCCCATGTAGTTTGGACTGAACTCCTGAAACTTGATGGTGAATTTGATGTCCTTCTCAGGCTTGTTGCAGTTGACCAACACATTGGGGTCCATGACTGTGCTGCATTGGTCTGCCTGCTCCTTCTTCACCAGGTATAGTTTGTAAAACTCATACGGCCGCCCCATGTCTGCCTTTGGGCAGATAATGTCCAGCTTGTCTCCTATCTCTGGATACATCACCAAGCCCTTCCCATACTGAAATCTGAAACAGACAAAATATGACAGAGAAAGGTAAGAATATCAAATACTCTAATAACAGCAATACATATAAAGGTCTGGACATACATCACATTCATTGCATAACAGTGTTTTATAACTATAAAATGTGATTCTTCTCTACCCAATACACTAGTGTTGTCCGTGTCTGGCTGGCAGTTGCTTGAGCAACAGTGACTAATTTAAAGTAAATTGTTTGTTATTTTACTTCACTTAAAGCCGGTGCAAAACAAATCATGAGTGAATTAATTGTAAGGAACAGGTTAAGGGAAGCGGGGGCGGGTGTTTACAACGCTACATAAACATGGCCGACCGTCGAGGACAGCTTTGGGACATGCTTTTACATCTGGGGTTGATAACATCAAACACACAGATAACAACCGAGAGCCCAAGCTGTTATAATGTAAACACTTGCATTCATTTACATTAATGCCATTGATTTAAAACACTGTAAACAAAGCAGACATCCCCTATCTTTACCTCAGCAAACATACAGCACAATACCAGGGCAGATGTCAATAGGAAATCAGTATGACAGAGGGCTGCCCGGGCCCTGATTGAGCTTAATCTGCACCAAGTGAGGAGAGAGTACAGATAAACACAAAGCGCTGATGGACAGATGGCATGCATGCCTTATCTAGATGCTCCACACCTTATCTTTCACAAATTCATTTTGATATCTTCTCTCTCTAACTCAAAGCAACAGGCCCTGCTGAATTCTATTTGAGGATTTAGACCTGCTGATTGCCTTTGATGCATCATACTTCTCAAGTGGTTTCTTTTGCTTTTTTTGATAAGAACCCTTAGGTCTGCTGACATGCTTAATCCAAAATGAGAGAAGAGCTGATGTTGTCAGTTTTTGATCTGGTCCTGTAGAAGTCAAACAAATCGGTATTGTGATGAATGTGTTTTTGTTCAGCTTAAAGTCCAAACAACCTTGTCCTAGTTACCAGAGAGATGCTGCTCAGTTTGATGATGATGATGTGTTTGGTTGCGATGGAGACGGAAATGTACAACTTGATCCTTATTTACATTTCATTTACATACACACTGTTCCTAACCACTTTCAACATGGTTTAATAGACAAGAAAACAGCTTTCATGACTCATTTATCTTAAGGTCCTGGTGGATAGAAGGAGGCCGGCTAATTCTCCCAACACTAAAATTAATCAACAGTAAGCAATGTCTGTCTGTATGTCAGTCAGTCTGCCTGTCTGTGGGAAACCTTAGTAACTAAGGTATGCTAGTATGATATCTTAGACAAAAGTATGTGCCCTGATTCCACTATGTCAATCCGTCATGGCTCGTTTAGTATCCAGTTTGCAACGACCCTGTCTCTCTACTTGCTGTATTCACTCACTAGTAATTAGTCTCTCCTTCTCTCATTCTTTCGTTCTTTCGTCCCTTCGTCATGACGTTCTATGTAGTATTACAGATCTTTGCCATGCATGATGGGACTCATGATTTATAAAATAAAAAGGGTCCCTTGCGTTCGCTAACAGCTTAGGAGATGTGATGATGCATTATTATTCCCTATATACTGAAGCGGAACTGTACGACAGCATACTATTACTGTACATAAAGACGAAGCAGAGTGCACAGCCTGGAGTGAGCACAGCTTGCCTGGCCCTGCGGTTAGATTGGTGTTGTCTTTGTCTCTCAGACACTGGGTCCTCTGTTTGGCTTCCCAAACCTGTTTGATTTGCCCTTATCCCCAGGCTTCTTCAGAGACTGATCAGGTGTCTGGCTTTAGTTTCCGTATTGTCTCCAAAGTGTTTCTGAGCCAATGGAAATGCATTCTTCAAAGTGTGTATATAATGTAGCTCTGTTAGCAAACTTTCTCAAACTAACACTCAATCCTCCACAAAGCAGCAATGCTCTCTCTGTTATAATCCTCTGTATTTACGGTCATGGGATCCTCAGAGGATAAGGTAAACGGCCAGGGGCCAGCATCTAGTAATGCACCTAACAAAGGATTCACTGCATTTGAGGTAGCTGCCGACTAGCAGTATATAAAAAATAAAAAAAACTGTATTTTAAACTAAAGTGAGCAACACTTACTGTCTCATTCTGTTGTCTCTCAGTAGCCCCCTCTTCAGTTCACAGTTATGGTCTGACACAAGCACCTCAAAATGGAGTACATCAATAGAACAATATGACAAAAGCCATGTTAGGTATTTCTCTATAAACTGTGTCAGAGCAACTTGTGTTGATGGTTGCCTGCCGTACCCTGCGTGGTCCAACAAGAATAGAGAATAATACACCTACAAAAACACAACCCTGACTAAATGCACAACAACAATAATCGAGTAGCTATAGATGTCAGAGAAGGATATAAGACAAGGATACCTTAAAAACCACACAATAGTCTGCTGCTCCTTTGTGCTGATTAGGATGTCTCAGGTTTTGTAAAGCTTTGACTGCCTATTACTACTCCATCTACCAATTCCATCTACCAATTACTACTCCATCTACCAAAGGGATGCCTAAACAGATCCTCCATTCCCTTTGTGCTGATCAAACAGGACTGCTGCTCTGAAGAGCTAAGAAGCAAAGCAAAGACAGTGTTCAAATTCCAGACTGAACACTGGAAATTACAGGTCATCTTCACGATTAGGGTTTTGAGCTCTGAATATCCTCCCACCACTTTCCATAGGAAATGTGGTTTAAAGAGTGACAATTTGACATGGCAGGCAAGAGTTTTTTCGTTTTCATCACTATTATTTTCAGGGACAGAAATCAGCAGACACAGTGGGGTATTATGTGAGTTTTAAAGCGTAATGAATATTAATGAGATTAATTAGCATATTCATCAGGGGTGCTAAATGATTGCCATTTTATTCAGTTTGCCATCTTACAAATCCTTTCAATGGTCATTTTTCATCAGAGAAAGAATTGTATTATTACTGCTTTCTCCACGGTCAGTCGGGTTTTAAAGTGATGTTACATGCAGCTAGCACACCAAGATCTTTTTGTAATACATAAACATTCAGTTTAGGATGCATGGTGATCCTCTAATAAAATGCATTATATATCATATGGTTACAAGCATGTCCGAATCACCACAACTCATTGTTACAAGTAACCTGCATTTACATAATAAACAATCACAGACAATAGTGGGAGAAAACAGTTAGTGGTCAGTCCTTTACTGGATAGTGAGACAATGACAGCGAGCACAATAACTAGCAAGTATAACATCTGCAACTATTGACTGGCAATTCAATTTTCAGGGTCTTCCAGGGCAGGGACAAATAGCAATATTGCACTGAGTGCATTTGTGAAAACAGATTTTAAAAAATAACAGTGGATTTGATTTCAATATTGAGCTAATCCTCCATAACCATGTTGCCTCATCTCCTGCCATAAGTTGCCACCCTGGGCCTGACAGGCCTGATGCTGCCTCCACTCCTTGGCCCCTGGGATACTGTTTAACATAATTAGGTACCAGGCCAACACCTTATCTCAGCCTCACATGCTAAATAAAATTCACTGGGGTCCAACAGAGACACAGTCCCAAAGACATATTGTGACTGCTGCTCTCAATCTCAAGACACAGCCCCTCAAAGTCTATAATCTAGTAATCATTAGAAAAACACCCTTTTAAGCTGTGGGGAATGATTACTTATAGATAAGGGGCCGCCGGATTAATTCAGCTTCTGTTATCGTTTTACAGCATTGTTATCTTAATGTTTCATCATTATAAAAACATTGAGTGAGTGATAAACCAAATTAACCAACCTTTAAGGCCTTATTTTGCAAGAAAAACATTAAATGAAGACAATATTTTATTCAAATCTTAAATTGATGGTATAGGAGTCAACATACTTACATTAAAATCAGCTTCCTAAGGTTACAACCTCTGGCGGACATTTGGCTCCATTATACCAGGAAACTAACGTGGTCAAACACTGAATCAGAGACATTCATTCAGCCTGTCAATGAAGACATCAACTTCTGTGAACCGTCACTGATGCAAGTTTTTGCTTGAACAAACCAAGTAGGCATAAAAATTTAATAAAATGCAAATGTCCCAGTATCTTTCCCACTACTAGGAAAACGACAATGAAATATGTGTCAAATATACCAGGTGCACGGGGACAAGCTCAAGCAATATGGGAAAACTTGAAGAAGCGAACTCATCTCCATTGTCTGCGCTGCTCATTATCAACTGTGAAAGACTGAAAAAATAGCCCTCCTTTGTTCTTCACTCATTTGGGCCTCCTACACACTTAAGAGCCTGGGCAGCTCCTTTCAGGCTTTGGAGGAGACAAGGCCTCATTCTCTCGCCAATCGGATTTACAAGATGCACCAGTCGGGCATAAACAAGTTTCCATAGAAACGTTATGATTTCTGTGCAATTTTTCCCTCTTCCTCTCTCTTTCCCGCATTCTCTCCCTCCACCCATCATCTCTGATTAAAAATGATTACATAGTCTACAGGGAGAGGAGAGCAAATATTTTCTAATCTTATTCAAAATGAAGGTAAATACTTTTTTCTGTGAATAAAACTAAAGTCCATTTATTCAACGCCAGGAAAATAATATAAAGTGTACGTTTTAATTTGCATTGTAGTCACACACAATTATTTTCAGTTGCATTTGTTATTGATTATATTTATTAATCAACAGCACTGTAATTCATGTGATTGAATGGAACTCCCCCATCCCCACTTATAGAGTGAGCTCAGAATCGCCCCTCCCCAAGGCGTGCTCAGACGAACGATAAACTTCACAGTGCATCATTATCACAGCGTTCTGCTTTCCTCATTTTAACATTACGCACATGACTTAAAACTCTCTCACACACACACACACACACACACACACACACACACACACACACACACACACACACACACACACACACACACACACACACACACACACACACACACACACACACACACACACACACACACACACACACACACACACACACACACACACACACACACACACAAACACACACACACACACACACACACAAACACACAGACATTTTTAAACAACTGAACACAGACTTAAGACTGGCTTGAATGCAACCAATTAAAGAGCTGCTATACGTAGTCCATGCAAATGAAGGTTATTCATTCACATGCTCTCACAATGCTACTGAGATCTTCACACAGCCAAGGGGGGAAAAGATCTCTCATGAGTGGCATGGCCACACTCTCCCCACCCCACCTCCCCTTCACACATTCCAAGGGGGAATTCAAGCACATGACTTGGCAGACCCTTCCATCCCACAATGCCCCGTTGCTGGAGGATTTAGGCTATCCAATGGAATATCAGAGAGGGGCGCAACTAGTCTGGGACTCTAAAGCCGTCACCATTCATACAACTCCATCAATAGGCCTCAGGCTAGCTAGAGGGCAGGATACACTCTAAACATTCAAACGTGCACGTTGAATACTTAGTTATTTAACATTTACAATTATCAGTCAATTCCAGTTGAAGACAAAATTGACTAATGCAAACTTGCTCATCATTTTTTTGCAGTTGAAGGATCTTGGGCTCTTTGAATAATATCTGTTGTTTATTTCACCAGAAGTAGTTTTCCTGTGGTCCTAGTTTTTAAGGTTGGATAAAAATGGAGATTGGCAGGTATTATTTTCCTTCAAGCCTGCAAATCATTAACTAACAGAAAAACGTATTCTTGCTTTGACAATAATTTGAGGGTAAGGTAACCGCAACCCAAACAAGCTGTTATGCAGTGAGAGAAGAAAAATAAATGCCTCAAAAAGAAAATCAACATGCTCTAAACATTGCATCCGATCTTTAAAACTTTTCCTACAAGTCTGTGATTGTGTTAAAATACAACATTTTATATTTTACAATATGATATGGATGTTGCATCCCTGTCTAAAAGACAGACAACTGCAGCTGAAACTGTTGGTACTGGTCAATAAAATATTACTGTAGCGTTATTAAACGATTGCCATATTGTACACATTTTTATTTGTATTTTTTCAAATCAGGTTGATTGTGTTTGAACTTCATATAATTGCCAAAAATAACATAACTTTTTTGTATCTTTAACAGCAAATACACATTAACACGGGTACATTTACATCCATTAATGTGGTACAGTATAAAAAAGACCTGTGATACCGTTCACACCAAACCAATTCTTTGGTTAATGTTGCTCAAATACAGACTGGTCATTGTTTAGTGAGTTCAGTGTGGAAAAATGGCTTTTGTGTCAATGGGCTACAGTCTGGTTTACAGAGGCGCTCAAGGCACGTGCGTCACAGTGGTCTGCTGTAAGTATCATAGCAATTTCAACGTACCAATACATTTTACCTTCAACCCGGCTTTGAAAAGCAAATGGCCAGTTAGTGTCTGGTAGTATGTAGGCAGAGGATCAGGCACACTTAAACAGTTAGAAGGGTGTTAATGTGTTATCTTAAAGTTGCATTACCCTCACAGAAATGTTCAATTACATATCGAAGGAGAAACGGCAACTCGGCGAGCCCAGGGGCAACAGCGACAGATGCCCCCTACAGGTAGAGAGAAATAATCACCCTCCTTACTAAATCCATTACATCTGCTTTGCTTTGACATCTATTTTGGTCTCCAGTGCATGGAGCTGCCTGAGATTACCAGGGATACAGTAATTGGCAACATGGCTGTGACTCCTCCAGATCAAGAGCCCAGTTTGGAGTATATCAGTTCTCAGTTCTCGTGGGCTGGAGACTGCAGCCCAGGGCTGGCTGTGTGAATGATCTCATTATCCCAATTACCATCAAACAGGCTGAGGATTCTGTGGCAGTATGAAGAGTTGTGTCACTGTGACTTGGGTTTGGTTCACTGTAGCAGCATTTTACTACATATCGAAAAGTGACCAATGGCTTAACCTAATAATTCACTGGATAATTATTAGTCACATCATAGAAGTGCACTGCAGACTGTAGTTGAATACAGAGAAATATATCAGTGTGTAAGCACTGTGTAGGAGACTAATAAACTTGCAGAAAACACTAGCTATAGGGAATCAGCCACAGAAGCAGTAAAGTACTGTATCTGCAGCATGACTAATTTAGACACTCCCTTTTCAACTGAACATTTTCCACACATCCTTCCTGCTGCCTGTATGACTAAATATGTCTCAGCCTACGCTGTAAAATACCAACAAGATTGTTAAATTATGAATTCCGCCTAGGAATGAGGGTGAGATTCATCACAAAAAAATGTACCACCGTAAAAATGCAACTTGGCAAGCGAAGCCAGCATGAGCATCAATGGACTGTTGGGGCCTACATCTGAGTGTTGGCAACTCTTAACTATGCCACTTTGACCACAAAGACCTCATACTGAACATTTTGTTTGAAAATTGTTTGCTGAGATGTGAAAATAATGAACCTACACTCCTCAATTTAGATGTACAAATTTGTACCATAAATCAATCAAATATAGGTCCATTCTAAGTTGGCTGGAGACAGAGACATACCAGGGTCACTGTGGTTCTGAGAGACACGTTTACAGTCCTGGATGAAGCCCAACCCCAGATGGACTCTGATCAGCTGAGGAAACCCACTACAGACCCAGGGGGCTAGTGGCAGCCCAGCCAGCCCAGCCGACCAGGCCTGATCTGAACGGTGGCCAAAACACACCGAGTGATAGAAGAGCACTCCGTACCAGGAGGTCCTCAGGGAAGGATGCTCCTTAAATGGGTTTAATTTGGGCGTCTGCCTCTGACTGTAATACTGTATGTGCTTCTAATGAGGATATATCAGTGTGGCCTCATGGAGATGGGGATGACATGAGACATTCTGTGATATAAGGTTCAGAGGAAAGCAGGCTATTACCTGGGATTGGAGATAAAGGTGTGGATGGAGGGTGTAAATTAAGACTAGTGCTACATTTATCTGACATCCCCTGCTACTCGATAAGAGGTGGAGTTTTTCAGTTCAGTATCAAACGGGCTTTAACAACATTTCTCTGTAATGTGTTTCTGAGGCAGGTGCCCTGAAGAACATACCACATATATATTTGGCTGCATGGCACATGGAAAAAAAATTTATCACAAATTTACCAGAGGAAATACTAGCTAGCACTTGTTATGGACAGAAATTTGAATCAGGGGCATATAAGAAATGTTCAACCACTCAGTGTTCATTGTTTGGGTTTATCTGTGATATCAAAGAGGGCAAAACGAAAGACAACCTAATTTTTTCACTATACTCCTACAATGGCTGCCATTCATCAGAAATGCTCAAATAAAACCGCCATAAAGATGTTCTGATTGTGTCTCTTCTGCTGTTACATCCCTTCAAGGCCACTAGGAAAAAGCTAATTGAAAAAGAAAACGATACCAATCAATGGTACATATAAGCAGTGGTGGAAAAAGTACCCAAATATCATACCTCAATAGAAAATGACTCAAGTAAAAGTGAAAGTCACCCAGTAAAATACTACTTGAGTAAAAGTCTGAAAGTATTTGGTTTTAAATATACTTAAGTATCAAAAGTAAATGTAATTGCTAAAATATACTTAAGTATCAAAAATAAGTATAAAAAATAAGTATGAAAAATACAATTAAATCATTTCAAATTGCTTATATTAAGCAAACCAGACGGCAAAATGTTCTTGTTTTTCCTTTTATTTAAGGGGCACACTCCAACATCATTTACAAAGAGAGCATGTGTTCAGTGAGTCCACCAGATCAGAGACAGTAGGGATGACCAGGTTTATTCTCTTGATAAGTGCATGAATTGGACCATTTTCCTGTCCTGCTAAGCATTCAAAATGTAACAAGTACTTTTGGATGTCAGGGAAGATATATGGAGCAAAAAGTACATTATTTTCTTTAGGAATGTAGTGAAGTAAAAGTAGTCAAAAATATAAATAGTGAAGTACAGATACCAAAAAAAAATCTACTTAAGTAGTACTTTCAAGTATTTTTACTTAAGTACTTTACACCACTGCATATAAGAGACAAAACTTGTGTTTTTCTTTTACTAAACTTCTTTTTAAAAGTTGCCTCCTCAACACTGCTTTCAGCTCATGTGTTCTCTGCTTCTTTCCCAGTTTTGCCTTGGTTTGGGGAAGATAATTAGCTACTTCGACTCCAGCAAGGCAGCATACTTTGTCTTGCTCACACCCGGCAGCACAGAAGCAAGTCCTTGCCGGTAATAAGTCTAAAGAACACATATGACCTTAGGACAGTTCCCATATGCAAAAGCATGGCAACAGTAGTTCAGGACAAAACCTGACAGGGAGACAAGATTTATGATCCAACTGAACAAACTATGGGAGGTATAATGGTTTTTATTTATTCTCTACCCCCTTGTAACAGTGTTCAATATTTATCGTCCTTTGTTAGGAAATGAACCATCACAACTATTGTTCAAGACTCAATTGGACAAGCGGAGCATTCCTGGGGCAGGTTCCCCAGATACGTCCATGACTTCTGCCCACATTCCCATCGCTTTGGTTAGGAAGAAAGAATGCCACAGGTCAGAGGAATGAGACGATGAGGCTGGCTCCTTCCATCCCCCTATAGCGTTGACATGGAATGCGTGATTGGCAGCTCTCTTTATGTTTCTGACTGGGGGGGAAAGTCTCTCAATAATACAATCTGACTCTAACCGGCCCACTGGCAACAGGTTACTTACTCCTATAACCTTGAGACTCATAAGAACATTTTCCAAATGATTTTGAGCTAATACATTAGCAATGTACATACTCCTTTAAGCTGCATTTGTCAACAAATAATATTATTCATGGTATTTCTCAATGCTATACTCTATATTTCCTATCTGCAAAGAAGAGCGAATCAACTAGTCTCGCTCGAGGGGAAAACAAACCTTGCAGTGAACGCAGAATATTGGACACTGACATTCTCAGGCAGAATTTGATGTGATTGAGGGTGATCTGAATTCAGCGGGAATTCCCATAGACTGTACTGTTACAGAAAGGACTTAATGAGGATCTGGCACCGCAATGGTGTTGCTGATCAGGTTACACACTGAGAACTGATTACCCTCTGCCCAACAACCAGCAAATAAACAGGTTTTACTCAGCAAATTGGAAGAATGCATAACCTGAGTAGCCTAAGTGACCCATGTCAATAATTGTAATATAACTTCCATTAACGTGAATAAAAAGAACTGGCCAAAACGAGTCCTTTGCCTCTTGGATTTAAAACAGACAGAAAATGTGATTAGTTGATTCGCTCAGTGGGCTGCATTGGCATGAATAGTGTCTTCTATCCTACAAGAGGAATCACTAGCACTAATTCACCATTACAGTAGACAGAACTAATTAATTTGGCAGTAAGAGCTGATATCGAAGCTGCCGTCTCCATGCTAACCCTATGTAGACAAGTAAGAATGTAACTAGTCTGTCTAGCTAACACCTCTCCCAGGAAAAAAGCCTTGTATGCTCACAAAATACCTGGCTGAGAGCAAGTTCAAACATCTATGACACAACAACCATTTCATTGTCAAGACTTGTCCCAGGAGCATAGTAAGACTGCATTAATCAAAAACAGATCATTTTCTAGAGGAGCATTACACCACTTCACACGTTGAGCCCTGCACAACCGAGAAGTCATTTCTAATGGGTTTAACCAAAACCCACTAAACGCACACATAAATCAAAATAAGTGCATGTCTTGGCCTGACCAGATTTGCATCTGACTGCCCCCTACTCCCTTTTATTAACTACCACACCAAAGAGACTCCTTTCAGAGTCAAGTCGGGATGAGAGAAGAACATGGGGTAATAGTAGGCGAGGGGAACAAAAAGGATCAAATGACAGCCTGTCATTGGGAAAGACAACTCAATCTCATTTGTTTAATTGAGAGTAGCACAATGTAACAATTCCACTGCTGGTGATCACAGTCAACTTACATATGTATTTCTGATTAGAGGGCATAGTCTGTGATGTATTATATCAACATATCACACCACAGGTCTGTCTTGAAAAACCTGTTGACCGCAACAATGTCGGTTAACAAGAGAGATAGAGCCAGCCCCATCTATATAAATGCAAATAGAATCTCCACCCAACACATTTTGGGGGGTTTTACCTTTATTTAACTAGGCAAGTCAGTTAAGAAAAAATCATTATTTTCAATGACAGCCTAGGAACAATGGGTTAACAGCGTTGTTCAGGGGCAGAACAACTGATTTTACCTTGTCAGCTCAGGGATTTGATCTTGCAACCTTTCGGTTACTAGTCCAACGCTCTAACCACTAGGCTACCTGCCACTCTAACATGATGGGAACCTTCTGTTTACTGTCAATAGGAAACAAGGATAAAACAACTTATTGAACTTTGACCTTTTCAACACTTTGTATGATTCCTTGTCATGCTGGTTGGAAACAAGTTAGGCCCCAAAGCAATAAAATACACTTGCCGTCTATTTGCCTATTAGCAGTGATATAGGAGGAACTTTACAGAAACAGCCGACCACAGAACAACGCTAAATAAGGGTGAATAATCTCAATATTAACAACTCACTCAAAGGAAAGGTCAACCAGTAAACTAAAATATACACTGAGTGTACAAAACATTAAGAACATGTTCTTTCCATGACATAGACTGACCAGGTGGATCCAGGTGAAAGCTATGATCCTTTATTGATGTCACTTGTTAACCACCCAAAGGACATCCAGACAGCTTGACACAACTGTGAGAAGAATTAGAGTCAACATGGGCCAGCATCCCTGTGGAATGCCCTTGACACCTTGTAGAGTCCATGCCCCGACGAATTGAGGCTCTTCTGAAGGCAAAAGGGGGGTGCCACTCAACATTAGGAAGGTGTTCCTAATGTTTTGTACACTCAGTGTAGGTTAAAACTAGACTAGACATACAGACTATTTGTATGGAACATACTAAACTTGCTGCTGCTGCATCATTTCATTTAAATAGCTAATTGCAAAAAGGCAAATCTCTCTTTTGTGAAACCAGAGTTTCAACAACAGTTGACAGGAGCAACAAGAAACAGGAGAAATCCAAACAAAGCTGTTGTGATAAGGTTGGAACAGGTCTGTTTTAGTGCCTGCGGCGTGTATTACAGCTCTGGTCTGACAGACAGAAAGACGACAGTCCAGTTATTCAGTTTTTGTTTCAGTAGGGTTATTTCCTTTTTAATTATAGTCTTCTCAAGACACCATTTGGTTTTGCTTTTGAGGAACAGCTGGCTAATAGCTTAAGACAGCAGGGGGAAAGACACGCTATTAGGGAAGCTATATTATCACCAAGCTATATTACTACCATCTGCAACAGATACTGGCCCTTAATCTCACTGAGTTTGGCCACACTGACACCGGAGCCTCCCTCTACCCAACAAGTCTTCCCTTTTGTGGAGACAGCTGCAACCTTGCCTCGCAATGTGACTGTGGACACGCACTGTTCATCTAGCACTTGACTAGAACACAGATACAAAGTGGTTGATGTGCTTGAGCAGACACGATGCTAAATGGAGAAGACCACCACAGCCATATTGTCCAATCACAGCAAGTTTCCTCTTTGGCAACTTTTTCTTCCCAGGAAAAAAAAGTCTTAATGGAATATTGCATAAGACTAGTTCATTCTCTTTATTGGGATTTAGAAATGAAACTATTCTAACCATGTGATATTTTCTACATTTGATTCTTGATGACTTGATTCTTCCCTGGTTCTGTTTTCTTCCCACAGAGAATAAGAAATACATTAAAAATCCTGAATAGACTTTCTGGGTGCTAAGCCAGGCTATTTTTCAAACCTCACTCTGAGGGGATAAATGCTGACACACTATAATAACACTTGTCACGCAGCTGGCAACCTTAATGCCAACACAATGCACCAGAGGACTGCTGTTTTCAGAGCTTCCTCCTACCTCTTCTTTCAGCAGATTATTCAGACCGACTAAATTTGGGAACACTGGAATCATCGGAATCGAGCACAGCAGCTCCCCTGATATGTCAGAGAGAAGTCTAATGCTTGGATATTGTTGCCTGTATTAAATAACTATTAGGATTTGGGTATTGCATGTTGGATGCTTTAGTATGGCAGATGTTGAGCTGAAGGAGCTGTTTGAAGTGTCAAGTGCTCCAACTCCCCCCTCCCATCGAGCTCCTTGCCTTAGATTTACAATACATCTGTTAGTTTACATAATCACGTTTAATTTCCCCTACTGCTACGTATGGGCACCAGCCAGCACTCATGACAAATGCTCCAAGACGAATTGCTTTAAGACAGTTTTAGTGTGGAGAAAATTCAAACTCAAATATTAGGTTAAATCAGTCACTGGAGTATACATTTCATTACATAGAATCTAAACTCAGTAAATCAGTGTCCCACTATTCCTATAACAGTGGCTGTCAAGCGATCAAGTTCCAGCCAATCCAGTCACATGATAACAATGACCACCCTATTGAAAAAATTGCTTGAAAAATCTGAATCAAAACATTTGTCTCTTATTACGGTTTTAGTAGAGGCATTACTGAGGCAAGATGATAACAGGTGCATATATTTTTATGCTATTATGAAAAACACGCTTCAGAGATGCATAGCCTGGGGTTTCTCAGTCCTATTTTACTTCAGAGTGCCTTTAAAGTTTTTAAGCTGCCAGATCCATAAAGGCCATTCCGGTGGGAGGAAGCGGTGGCTTATGTCACAGCCTCATCATCAGTCAGAGCCTCAGCGGGGTGACCTGCGGCCACACTGTAACCTCACTGCAGGCAGACAATGGCCCAGTCCCCCGGAGGAGTACCTGGTCTCCAAACAATGTCATTTATTTTAATGTGAAAGGCCACACTGGGAGGAATTTCAATTTCGACTTCATTGTCCTCTTTTCTCGCTGAAACTTTAACCTGACAGCTCACCGCCTCTTTTCAAAACAAATGCTTTTGTCTGCAGGATTAATCCTCTATTGGTATGCCTGCATTGTCTTCAATATTCTCCATATCCCTGACTGTCAGGTAAAATAATTACATCAGGGTCATAAAAAGAGAAAATGTGCATGAAATCTGTGACTATCTGACTTAATCCATCAAACCAGCAATCAAAACAATTCATTAATAGACCTAAAATCCCACTTGCTTTAAGCCGCTGTGGATTTAACTGCAGACTAACAGAATCTTTATAAAGCTCAAAACTATTCTCAGAATCTCTAAACAGAAAAATATGTATTTTTATATTTACAAATAAATCCACATGGTAAAAAGTTATATACACTACAAATGATCTACTATGGGCTGTCTATAGTTTGCCTAAACTCAGTCAGAAATGGGAGAAAAGGGGGTTGTTTATTCCCCTCTGTGTATGTGCAGATTCCTTAGCAGCCTCCTGTAAAGAGCGGGAGAGAATGCTTCCCGGCGTGGGGCTTTTGAGCTGGCCTCTCCAGCTGCCAGGGCACTCGGCGGTTTGAGGGTCCGCCAATCCTTGGGAGCTGTGCCGTTAACAGCGTGACTTTTAATCCACCCCCCTCCTCCGCCCAAACTCTGTGCAGTGGACTAGGGAATCCTTTCATGCTGGTCATTCACATAGCAACGCCTCGAGAGGGCCTTCAAGGAGCCCCAGTAGAATGGGTTAAAGGTGGCATGGAGAAAGCCCTGGTTTACAGACACATTGGATCACTAGCCTTCATAGAGCTGGACGGCCAGACAAAGGAGAGAGGAAAACCTCAAGGCGGCTCCCATCTGACGTGCACCCTCAGAGAGGGAGAAGAATTCATGTTCATGAAATTTGAAAGGTGGCTGTTATCTATTTGTCACAGTCAGGGTCTATATGGTTATAATCACTCTGTCTGTGTTATGCCATTTCTGCTGTGTGATTTCTTTCATGATGCACGGTACAAATTAAAGGGTCTGTTTCATAATTAATAATAAAATGTATTCTAGCAAAGAGTCCATCTGGCGCAGTGACACACTTACGGAAGACTCGGCCTATCAGGCTCACGGCATCAGCCATTTAGTTAAATCTATTCTGAAACGCAAGTTCTAATGGGCTTTGGAATGGCTGTCACATCCATCCGTTCCAGAGCCAGGAACTAGATTTGGAATGCAGAGAGACACATGGGTTTCCCTACTGCTGTCCTCTCCATGAAGAAGATCAAACCACTCGCTTCCCTGTTTGGGATCCTGCTCAATACATAGGTGTAACTAATGGATTCAGATCCGATCAGAGTCTCTCTGTGTGTGTGTGTGTGTGAGGATATAACAACATTGATTTTAAGATACAAGATAATACAAGAAGAGACATAGCATGTCTATACATGACCGCACCTTTAGCCGTCCTTACCATTAAAACAAAACGATTCAAAACAACTTTTAAGAAACTACTATTAACACAGACCACCATAAGTAAAATAAGTTCTGCTACAAACTGTGAATACAAAAACTATTATATTGTTGAAGCCCTCAAAAACAAAGAGCACTATGTTAGGGGAATCATATGCATTTGTGGAAAGCAATATCTGTTTCCAAATCTCACAGTTGGTTGGGGCGATGTGTGTGCCGAGTTCCAAGGTGAGAGTGTTTGGTGGAATACCCTTTGTGTGATCTGTGCCTCTGATATCTAACATCTGTTCTTCTCCCCTTGTGCTACACAATCCCCATTCTGTACAGTAACCTCTCCGCCATTTTTGTGCAAGAATGAGCTAGGCATGTAGAACTGACACCCCCCAACCGCATTATCCCAAGCCCTTGATTGTTTAGTGGAGTTAAATGAATGTTGTAGTTAACTTAGGAATGGTCATGGATCGAGTGTGCCAAACAATGCCGTTCTTGTGGCGCTCAACAATGACTCAGCCTACTCTGCCAATAAATATGAACTCAATGGTTTTCAGTCAACTGTATGTAACGGCTGTGACGAGAGATGGAAAAACACATGCATCCATTTTCTCATGCAACTTTATACAAAATGTCGGTAATGAAAATATAACCTTTCCGAACCACACACCAGTGGCTATTTTATATAATTTTCTATAGGACTACCACTAATGTACTACGCTTCTGAATGTGCCTTTCAAATATATCCAGAAACTTGAAATAACTGATCTCTGCTTCTCAGCTTCCTTTGTCTACATATGAGCGCCTTTGTAATGGTAACTGCTTTGGGGTCCAATCTAATGACACATGTTCAACAATCAGACAACATTAATTATTAGTTGCCCCTTACCCCTTAAGCATTTGGTATCTTTCATTGCATTGGAGAGCTCAGTATTTCATTTAGAGGGCTGTGAATCCATGAGTCAGTGCTAAGGAACTTTACATCCAGACTGTCAACAGATTCATAAAAGGTCCTGCACATACTAGTCGTCACATGAAAACAATTGTAACAGCTAGAAAATACATATGTTACTGCAAGAGATTTGGGTCATGCATTTGGGTGGAAAGCTCACTCCCCAGAGTAGCCCTGAGAAAACATGCTGTAAAACATTCCCCTGAATATTCCCTTTTCATGTATTGATTTAAATAAGTAACGAAAAGGGAAAGGCCACTTAGACTGACCTTATCAGTCAGCTACAGAGCACTCAGATAGGAGAATGTGGCCCACATGAGAATGGAGAAACATCGATGTTTTCATAGACATAAGATGAGGTAACAGTTCTCAAGTCTTCATCTCAAAATGTCTAATCTCTTGTGGACAGAAAACATACACACAAATGGACATGAACCTTCTTATGATGGGATAAAGGTTAGCCACTTTGGTCAGGGAGTTGGTCAATCATGGTTTTCCAGTTATGTGATAAGATATTATGTAAAATAATTAATTGTAATAATTTATCTGCACTGTATGTTTGTTAGCCAGACAGAGGAATGGTTCCATTTTTTTTTTAAATTAAATTTGCAATATGCAACTTTTTGGGCAACCTGACTAAAGTCATATAGAAATGTGAGTTATAGATCTGTCATTCTCATTGTGTCACGTTCCTCGTATTCTCCCTCATCGGAAGATATGTCGAAATCACTCGATGACCAATACGCAGCAGGTTGACTGTTCCACATCATATTTATTTTAGATGGAAACGACAAAACAAAATAAACACGCAGAGGAGAAAGGTGACAGTTTTCACAGGTGAAACGAAACACAGTGCAAAATTACAATTACCCACAAAAATCAAACAAACACACCCCACTATATGGGACTCTCAATCAAAGGCAGATAGACAACACCTGCCTTCAACTGAGAGTCCCAACCCCAATTAACCAAACAAACATACACTCACTAAACTCCACATAGAAATACCTAACCTAGAACCTACCCCAACACTCACAACCCCACTATACCATAACCACACATAACTGCCACGTCCTGACCAAATATAATACAAAAAAACCTAAGTATATGGTCAGGACGTGACACATTGAAAGCAAGTCTAAGAAGCGGTGGATCTGTCCTATGTGCGCTATTTCTATGCTTCCTGTTCTTAAAGATGCACTATGTAGAAATAGCTCATCCATCTCCTGGTTGCTAAAATTCTTATAGTTCACCAAATTTCAGTTTATGTGACAAAACAAGCAAATATACTGTGGAGAATCATTGTATCATCTAAACCGCTGTAAAATATATTTTCCATAACCCAAAATATTGTATTTTCAGCTGTTTGAAGCTGGTGTACAAAACCGAAAGCAAAAGATGCAAAAACTAAACTTGAAAACAGGAAGCATAAAAATAGCGCATATGGAACTGATCTAACATTTGTAGACTTGCTTTCAATGAGAATGACATATATATATATATAATACGTCACATTTCTATGTACATTTTGTCAGCTCTCCCAAAAAATTACATATTGAAGCTTTAAGTTTAGTTTTTAGGTCTTTTACTTTTGGTTTTGTACACCAGCTGAAAATACAATATTTTGGGTTATGGAAAATATATTTCACAGCGGTTTAGATGGCACAATAATTCTCTACACTATACTTGCTTGTTTTGTCACATAAACTGAAATTAGGTAACTATTAGAATTTTTGCAACCAGGAAATGGCCGAGCGATTTCTGCATAGTGCACCTTTAACTGCCAATATTACATTCAAACAATAGTCCCAATCGGTATTAAATAGAATGCCCGCCTGTTGGGAAAACAACCTGTGGTTACCTAGGTTACCTCATTAGCTCACAGCAAAAACGTGACCCTTTTCAAACACAATTTTCTTGTTGTCTTCTTGTTTTAGTCAATTACAAAAGTACAACATGTCTAAAGATTACTTTTCAACATTGCCTGTTCTCACTACTTAGAAAAACATAATATTGTAGGGCTTCCCTCATGCCCCTATTCATGACGATGGTAGGAGCCGAGTGAGTTAGCTAGCTACCGACCAGAACATTAAGCTAGCCAAGCCCTACAACACAAACAAATTGACTATACAGCTAGAAATAGTGAGTGGCGTTATAAATGGACTATACTAAACAAGATACATGTCTTACCTGTGATGGAATGTTTTCCACACACATAGTAACGTGTAGCCAGCCTACTTGGACACCGATTCCCCACATTTCCCACTCTACAAAGGCGAATAGCGTGAAGCCACAGGGCTCATCTCGCATGCTCTATTTTTTCCTACATAGGAGCATTGCGATCCATAGGTCGGGATTTTTGACCTGGTTACATGTACATTGAACAACACATCAACATTTCAGCATGTTTTGTTATTTCTGTATAACTAAAAACCTACAACGAAGTTCTCTCTTTTACAATGGGGGTGAATGGGAAGGAATGTTGTTTTCCCCAATTTGTGAGCGTGGTCGAGGGAATTCCTTCTTATGACGTGAATATTGACTCGGCGTATAATGGTTTTCATTTTCACCTTATTCTGGAACTTTGAAGGTTTATGACATAGCCCCTCTAGTAATTTCATAGGATCTCTATGACCGTAGATCTATAATGATACAACGGGATGCGTGAGATGAGCAGCATTAGTTCCAGGTTGGGTTTTTCTTCACTGGTTATTCGGACAAATCACAATTTAGCAGGTGTTATCATCTTTCTATTTCGGAAAGGTTGGAGTCATTAAAACTCATTTTCAACCACTCCACAAATTTCTTCTAAACAAACTATACTTTTGGTAAGTCGGTTAGGACATCTACTTTGTGCATGACACAAGTACTTTTTCCAACAATTGTTGACAGACAGATTATTTCACTGTATCACAATTCCAGTGGGTCAGAAGTTTACATACACTAAGTTGATTGTGCCTTTAAACAGCTTGGAAAATTCCAGAAAATGATGTCATGGCTTTAGAAGCTTCTGATAGGCTAATTGACATAATTTGAGTCAATAGGTGTACATGTGGATGTATTTCAAGGCCTACCTTCAAACTCAATACCTCTTTGTGTAACAGTATAGCTTCTGTCCCTCTCCTCGCCCCTACCTGTGCTCAAACCAGGGACCCTCTGCACACATCAACAACTGCCTCCCACGACACATCGTTACCCATCGCCCCACAATAGCCATGGCCCTTGTGTAACAGTGTAGGTTACGTCCCTCTCTTCGCCCCAACCTGGGCTCAAACCAGGGACCCTTGCACACATCAACAACTGACACCCCACGAAGCATCGTTACCCATCGCGCCACAAAAGCCGCGGCACTTGCAACGCAAGGGGAAACCTTACTTCAAGTCTCAGAGCGAGTGACGTCACTGATTGAAACGCTATTAGCGCGCACCACCACTAACTAACTAGCCATTTCACATCGGTTACACTTGCAGAGCAAGGGGAACAACTACTTCAAGGTCTCAGAGCGAGTGAAGTCACGATTGACATACTATTAGCGCGCACCCCGCTAACCATTTCACATCAATTACACTCACCCCCCTTTTGACCTCCTCCTTTTCCGCAGCAACCAGTGATCCGGGTCAACAGCATCAATGTAACAGTTTAGTTTCCGTCCCTCTCCTCGCCCCTACCTGGGCTTGAACCAGGGACCCTCGGCACACATAAACAAGAGCTACCCTCGAAGCATCGTTACCCATCGCTCCACAAAAGCCACGGCCCTTGCAGAGCAAGGGGAAGAACTACTTCAAGGTCTCAGAGCAAGTGACATCTCTGATTGAAATGCTATTAGCGCGCAGCCCGCTAATTAGCTAGCCATTTCACATCGGTTACATTTGCTTGACATCATGGGAAAATCTAAAGAAATCAGCCAAGACCACAGAAAAAAATTATAGACCTCCACAAGTCTGGTTCTTCCTTGGGAGCAATTTCCAAATGCCTGAAGGTACCACGTTCATCTGTACAAACAACAGTATGCAAGTATAAACACCATGGGACCACGCAGCCGGCATACCGCTCAGGAAAGGGACGCATTCTGTCTCCTGGAGATGAACGTACCTTGGTGCGAAAAGTGCAAATCAATCCCAGAACAACAGCAGAGAACCTTGTGAAGATGCTGGAGGAAACAGGTACAAAAGTATCTATATCCACAGTAAAACGAGCCCTATATCGACAACCTGAAAGGCAGCTCAGCAAGGAAGAATCCACTACTCCAAAACCGCCATAAAGAAAGCCAGCCAACGGTTTGCAACTGCACATGGGGACAAAGATCGTACTTTTTGGAGAAATGTCCTTTGGTCTGATGGAACAAAATAGAACTGTTTGGCCATAATGACCATCGTTATGTTTGGAGGAAAAGGGGGGAGGCTTGCAAGCCGAAGAACACCATCCCAACATGAAGCACGGGGGTGGCAGCATCATGTTGTGGGGGTGCTTTGCTGCAGGAGGGACTGGTGCACTTCACAAAATAGATGGCATCATGAGGTAGGAAAATTACGTGGATATATTGAAGCAACACCTCAAGACATCAGTCAGGAAGTTAAAGCTTGGTCGCAAATGGATCTTCCAAATGGACAATGACCCCAAGCATACTTCCAAAGTTGTGGCAAAATGGCTTAAGGACAACAAAGTCAAGGTATTGGAGTGGCCATCGCAAAGCCCTGACCTCAATCCTATAGAGAATTTGTGGGCAGAACTGAAAAAGCGTGTGCCAGCAGGAGGCCTACAAACCTGACTCAGTTACACCAGCTCTGTCAGGAGGAATGGGCCTAAATTCACCCAACATATTGTGGGAAGCTTGTGGAAGGCTACCCGAAACGTTTGACCAAAGTTAAACAATTTAAAGGCAATGCTACCAAATACTAATTGAGTGTATGTAAACTTCTGACCCACTGGGAATGTGATGAAAGAAATAAAAGCTGAAATAAATCATTCTCTGTACTATTATTCTGACATTTCACATTCTTAAAATAAAGTGGTGATCCTAACTGACCCAAGACAGGGAATTTGTACTAAATGTCAGGAATTGTGAAAAACGGAGTTTAAATGTATTTGGCTAAGGTGTATGTAAACTTCCGACTTCAAATGTATGTACCCAGAACTTAATCGAGTATCTAACCAATTACGCAAGACTTTAGTTCTGAGTTAACCAAGATAATAAAATGTCTAAAACTATGCCTTGTATATCTCACAATGGTATGTACGTACAATGACCTTCCTCGGGTGCTCAGTTGATCAGAATCAAGCCATTAATGGCTGAAAAAGGTAGACTCAGACAACTGTCTGGAATAGTAGCTCCACTACTTTCTAAAAGTGGAATATTAGAGTGCCTAATGACACAATGACTGCTTTTACGTTCCTTTCATTTTTGTGCTAAGCCGTCCTGAGGTGGCTCTAAATCTCTCCTCTTTGTGATGGGGTCTGGGTTTCTGTGAAACGTTATCAGAACCAGCATGAAGGGATGAGGGCAGGAAGAGAACAAAACCACTCCTGTGACACTTCTCAAAGGAATCTCTTTCTTGTGTAAACTACGGCTGAAACCTAGGGAGCAGGGGCATGGGTGGGTTTATTAAAGGCTGGAGGGTTGGCACAGCCTATTTAAACAGTGACAGAGTTAATCTCTAGACTGTCACTTTTAATCACAGGCGCATTGATCATGATGGCACAGTCAGGCAAAGCTTGAGCTACTCCACTTGGCTCTAATGTATTAAACACACAGGACACTCGATATCTTTTCCATTTATCATACGCTGCTGAATCTCCCGACCAAGCTATATCCGTAAATGTCTATATGTGACTTTGTGAGAATAATTAAAACACAAATCAAATGCAATGTTTTCTCCCATTTTACAACATCACGTCGAACTGTTGACATAACCATAGACCAGTCACTGAAGACAGATAGTCTCTCGTATTGGTCTTCACAGTGTGTGATTTCAGAGGTTTCACTCCCTAATTGATAACTTTAATAATACATTAACTGGATAGTTAAAACATTAACCTTTGGTGTCTCCTTTCTCTTTTTGACTTGTTTTTGACTGAGGATTTATTATGGGGTTAGTTAAATTACCTAGTTAGAGGGTCTGATTTCAAGATAGCGCACTGAGCACAGACGAAAATAATACTCCCTGGCTTTAAAAGGCAAAGATAATTTCTGAATCATTGACTACAGTATAATTATGGTATGAAGTGCACAATCAAATGGAATGATACTGCGTTCAAACTTTTTTCTTCTTAACAGCCAGTCTCCTGTTGTCCTATCATAACCTCCGTGAGGAGACCTTAACAATATTATGAAACTATTATTGTTAGTGTGTAAATGCAAGTTGTCTAAAAGCTTTCCATTGCCTATATTTCACATGCGCCAATGGTTAAAAACAGCAAATCTAGTCTCTTGAAGACATACAGTAGGACTAACTGGCCACCACCTGCTTGGCTCTATCTGACACATAACCCATAATCTTGGGAAATACAGGACAGGATTACATTGCTATTGTTCTCACAAGGGAGAGAGATGGCAGGGTGAATTTATGAGGTCTAGCAGTGATGGGTCTCAAAAGCAGAACAGCATCCTACATGTAGTACAGGGACTATCGTATGTATTCACCCCCCTTGGATTTATTCACATTTTATTGAGTTACAAAGTTACAAAATCAATGATCACATCTATACTGACCACATCTACAAAATATATAGACAAGCTGACATGGTACGTCTATGGAATAGACTGATAAATATGCCAGAACACAGAATCACAAAAAAAATCTGGACTGGGACCTTACTCATAACTATCCATGGGCTAGAGAATTATCTATTTATTGTGAAACTGAAATGGAGTTTCACCAAAAATATGGTAATTTCAGGAACATATTTCCATGTGGTGTTAACCAAATCAAGGACAAGCGTTTTCTGATCCAAAAGGAAAATTGGGCAGCTGATATTTGGTTTAAACCTAAACTTAGAACGTACACTCTCATCAAAGAGAACTACATCACTGAACCATATGTCCACCTGAACCTAACAAAAAGCCAAAGGTCAGTTAGCGCACAACTCAGATCCGGCACCCTCCCTCTGGTTATAAAGACGTGTAAATTTAACAGAGTGCCTGAAGATAATTTTTAGAACATGCCTACTGTGTGATCTTGAAGAAATCGAAAATCAATTTAGTGTTTTATAGCCCTCTGTATGACGATCTGAGACATGTTCTTTTTTTGTATATATAAAAAATGTGGCGATAACCCTGAAGTATTCTGCTTATGGGACGAGCAGAGGCTTGAATTTTGTTTCAGACAGGGCGTGTTTGAGATTGCTCAGATTGTTCACAATGCCTGGAGGAGAAGGAGAAATGCACTGTTTGTGTAGTGTGGCTAGATGGTAGCTGTACTGGCCATGATTATTGTATGCATATAATTTGTAAAATGTTATTTTGTTTTGAGTACAAGAAAAATGGTACTGTGTTTAGTAGTGTCTTGTAAGCCCATGTGGGCTGGGCACCAGTAGGTATATGACACTTAAATAAATCATATCAATCACTCAATCAACAATAACAAAAAAGATCTACACACAATACTATGTAATGGCAGTGGAAGATTAAGATTAATGAAAAATAAAACACTAACATATCTTGACTAGATAAGTATTCACCCCTGTGAGTCTTATTAGATAAGTCTATTAAAAATATTTTCCCATAATTGTTTTCAAAATTCTTCAAGTTCGGTCAAGGTGTTAGGGATCATGGCTAGACAGCCATTTTCAAGCCTTGCCATCGATTTTCAAGCAGATTAAAGTCATAACTGCAATTTGGACACTCAGGAACATTCACTGTCTTCCAGGTAAACAACTCCAGTGTAGATTTGACCATGTGTTGTAGATTATTGTCCTGCTGAAAAGTGAACTCCTCTCCCAGTGTCTGCTGTAAAGCAGATTAAAGCAGGTTTTCCTCTAGGATTTTGTCTGTGCTTAGCTCTAGCTTTTTATCCTGAAAACCTCCCCAGTCATTGCCGCTGTCAAGCATACCCATGCCATGATGCAGCCACCACCATGCTTGAAAATAAGGAGGCAGTTTCTCAGTGACGTCAGGTGTTGGATTCGCCCCAAACATAAGGCCAAAAAGTGTACTCCTTTGCAGTGTATTTCTGCAGTATTGCTTTAGTGCCTTGCTGCATACATATGCATGTTTTGGATTCTGTTTATTTTTATTCTTCTTTTTACTCTGTCATTTAGGTCATTATTGTGGAGTCACTGCAATGTTGTTGGTCCATCCTCAGTTTTCTCCCATCACAGCCATTGAACTCATTTCTAAAATAATAGCCTCATGGTGACATCCCTGAGCAGTTTTCTACCTGTCCTGCGGCTCAGTTCAGAAGGACGACTGTATCTTTGATGTGTCTGGTTGGTTTAATACATAATCCACAGCCCAGTTATTAACTTGACCATGCTTAAAGAGATACTCAATGTCTGATTTGTTGTTACCCATCTACTAATCACTGCCCTTCTTTATGAGGCTTTCAAAAAGTTTGGTCTTTGTAGTTGAATCTGTGCTTGAAACTCAATACTCGACTGAGGGATATTACAGATGCTGTATGTTTGGGAGACAGAATAAGGGGTAGTCATTAAAAAAATCATGTAAACCGCTATTATTTCACACAGAGTGAGTCCAAATAACTTATTATGTGATTTGTTACTCATTAATTAATTTAGGCTTGCCTAAACAAAGGGGGTAAATACTTACGCAATGACTACATTTTAGCTATTGAATTTGCATTCATTTGTAAAAATGTGTAGAATTCTTTTCACTTTGACATTATGGAGCATGTTGTGTAGATCAATGACAAAAAAAAGCCCAATTAAATCTATTTCAATCCCACTTTGTAATGCAACAAAATATGAAAAACATGTATGATAACCACTGTCAATCTAGGTGACAAACTACTATATTCTTTCTCAATGTTTGTGTGGGATATCAGTGAGCCCAACATGGAAATTGCTACAACACACTACATTTTAAGATGACAAATATGACATGAAGTATTTTTTCTACGGCTAGAACAAGATGCTCATATAACAAAATAAAGAAAGGTTTGTCATAATATATTTGATTGTACTTTGAACAAAATATTCTCCCTCTTTTTCATGGTAGATCTACAATATAGTAAATGCAGGTAAACCTATCTTAAGTTGCTAGTGAGCTCACTTCTCAGAGGAATTTAGAGAAATGTCCTTTGTTAATGAAAGACAGATTTTCAATTACCTACTCATTTCATTCCCTCCTGAGAAATTAGAAAGAAACAGGTTTGTTCAATATCAATAAATCCAATTACCAACTATATCCCCTTCTTTCTCTTAGGTAGAAAAAATTGTATTGGAAAATATTATCTATGCTTATCCATCCCTCTTGTAAAAAAGAAATAAAAAAATACTCCTACAGTAATATCACAGAAAAAAATACAAATCTACTGGTTGTAATAGTAAATATTTGTAAATATATGCCTGAAATTGAATTTGGAATACCTTTATCGATTGTGGATTTGAACATATAAATTAGAAGTCTGCAAGAAACAACTTTTCCAAAATGTTAACAATATCTTAAAATGTTGGCTTGTGATCAAAGAACAACTGCATTTATATGCATTAATCTTTGTATTGTGTCTAGTGTTTACACTCTTACGCATTCTGTGAAGTTCCCTGGTCTACCACAAGCTGTTCCTCATGTACCCAATCACTAGATCTGCTTTTCAATGCTGTACGAGTTTGATCTCTGTATCACAGTAGGCCTATCTACGTGTTAGAGTGTGACTTCATGTGATTACATGAATGGAGTGCTTTTCTTAAGTGTATAGCTGTAAAATTAGTGTGGGCTATCTACGCCAGTGGTCTGGTACTGGGGAGGAATCAGCAGACAGTGTATCTGAAGTGCGTATGACTCGATGTGGTGGGCCGGCTACATCATTTTAATAAGGGAAAATAATAAAGAGTGGAGAAGGGAATAGTAGCAACCCTAAAGCTTTCCTCACTCGTAGAGTCTGTTACTCTGAACAAGTAACAGAAATACTGAGTGCCAAAATAAAAGTCCCAACATACAGTACGTCTCAGCTAAGTTTAGTGTTGATCCATCAATACTGGCTATGTGTCCTATTTGAAACTGTATGCAGACAATTTGAGTCAACATTGACAGAGACGTCAAGTATCGTATTGAGAAAAAATTGGAAATCACAGAATCTTAAATTATATTTAACATGTAATAAGAAGTGCTGTCGAACATGCACAACTAACAGACAAAAAATTGTATACCAGGGGCCTTTGCGTAAATGTGTCTTAAAAAAATTGGTGAGTCGATCTGCCTGGAATTACTGTGGAAAGCCCTGTAAGCTGCTTTACAGAGTGATTTGCCAGCGCTTGCATGGGGGTAGTGTTATTCCATATGTCCGAGTTAGACATCTATTGAGCCTATTTCTGGGCCATCACCTCGAGTCATAAAATCATTACAGTCAACAAGAACTCAAACAATGTTTATTTAGCGTCCCTGAAAAGACTTGCTTTGGCCTGTTTTGTTATAAGGCAATATTAAACACTTGAGACAATGTCTTCTTCGAAATACATTACTTATGTTGACATTTTGTGTGATCTATGATCATTTGAGAACTGAAGTTTGAGTTTACATCCACACTGAACACACAATGAAACTCATCCGAACTAATTTGTTTGACATACAATGTCTTGATACAAAATGGCTGCTACATTCCAATTCAAAACCCACAGGTGCAGTTGGAGCAAACTTAGTCTGCACCAATTCAGCAAAATAAACAAAATAAACGTGACTCAGCTCTGAATAAAATGAACAGTTTTAGTTTATACATTGGAAAGAAAATATATCTATTATGTTTTGAAGTTAGCTTCTCTGGAGGTGCAATCATCAATATTTTTTGTGTGAATTCAATTTATAACATATCAATTAACTTATTTTGATGCCTGTATGAACATCATCAAGTCTTCATGTCCTCATGGGCCAATAGATCTGTAATCAGCTTTTAAGTGGCTGGCTGCACTCTGGACGACCTAGCTACCAGCATTGTAGGCAAAGCAAAGCAATACCACTCGGTGGATAAGTAAACAAACATTAACTTACTTGAGAAAACAGCCACCAACTGTTGTAAAACAAAACAGCCCGTTTTTTAACAACTGCTCAATGGCAATTAAAGACTTGTCTCTGTCAGCACTTTTACGTTGTTCCGTGTCGTGACTTATTTTAAACTGTGCACTGTTGAGTGAACAAGGCCAGGACTAGGCCACTTCACTTGACTCCATCCATGGCTGGTGTTTAAATCCTGAATACCGATGCCCTCAGTTATTGCTTTCAAGAATAATAGAGATGTGTTCTCAATATTTCAGCTTTTTAAGTTAATTATAAAAAGGTGTGATTCACCTTATCAGCTTAATTGGATGCTTGGATAATATATATATATATATATATATATATTTGTAAATATATGCAAGATACATCACTCTCTGCTACCTTGTGGTACCACTTAAATTTGTTCCCTTATATTACTTTAATCTTTACTGATTGAAGAGATTTTGCCCAAGGGTTATATATATACACACACACACACATACATATATATATATATATATATATATATATATATATATATATATATATATATATATATATATATATATATATATATATATAACCCTTGGGAGAAATCTCTTCAATCAGTAAAGATTAAAGTAATATAAGGGAACAAATTTAAGTGGTACCACAAGGTAGCAGAGAGTGATGTATCTTGCATATATTTAAAAAATAAATAAATAATTATATTATCCAAGCATCCAATTAAGCTGATATTGTTATTGTTATTTTATACACTATAACATTATTAAAGACAGACAGGCCTCAACTGCCAGAAACTACCTATAGAATCTATTGGAGACTCGGTTTTGCAGGATTAGAAATTATTCCAGGAATAACTTGGATTGAAATACATATGAAACATATAGATGTTTGATATGTCTTCATCTAGGTCAAATAACAAAATACCACAAAAGGCTTATATATTGTAAAAATCCCTGTTACGCTCTGAGGACTGAAGTATGTTGAGTGGGGATGTTATATTAGGCAATGTATCTATCCTCAAAGCCAGAAAGATATGGATTAAACTTGGAAAACACATTTATAAATGTGTCAATCCATCCAGAGGAGAGCACCTGAAAACACACACACACACACACACACACACACACACACACACACACACACACACACTCACACACACACACACCAGGAGCAGTTGCTGCCGCTCACTTGATTATAGAGACCACTCTTCTGCAGTAGAGATGTAGGCTTCCCTAACAGTAAATGATGGGGCCTGAATGATTCTAGGTGAATTTGGCACCTCATAAATGTTGGTTGGAAGTTGAATAATGACATTATTGAATCCTATCTAAATAACGAACATAGCTTGAATGAAATACATTTACCATAACATCAAGAAATCCATGAATGACTCACTAGGCAGAACTGAACTATGCTTATTATTGATGGTTTAAAATACGGCCTTTATGATGTATAGGCTATCAAACCATGTCTGGCTTTCCCCATGATTCCACTTCATATTGTTTTACAGTAGGCCTATGCTTTTCCATTCAACACGGTGTGAGGCATCAGAGCCAGCACATTACAGAGCCCTGAATGTCATTCAGCGCAAATAGTAGTTGGAAACATGTCCAGGCGCCTATGCATATGTGTTGACCATTAGCATCTTTACACATGCTAATAGAATAGCATGAGCGCTGTGTTGTATTCAATGCATGGTAATACAGATATAGGCTATATGTCTAATATATCCTAGATTTGCACATTGAACACTTACTTGGGGTTTTGTGAGTTCCAAACCACCGATTCCAACGTTTTGGCCACGGGCAACAGCGACCTGCACAAGACTGTCAAAAACCAAAGGTAGTACTTCCAATTGGAACCCGAGCCTGCCATTTCCACGTTTATTCAGTCAGGCAAATTAATCAACGGCGCGATGAAATCATAAAACAAAAATGGATACAGTGTAAAGCTTGCACAATTCTAGATCCCATTCGCTAGTGTCGCATGTAGATCATGCGTAAAATCACGTTTAAAATGACAAATGATAACCATCACTGAATAGATATCATGAAATCCTGTTTCCTCTGTTCCGTGCAGGCTATGCAAGCAGAACAAGAGTATATTGCAGGTAAAACAATGTTCTGGATTCTTTATCTCATCACCTTACCAGTGTCGAATAGATTTGTAAGGTATGCGTACGTTTAAACTCCTTGATATAACAAGTTTCAAAATGTCACTGGTCAGAAAATAATGTTGAGTCGGTTAACAAGTGGAGTCTTCGCCCGCGAACCCCGTGCGCTGGAGTGCGTTTTACAGTTGTTGATGCACATTTAACAATCCGATACTGTAAATGTGACCCCTTTGTCCTTGCTTCAGGGAAGATCTCTGGCACGTCTGTTTTCTTATACTCTTCTTTGTATGGTGAACCCGTTGTCTATAGATAAGTCAATTTCATTGTATCGTCTATAATAACGCTCTAACAGAAAACATTTTGCGTATCTCCAAAATAGCCTACTCCATATGTGTAGTAGCAGACTCCAAAACACTCGCGATAAAATGCGCAAAATCCTTATTTCAGGTGGAAGTTAATCTCCCGTGCATTGAAATTCCAATCCACTTGAGATGTTACAGTCTGCCTGTATATTGAAGACACCAACTCATGTTCGAAGTCCGTTCTGAACTGCTTCATCCAAAGTGCATGAATCACGACATTGATAGGCTACGGGTGAATAATCCAGTTTAGAATCTATAAAAAAAAAAGAAAACAGCTGGGAAATAAAGTGAAATCTTGTGCCTATTTAACTTGAACTCGCAATGAGTTTTTCGAGTGATAGTTCCAGCGTACAGTGCACACTCCAAACTGGCATACGATACTCCTTCGCACACACTGCTGCGTACGTAAAGCAACGCTTGGATAGCCCTGACCTCCCAACCAATCAAGGCAGCTTGGCGGAGTCCTCTCATTATTCAGTTGTTCATCATTCCCTTGACCGAAGGGACTCGGCATAGTACAGTCTGGGCCTTTTACAGTCAATACATGGCAATTAAGAGATACTTATCATTTTCAACATATGTGCGGACTATTTTGTATAAATATGCGTTGATTAGACATGGTGAATATGTTGGCCTGCACCGGGAATGTCTCCACAATCAACAGAGGTAATACATTTTGCCTTTATAAGGTTTAATATAGCAGCGTATGATACATTTATTATAGGATGTTGCTCACTACATGGACTACTTATAAGGTGTTTGATATAGTCAAAAACATATATTTTTGATGAGTCTCACATTAATTAAAAATGGTAGTCTGTGACTCTTGTAGGTCTAATATGGCTCGTATTACTATTGACAATGTTGCCCTCTATCGGAATGGGTGGAAACGTTGTGGGAAAACAGAAAGCATTATCACGAGTGGATCTTGCTGCATTATTCTTATTTTATTATTTTCTATTCTAGGCTATTATCTTCTATCCTAAAACGTTTCTCTGCCAGTAATATATGTGATGCATTTGAAGTCAAATGATGTATATTATCAAAGTTATGTCAGCCCATTGCAAAGCCGTTATTGGTCAGGCTTGCTCTTACAAATCAAAAATCAAATGTTATTAGTCACAAGCGCCGAATACAACAGCTTTAGACCATACAGTGAAATGCTTACTTACAAGCCTCTAACCAACAATGAAGTTTAAAATAAATACATAAAATACGGATAAGAATAAGAAATAAAAGTAACAAGTAATTAAAGAGCAAAACAATGTTTGTAAGTTTGTTGCCTTTTAGGAACTCGTTATTGATTAACATCTCGATATGGTTCAAATGTAAACTATTTCTTCTTATATCTAATTTCAACACAAGCCTGAACACTCAGAACAAAAAGCAATACTAATGGATGTCTTTTGCACACCATCATTTATGACGGAGAGAAAAAAATGCATTAAATATAGGCTATTATGGAGATAAACATGAATAGAAATATACTGATAATTTCCTGCTTTAAATCAAATCACAGGTAAAACTATCTTCCTTTGGCCTTTGGCCTTCCTTGGTCCCTTGGGATCTCTTCATGAACGTGCCAATCTAGGGGTGGACTGGGACCTAAAATGTCCCTGGCATTTCTAACACACAGGCCCGTTTTTCCCTTGAGGCCGCTACACCTGCCCATTTCTTTCCTTGAGGCCCCCATACCAGCCCATATCTTTCCTTAAGGCCCCCATTATTAGGCAGATAATTATAATTTTGTGCTAAAAACCCAAGTTAGACAGGCCCACTGGGCTAAAAATGTACCAGCCGAAATGCCAGATGGCCAATCCACTCCTGCTTGAATGGCAGAAAAGTGCTGAAATATTTCTGTATATAGCCAAGCGTAATATAGAAAAATAAATAAATGTATCTCCTTTTCCCTTTGCCTCTTAACCAAAGCTACCTAGTAAGATTGTGCTTATACACCAAAAAACTAACTAATACAAAAAATTGTGAGTAAAAGCACAGCTGTTTTCATAGTTGTGTTTCATGCCATGGTTGGCGTTCAATGCATCTCTGCAAAGTCAGGAATATGTGACCTTTTCATATTGCTGTGGCTTCATCCAAGGAAGGTCTCTAAAAATAGCTCCTCGCTCTAAACTAGATGTTTGATTTATTTGTGACCTACTTAGGATAGACACATAATAGCAACTTTACATTGCAGTTTGCTTATTTGATCTAACCTGATATCATATTGTGACAGTAGACTATGTAGAATATTCTCTAACCTCCTTAACTAAGCATGTATGTCAACATTTGTAATAAGGGAGGAAAATACAAAAAGGTCTTCATTTGAATATGAAACTCATTGAAAATACCATTCAGGCATATAGTGAAATGCTCAGGGGATCCAGTGGTAAAACGGAGTAGCAATGGAGGATGGGCATGTGGCCAGAGGGTGTGCAGGTTTAATTCCCAGGTGTAGACACTGCTGTTTTGCCCTTGAGAAAGGCACGGCTTCACTGAATATAATCAGCTGTATAATTCTGTGTCAAGTGGAAAATGTGGAGTTACTCTCAGATTGCAATTGCCATCACATAACCAGACACATATTGTAAATTATTGTTTGTATGCTGATCAGTTCAAGCCATTTTTGCCATCCAGCAAGAGGTTGACGGATACAGCGGACAGCACTGGCAACATGGAATGGAATGTCCGTAAATTAGTTTGCTGCTAAAGGATGGACTATTTACAGTTACTAAGAAGCCATTTTTAGACAGTCCTATCGTACAGCTGACTGTTTAGACTGACGGTTCCAAATCCATATCCAATGAAAGGCAGCCACTGTGACTAGATATTTTCATTTAGATTATTCTTGGCTGTAGATTTCCCCTTCATTTTTGCTGGTTATCGATGCACAGCCAAAATGACCTCAACAACTGGCTGAGGTGGTAGATGAATACTGTAATAAATGGTCTAATAGAAAACATAGTTTCTGAGCATTTTAACCATTTGTGTGGCAATCCTGTACCTGCTGGTGTCATACTGTGCCCTTTCTGTAAAGGTACTGTATGACATCGGCATCACATTCTTACATTCCCCTAAAAAGCCCCTTACAATGCTGCCTCGCTGTACCAATTTAGACTATGAAAAAAGTGTTGTTGATGTTAGAAAGGATAGTGTGTGAATTAGCTTTATCTATAATTCAGTAACTATTTAAAGTTGCTGTGGAAAGGAATAAAAAAATATAGCCTTTTTCTCTCACCATATCAGCAGATGGTGTATTGATTATGAAATGATTGCATATGTTTGGCCTCATAACTCAGTTATGAAACTGAATGGCTCCCACTTGGTTTTAGAATGTGGCGGTGAGTCTACTGGAAAGATATCACAAGTTGTTGTTTTCCCTCAGAATGTGAGCCAGTGAGTTTAGTCAAAACACAAACCTGTCCAAATATAAGCAGTGACCGCATTTGCAAAACACTCAGAGAGAGGGAGAGAGGGAGAGAGAGAGCTAAAGCAACATCACACAGGTGACTTATGGCCCTGATGTTAGCAGCTCTTTAGAGACGCTGAAAGCCATGGATGTGCCTCTGATGTCATTAGAGAACTCTCCTACTGGAAATTAGCCTTTGGTGCAGTCAACTCTGATGAATAATTTATGATACAATCTACAACTTAGATAACTGAAAGAGAATGCAGAGATATAATTTGTGTCTACAGCTTTCATTTAGTTTTAATTCATTGAGTGGTTTTGTGTCTATCCAAATTAATAAGGGGTTCTATCTGGGAAAAGATATGATTCCAAAGAGCAATCATAAACCACATTACACAAGAAGAGCACATAACTCGGTGTGTGTCTGAGCAAAGGAAAGAGGGGTATTGTTTTGGATAGGAGTTTAAGTGAGTAAAACTAAAGGGCTTACTGCAGTGTGTCGTTCCAGCTTAGGGCCTGTGTAATTATAGGGTCTAAAATGTGTCATCAATTATTTATAAAACTGTAAGAATTAGCAATTTGCTTGTCATCCAATATTTAAAATGTTGCTTCAAAGGGAGCCATTGTGTCCCACTAATGCTTGGCTTTCAGGAAGATTGAACAATACCACGACATCGGCATTATAGAATCAATGACAGGATGTTTTAATGGGATTTTTATGGAACTAGAGGCACAATTATGGTTGCTTTTGTGTTTATCTGCTATGACAGTAAAGGCGAGCACTCCTCTCAAGGAGAGAGCTTATTGCTGAATATGCATAACCCACAATAGGAGAGAGAACAAGAGGACCCCCTCCCTCCTGAGTGCTCTCAGGGCTGTGAGAATGGAACAATAATAACTTAAGAAAGCTTCATTTAAACTACTCTCCAGAAACTACTCTGCCTTGAAATATCATAAATCAGCCATGGCTAGATGAGACAGGGGAAACGGCTATCGACTCACAGGAGAGAATAAGTCAATTTAATTAAGACTGTTGAGAAATATTGTGAGAAATATGAGAAATATTGTGTTTTTCTAGTCCATAAGGGCAGGTTTCCTCTAACCTTTTGTAAAGCAATTTTCTTGCCGTTTTGACTTGCCTCAGCAGAGGTTTGATTTTCCCACTAAAATAAAGTTGCAGGAGTTGATAATATGATTATATCTTGGTCACACACTTCTAGGAATGTATTTAGATGATTCTTTGAGATTCTCCGTCATTGCGTTCAGCTACCTTGACGTGGTCTGACTCTGATCTCTGATTAACACTTATCATTTCATGATATGCCAGACACATTCTGTGGGGATTCAGCAAGCTTGTAAAAACCTCCAATAAAAAGCAGCTGCTCCTGGTGCAGCTGCTGCGTGAGGCATGTGGACATGTGGATCGCTGCAACCTGGTCTCAGAGCATTTCGTATTATTCTGTATGTAAATACGAGACACTACATTTAGTATGATATGTAACATTTGGTATGGTATGTATTAATTTGTGGATGTCCATCACCCATTTCATATGATATTTTACGAATTACAATTTGTATTATATGTTACGAATTGGCAAAACGTACAATATGTTATGAATTTGCCAAACGCACAATATGTTACGAATTTGCAGGTGGCTAATGTTAGCTAGGCTAGGGATTAGAGTTAGGGGTTAAGGTTAGGGTTACATTTAGGAGTTAGGTTAACCTGTTAGGGCTAGGGGGCAGCATTGACACGGCTGGATAAAAAACATACCCGATTTAATCTGGTTACCACTCCTACTCAGTAACTAGAATATGCATATACTTATTACATATGGATAGAAAACACCCTAAATTTTCTAAAACTGTTTGAATGGTGTCTGTGAGTATAACAGAACTCAAATGGCAGGTCAAAACCTGAGAGATTCCTTTACAGGAAGTGGCCTGTCTGACCATTTCTGGAACTTCTTTGCCATCTCTATCATTTACTAAGGATCTCTGCTCTAACGTGACACTTCCCACGTCGTCCATAGGCTCTCATAGCCCGGGAAAAAAGAGAATGTCGTCATTCCAGCCCCAGGCTGAAACACATTATCGCCTTTCTCAAGTGGCCCATCAAGAGACACTAGCTTATGCGCGTGACCCCGACCGCCCCCGCCTTTGGGATTTTTTCCTCTGTTTGCCGAAAAGGAGATTCCCTGTCGGAATTTTACCGCTTTTCTACGAGAAAAATGACGTAAAAATTGATTTTAAACAGCGGTTGACATGCTTCGACGTACGGCAATTGAATACTTTGAATTTTATTGTCAGGAATTGCGCCAAGCGCGCGACACTTCTTTACTATTTCGGATAGTGTCTGGAACGCACGAACAAAACGCCGCTATTCGGATATAACGATGGATTATTTTGGACCAAACCAACATTTGTTATTGAAGTAGACGTCCTGGGTGTGCATTCTGACGAAGACAACAAAAGGTAATGACATTTTTATAATAGTAAATATGATTATGGTGAGTGCTAAACTTGCCGGATGTCTAAATAGCGAGCCCGTGATGCCTGGGCTATATACTTAGAATATTGCAAAATGTGCTTTCACCAAAAAGCTATTTTAAAATCGGACATATCGAGTGCATAGAGGAGGTCTGTATCTATAATTCTTAAAATAATTGTTATGCTTTTTGTGAACGTTTATCGTGAGTAATTTAGTAAAATGTTAGCGAATTCCCCGTAAGTTTGCGGGGGGTATGCTAGTTCTGAACGTCACATGCTAATGTAAAAAGCTGGTTTTTGATATAAATATGAACTTGATTGAACAAAACATGCATGTATTGTATAACATAATGTCCTAGGGTTGTCATCTGATGAAGATCATCAAAGGTGAGTGCTGCATTTAGCTGTCTTCTGGGTTTTGGTGACATTATATGCTGGCTTGAAAAATGGGTGTCTGATTATTTCTGGCTTGGTACTCTGCTGACATAATCTAATGTTTTGCTTTCGTTGTAAAGCCTTTTTGAAATCGGACAGTGTGGTTAGATTAACGAGAGTCTTATCTTTAAATGGCTGTAAAATAGTCATATGTTTGAGAAATTGAAGTAATAGGATTTTGAAGATTTTGAAAATCGCGCCACAGGCTGGCAGTGGATGTTACGTAGGTGGGACGAATTCGTCCCGCCGGTCCCATAGAGGTTAAAGGGTTAAGGTTAGGGTTGGGGAAGGGTTAGCTAAAAGTGTTAAGGTTAGGGTTAGGGGAATGGTTAGCTAACATGCAAAGTAGTTGCTAATTAGCTGAAATGCACAAGTTGGCCATGGTTAGATTCAAACTCGCAACCTTTGGGTTGCTAGACGTTTGCGTTATACACCCACCCATCCACCCCACTTTCGTTTTTGCCTTAAGTAACCATCTGTCTTGAGTAACAACACCAAACGTAACATATCATACTAATTTGAATGTCTCGTATTTACCTTTACTATGTTACGTCTAGTCTATGAGACCAGGCTGGTAGATCGCATGACCCTCATGAATTTCATATGCAGTACATAGGCAACAGTACAGTATGATTTCTATGGGAAAGCGGTAAAGCTGATGGAATGTCAGACAAGGGCATGTGAGCATGGACAGCACTTTTCTCTACCACAAAAAAAAAGCAACACAAACAATGCCACGTATAGCATAGTGCTGACCAAAGTCGATTTAAAAGTTTAACACTTAAAATGAACTAATCGGTGCCTTCATACTTGTCATGCATACAGAAACTGATCAGCCACAGCAATACAGACTAGGTTACATCAGGTTATGTTTGTATCAAACCCATAATGCGGTTTCGTAGCCTCATGTCCCAGAATGTGCACTATAATCGGCAGTGGATTAGATTGCACATTAGCTAGTTAGAGAATTATCCACTCAACATGGCTTAATTTTTACCTAACACTCTTTATCATGAGACCAAGAGCTAAGAAACAATCAAGGTACATCAAGTTATTTTTTTCTGAATACATTAACACTCTCCTTATTAACAGACTTGCCCTGACATGAATATCTCTCAGATATATAGTCATTCTATCAGTTGAATATCTCAATCTGTTGCTTGTAGCTTTCACATTATCTCTTCCTAGCTAAACTAAACTAGCTATTAGTCTCAATGCATTGTTGCTTCAACTTCTCGATTGATTCAAATTCTGAGTTTCAATCTCTTTGTTTATTTCAATTTCAAATCTCACATGGATGTAGCGTCTTTTCTCAGACAAGTACAGTATCTCAAATGAGTTCAGTGTATCCTTAAAGCACCACATGTCTTCAAGACCTTTTGACAGACTTGCAGAACATAACAGGCATTCAGACCATGGCTCATGTGATTCAGTGTGAGCTGTTGGGTGGTGGTTTAAAAATAAAGAATAAGAGGAAGCTCTCTGTCATTTATCTTCACCTTGCAGGCCCTTACATCAGTTTGCCTTCCGTATGTCTAATTGTGAGCCCACGACCCCTGCGCTGGTGTGCCGGTGTGTAACAATGCTTTCAAGTTTCCTCCCTGATTAGACATTTCCCCGCTTGTGTTGAGGTTGGGCATGGTCCAACAGGGCAAAAGCCATCCAACAATTCAGACCTAAAATAGCAAATTGTGGTATACAGTTGAAGTCAGAAGTTTACATCCACTTAGGTTGGAGTCATTAAAACTCGTTTTTCAACCACTCCACACATTTCTTGTTAACAAACTATAGTTTTGTCAAGTCGGTTAGGACATCTACTTTGTGCATGACACAAGTAATTTTTACAACACTTGTTGACAGATCATTTCAATTAAAATTCACTGTATCACAATTCCAGTGGGTCAGAAGTTTACATACACTAAATTGACTGTGCATTTAAACAGCTTGGAAAATTCCAGAAAATGATGGCATGGCTTTAGAAGCTTCTGATAGGCTAATTGACATAATTTGAGTCAGTTGGAGGTGTACCTGTGGATGTATTTCAAGGCCTACCTTCAAACTCAGTGCCTCTTCGCTTGACATCATGGGAAAATCAAAAGAAATAAGCCAAGACCTCAGAAAACAATTTATAGACCTCCACAAGTCTGGTTCATCCTTGGGAGCAATTTCCAAACGCCTGAAGGTACCACGTTCATCTGTACAAACAATAGTACGCAAGTATAAACACCATGGGACCACGCAGCCGGCATACCGCTCAGGAAGGAGACATGTTCTGTCTCCTAGAGATTAACTTACTTTGGTGCGAAAGGTGCAAATCAATCCCAGAACAGCAAAGGACCATGTGAAGATGCTGGAGGAAACAGGTACAAAAGTATCTATTTCCACAGTAAAACAAGTCCTATATCGACATAACCTGAAAGGCCGCTCAGCAAGGAAGAAGCCACTGCTCCAAAACCGCCATAAAAAAGCCAGCCTACGGTTTGCAACTGCACAAGGGGACAAAGATTGTACTTTTTGGAGATGTCCTCTGGTCTGATGAAACAAAAATAGAACTGTTTGGCCATAATGACCATCGTTATGTTTGGAGGACAAAGGGGGAAGCTTGCAAGCCGAAGAACACCATCCCAACATGAAGCACGGGGTGGCAGCATCATGTTGTGGGGGTGCTTTGCTGCAGGAGGGACTGGTGCACTTCACAAATTAGATGGCATCATGAGGGGCGAAAATTATGTGAATATATTGAAGCAACATATCAAGACATCAGTCAGGAAGTTAAAGCTTGGTCGCAAATGGATCTTCCAAATGGACAATGACCCCAAGCATACTTCCAAAGTTGTGGCAAAATGGCTTAAGGACAACAAAGTCAAAGTATTGGAGTGGCCATCACAAAGCCCTGACCTCAATCCCATATCAAATTTGTGGGCAGAACTGAAAAGGTGTGTGCGAGCAGGGAGGCCTACAAACCTGACTCAGTTACACCAGCTCTGTCAGGAGGAATGGCCAAAATTCACCCAATTTATTGTGGGAAGCTTGTGGAAGGCTACCCGAAACGTTTGACCCAAATTAAACAATTTAAAAGCAATGCTACCAAATACTAATTGAGTGTATGTAAACTACTGACCCACTGAGAATGTGATAAAAGAAATAAAAGCTGAAAGAAATAATTCTCTCTGATATTATTCTGACATTTCACATTCTTAAAATTAGGTGGTGATTCTAACTGACCTGAAATAGGGAATATTTACTCGGATTAAATGTCAGGAATTGTGGAAAACTGAGTTTAATGTATTTGGCTAAGGTGTATGTAAACTTCTGACTTCAACTGTACATGTAAAGAGATAACTTTTGGGAAAGGGCTAAACCATTGAGCAAGAAGACTTGAGTCGTAAGAGACTCTGTTTAATGAACATGTTTATTCTCTGTGATGTGTTGTTTATTTAATCTGCTACCCAGTAATTATTCCTGGGAATTTACAGTCCATTGAGGCCATTGTCAAGGCCGTGGATCCCATGAAGAATGACTTATTCATAGTTTGTGAAGTGGAAAAACATCAAAGCGCAAGAGCCTTTTGCGTTTAGTGTTAGTTTTTTGGTTTTATTTGATTCAATCAGAATTATGTGTTCCCTGATTGTGAGTTTAAGATAATTTTTTTTTTTTACATAATAGTCCTCAGATTATACATTTAAAAAATGGATCTCTGGTGAAAACTTTGTGTCTGAAAAGTGTACATCTCAGCACTTCAGACTTTGTTTAATGATGGGGAACAGGTCATCTAATATTAATAGACTTCGTAAAGTTGAAATCACTTCTTTCTCAGGACACCTCTCTGGGCTGTGAGGAGGACAGCTTTGGGATGAAGGGTGACACAGGGGTATTCATGGTTAATGGACAAATTTCACACCTCCACCTCTAAGATCTATTTAGATCTTAACCCCTTTCCTCTGCGATTTTTTTGTTGGTTGCGAACATGAATATGAGTCCCCAAAGTCCCAGCAGTGAACGCCCTGAAAAACATCATTCAGAAGGGAGTGCTGAGCACCTTAGCCCCCTCTCCACATGAAGGACTCTTTCTTCCTCTTTCTCTATCACTCTCTTTGTCACTTCAGTCAAACAGAAGTGAGCTGCTGCTGCTGCTGCTGCTATTGGGGAGTTTGAGATGTGTTTCTCATATAGTTGACGGACTGATAGAAAGCACACATCAAATACAAAAAGTACAAGAAAAAAAGTATGAAGTAAAATGTGACTATTTCACCTCATTACACTGTTTCCCAACTCCTTGAGTACCCCAAACAGTACACATTTTTATTGTATCCCCAGACAAGCACACCTGATTCCACTTTTCAGCTAATAATCAAGCCCTTGATGAGTTGAATGAAGCATGTTTGTCCAGGGCTACAACAGAAATGTGTACCGTTGGGGGTACTTGAGGACCGAAGTTAGGAACACTGGCCTAATAGACTGATGCATCAACCTAAGACGATACAGACCCGACTCCACGAAGTACAGAATTAGTTCAGCTGGAGCATCAGTCATGTCAGCTCACGCAGCGAGAGGGACCCTCTACCACGTCTCTCTGCATGTTATATTCCCTGACTTATTTCAGCTCTTGTCCTGGGATCATGCCTCCTTTTTGAAGTGGAGCATGCATTTCCCCTGGGCATGCAGCGGGAGCGCAGCCACAAGCAAATCATTCTTTTCCACTGTGAAATGGGGACTCGGGAAAGAATTAGGATCTTTGTTGTCAGCCCAAGCGGTGGCTGATGGTGATGTGGGACGATGGGGGTCCAGTACAGTATCCAGCCCTTATGTTGATAGATGAGGTTTCACTGTCATATCATCATAGTTATGTAATAGCTCTACAATACAGCATGAAGTGAAAAGGGACTAGACACTGAACACTGGTTTAAAGAGCTTTCCTCAACAAAACAGTATTTGATTTAACGATTAAGAAGTCCATTAGCACTGACATACGAATGTTCAAACAACTAATTGGGTGAAATGTTGCGCTAAATTTGAGTCCCCTGCCAGAATTGTTATTGCTCTCCTTTCAATGACTACCGATTTACACTCTGAGAATTGAAATCAAGGCACTAAGGCCAGCATGTATTCATTGCTCTTAGCAATTCAATGTGCACAAAAAGTGACCAACCTCTATATTGATTTAATGTTGGCAGTCAACACCTCCAATATAGCATGAACAAATCAGAGACAAATTGTATTGCAGAAATGTTTATGCACAATCATTGAACTCTGGCCTCATTTTGTAACCATGAGCGTGAGTTGATGAAGTTGGATAAGCATAGTTCAGGAACAGTCGTCAAGAAAGATTTGTTGGAAGCAGCTGATAGATATTTTAAAAGAAAACAAAAACATACAATGTGATGAATACAGTGTCAAACACTGAGAATGCTAAACAAACAGACAAGGGATATAGCAATATTGAAAGTTTATTTTTTCAATGTTCTCACTGGGTTATTATTAGTGCAATTAGTTATTGTTAGCAATGAACTACAGTATATTTTTACTTGATCGAAGAGGTGACTATGTGTACTTTTCAAGTTTCATTCCCACTAGAAGCAATTGCCTATTTGACCATGTTTACTTATTTTTTTATTTTATTTTTTATTTCACCTTTATTTAAACTGGTAGGCCAGTTGAGAACAAGTTCTCATTTACAACTGCGACCTGGCCAAGATAAAGCAAAGCAGTGCGACAAGAAAACTGAGAGTTACACATAAACAAACGTACAGTCAATAACACAACAGAAAAATATATGTACAGTGTGTGCAAATGTAGAAGACTAGGGAGGTAAGGCAATAAATAAGCCATAGAGGCGAAATAATTGCAATTTAGCATTAACACTGGAGTGATAGATGTGCAGATGATGATGTGCAAGTAGAGATACTGGGGTGCAAAAGAGCAAGAGGGTAAGTAATAATATGGGGATGAGGTAGTTGGGTGTGCTAGTTGAGTGTGACTCTTTTCTTTGCATACATCAATGATGTCGCTCTTGCTGCTGGTGATTTTCTGATCCACCTCTACGCAGACGACACCATTCTGTATACTTCTGGCCCTTCTTTGGACACAGTGTTAACTAACCTCCAGACGAGCTTCAATGCCATACAACACTCCTTCCATGGCCTCCAACTGCTCTTAAATGCAAGAAAAACTAAGTGCATGCTCTTCAGCCAATGGCTGTCCACACCCGCCTGCCCATCACTACTCTGGGCGGTTCTGACTTAGAATATGTGGACAACTACAAATACCTAGGTGTCTGGTTAGACTGTAAACTCTCCTTCCAGACTCACATTAAGCATCTCCAATCCAAAATTAAACGGCTCCAAAATTAAATGAGCTTAAACGGTACAGTGATCGGTAAGCTGCTCTGACAGCTGATGCTTAAAGTTAGAGAGGGAGATATAAGACTCCAGCTTCAGTGATTTTTGCAATTCATTCCAGTCATTGGCAGCAGAGAACTGGAAGGAAAGGCGGCCAAAGGAAGTGTTGGCTTTGGAGATGACCAGTGAAATATAACTGCTGGAGCGCGTGCTACGGGTGAGTGTTGCTATGGTGACCAGTGAGCTGAGATAAGGCGGGGCTTTACCTAGCAAAGACTTATAGATGACCTGGAGCCAGTGGGTTTGGCGACGAATATGAAGCGATGGCCAGCCAACGAGAGCATACAGGTCGCAGTGGTGGGTAGTATATGGGGCTTTGGTGACAAAACGGATGGCACTGTGATAGACTACATCCAGTTTACTGAGTGGAGTGTTGGAGACTATTTTGTAAATGACATCGCCGAAGTCAAGGATCGGTAGGATAGTCAGTTTTATGAGGGTATGTTTGGCAGCATGAGTGAAGGAGGCTTTGTTGTGAAATAGGAAGCCGATTCTAGATTTCATTTTGATTGGAGATGGTTAATGTGAGTCTGGAAGGAGAGTTTACAGTCTAACCAGAAACCTAGGTATTTATAGTTGTAATTAAAAGTTGCTGTTTTTAACCCTTCTATTGAATGGGAAGTGACAAAGTGATTAGTATTTTGTGAGGGTTAAGTGTGAATGGCAGAGTGATTGACAGAGGAGTGCTGACAGTCCAGAGTAGGGGGACTGAGAACTGGAAGGTTAGGGATGTTGACTTTACAGTGCATGAGTGGAGACTGAAGTGTTTAACTGGTGGCAAGGAACCAGAGAGATGGAATGACCCTTTAGTTCAGTGATCATATGTATTTGTATGACAGACTACAAGGAGGAGGTGAGAGCCCTGGTGGAGTGGTGCCAGGAAAATAACCTCTCCCTCAACGTCAACAAAACAAAAGAGCTGATCGTGGACTACGGAGGACAGCAGAGAGTGCACGCCCCAATCAACATCGACGGGGCCGCAGTGGAGAGTGTCAAAAGCTTCAAGTTCCTCGGCGTGCACATCACTGACGACCTGAAATGGCCCCTTCACACAAAGGGCTTGGGGGCACACTCCCTGCCCTCCAAGATATCTACAGCACCTGGTGTCACAGGAAGGCCAAGAAGATCATCAAGGACCTCAGCCACCCAAGCCAAGCCATGTTCACCCAGCTACCATCTAGAAGACGGAGACAGTACAGGTGCATCAATGCTGGGACCGAGAGACTGAGAAACAGCTTCTATCTCCTGGCCATCAGACTGTTAAACAGGCACCACTAGCCAGCCTCCGCTCAGTACCCTGCCCTGAACCTTAGTCACTGTTACTAGCCAGCTACCACCCAATACTCTACCCTGCACTGTAGAGACTGATGCCTTATGTACATAAAGTCATTGAACACTGGTCACTTTAATAATGTTTAGTACTGTTTTACTCACTTTATATGCATATACTGTTTTCTAGTCATGGTTCATCCTATATAACAACTGATGTACAAACTTTTTCTATTCCTATGCTGTCTTTACACACCATTATATATGTGTATGTACACTCAGCGGCCTGTTTATTAGGTACACCCATCTAGTACCAGGTCTAACGTTGGCAGTCAACACCTCCAATATAGCATGAACAAATCTGAGAGAAATTGTATTGCAGACATTTTATGCGCTATCATTGAACTCTGGCCTCATTGTGCAACCATGAGCGTGAACTGATGAAGTTGGATAAGCATAGTTCAGGAACAGTCGTCAAGAAAGATTTGTTGGAAGCAGCTGATAGATATTTTAAAAGAAAACAAAAACATACAATGTGATGAATACAGTGTCAAACACTGAGAATGCTAAACAAACAGACAAGGGATATAGCAATATTGAAAGTTTATTTTTTCAATGTTCTCACTGGGTTATTATTAGTGCAATTAGTTATTGTTAGCAATGAACTACAGTATATTTTTACTTGATTCAAGAGGTGAATATGTGTACTTTTCAAGTTTCATTCCCATGAGAATCAATTGCCTATTTGCCCAATGTAAATAAAAGTTGCTATTTTTAACACTTCTTTTGAATGGGAAGTGACAAAGTGATTAGTATTTTGTGAGGATTAAGTGTAATTGGCAGAGTGATTGACAGAGGAGTGCTGACAGTCCAGAGTAGGGGGACTGAGAACTGGAAGGTTAGGGATGTTGACTTTACAGTGCATGAGTGGAGACTGAAGTGTTTAACTGGTGGCAAGGAACCAGAGAGATGGAATGACCCTTTAGTTCAGTGATCATATGTATTTGTATGACAGACTACAAGGAGGAGGTGAGAGCCCTGGTGGAGTGGTGCCAGGAAAATAACCTCTCCCTCAACGTCAACAAAACGAAGGAACTGATCTTGTACTACAGAAGACAGCAGAGAGAGCACTCCCCCATCAACATCGACAGGGCCGCAGTGGAGAGTGTCAAAAGCTTCAAGTTCCTCGGCGTGCACATCACTGACGACCTGAAATGGCCCCTTCACACAAAGGGCTTGGGGGCACACTCCCTGCCCTCCAGGAGATCTACAGCAGCTGGTGTCACAGAAAGGCCAAGAAGATCATCAATGACCTCAGCCACCCAAGCCAAGACCTGTTCACCCAGCTACCATCTAGAAGGCGGAGACAGTACAGGTGCATCAAAGCTGGGACCGAGAGACTGAGAAGCAGGCTTCTAGCTCCAGGCCATCTGACAGTCACCACTAGCCGGCTTCCAACCAGTACCCTGCCCTAAACCTTAGTCACTGTTACTATTGAATACTCGTCACTTGAATAATGTTTACATACTGTTTTACCCACTTCATATGTATATACTGTATTCTAGTCATAGTTCATCCTATATAAATACTGATGTACACACCTTTTCTATTCATATACTGTCCATACTGTCTATACACCCCATTACGTGTACATACACTGAGTGTAGAAAACATTGCTCTTTCCATGACATAGACTGACCAGGTGAATCCAGCTAAAAGCTATGATCCCTTGTTGATGTCAACTGTTAAATCTACTTCAATCAGGGTAGATGAATGGGGAGGAGACATGTTAAGGAAGGATATTTAAGCTTTGAGACATGGATTGTGTATGTGTGCCATTTAGAGTGTAAATGGGCAAGAAAAAATATTTAAATGTCTTTGAACAGGGTATGGTAGTAGGTGCCAGGGACACCGGTTTGAGTGTGTCAAGAACTGCAACGCTTCTGGGTCTTTCATGCTCAACAGTTTCCGGTGTGTATCAAGAATGGTCCACCACCCAAAGGAAATCCAGCAAACTTGACACAACTGTGGGAAGCATTCTGAGGGCAAAAGGGGGTGTAACTCAATATTAGGAAGATATTAGGAAGGTGTTCCTAATGTTTTGTACACTCAGTGTATATTTATATACATTATATGTATATTTATTTATATTCCGGTCTATGACATTGCTAATTTTGATATTTTTTCTATTTTTATTGCTAGCCAATCCAAAATGAATTTGTTGCGGCAAATTTCTCGCAACTTTGTGGCAAATTTGCTGCAAACTAAATAGTGTGCCACAAAATGTTGCCAGACGTTTGAAAATGTTTTCCACTAGTGGTGAATCTGCGGCAAACCTTTTGCAACAATAATATTTATTGCCACTAGTGGCAAACAGTTCGCTAATTCTCTAAAAATTACATTTTAATCAGTGGCAAACATGTGGCAACAATATTTATTGCCCCTAGTAACAAAATGTACCATTAGCCGTGTCTGGTGAACACATTAGTTCTAAAACCAGTAACCATTGATGACCAATCAGTGGGATTAGAAAAATCTGTTGGAAAATGGAAACCAAGCTATCTAGCTAGCTACCTACAAAAGTTGTCCGGTGAGTGTCTAACTTATTAATTAAGCTTCCTGATGAACTTAACATTTTTTAGCTAATTGATGCCTAGTTAGCATGTTTTTGTTTTATGAGATAGAGTGAAACACATTTTGTTCATACCCATTTCAATCTGTCAGCACCACTGACTGGCTAGCGCTTAGCTAGCTAGCTAACGTTAGCTACATTATCATATTTTTGCACAATTCATAATTGATAACTAGCTAGCAAACTAATGATTTGCCTAAACACTTATATTTTTAGGTGAATACATTGCTGTCTTTTAATACAAATATGCATGTCAATATGCTAGTGTTACTATTCAGTAGCATGTTAGCTAGCACAACAGCTAAGGCAGCAACAATATGAGCTGACTTGACATCAAAGCAAAACTTCACATTTGCAGATGGATACTCTTCCCCTACCCATGGTGTTGGAAGAGGCTGTATAGGGAAGAGGATGCATCAACACGCTGGAAAGATTAACTGCATCAACACCCTCGACTAACCGGTGCCCCCGCACATTGACTCTGTACCGGTACCCCCTGTATATAGCCTCGCTATTGTTATTTTACTGCTGCTCTTTAATTATTTGTTACTATTATTTCTCTTTTTTTTTGGTATTTTTCTTAAAACTGCATTGCTGGTTAAGGGCTTGTAAGTAAGAATTTCACTGTAAGGTTTATTTTGATTTTATGTTTGTGGTGCACTCACTCATAACACATTTTTGAGTGATAAATGAGAGTATATCGTCTTCGAGCTTAATAAGGTAAGCAAATGCTTGTATTCTCATAAATGTAGCCCATATGTACAGTTGTGGCCAAAAGTTTTGAGAATGACACAAATATTAATGTTCACAAAGTTTGCTGCCTCAGTGTCTTTTAATATTTTTGTCAGATGTTACTATGGAATACTGAAGTATAATTACAAGCATTTCATAAGTGTCAAAGGCTTTTATTGACAATTACATGAAGTTGATGCAAAGGGTCAATATTTGCAGTGTTGACCCTTCTTTTTCAAGACCTCTGCAAGACCTCGGCATGCTGTCAATTAACTTCTGGGCCACATCCTGACTGATGGCAGCCCATTCTTGCATATTCCATGCTTGGAGTTTGTCAGAATTTGTGGGGTATTTTTTGTCCACCCACCTCTTGAGGATTGACCACAAGTTCTCAATGGGATTAAGATCTGGGGAGTTTCCTGGCCATGGACGCAAAATATCAATGTTTTGTTCCTTGAGCCACTTAGTTATCACTTTTGCCTTATGGCAAGGTGCTCCATCATGCTGGAAAAGGCATTGTTCGTCACCAAACTGTTCCTGGATGGTTGGGAGAAGTTGCTCTCGGAGGATGTGTTGGTACCATTCTTTATTCATGGCTGTGTTCTTAGGCAGAATTGTGAGTGAGCCAACTCCCTTGGCTGAGAAGCAACCCCACACGCAACCCCACACATGAATGGTCTCAGGATGCTTTACTGTTGGCATGACACAGGACTGATGGTAGCGCTCACCTTGTCTTCTCCGGACAAGCTTTTTTCCGGATGCCCCAAACAATCAGAAAGGGGATTCATCAGAGAAAATGACTTTACCCCAGTCCTCAGCAGTCCAATCCCTGTACCTTTCGCAGAATATCAGTCTGCCCCTGATGTTTTTCTTGACACCAGGCCATCCTCCAAAGGTCTTCGCCTCACTGTGCTTGCAGATGCACTCACACCTGCCTGCTGCCATTCCTGAGCAAGCTCTGTACTGGTGGTGCCCCGATCCCACAGCTGAATCAACTTTAGGAGACAGACCTGGCGCTTGCTGGACTTTCTTGGACACCCTGAAGCCTTCTTCACAACAATTGAACCGCTCTCCTCAAAGTTCTTGATGATCCGATAAATGGTTGATTTAGATGCAGTCGAACTGGCAGCAATATCCTTGCCTGTGAAGCCCTTTTTGGCACGTGTTTCCTTGCAGGTAACCATGGATGACAGAGGAAGAACAATGACTCCAAGCACCACCCTCCTTTTGAAGCTTCCAGTCTGTTATTCGAACTCAATCAGCATGACAGAGTGATCTCCAGCCTTGTCCTCGTCAACACTCACACCTGTGTTAACGAGAGAATCACTGACATGATGTCAGCTGGTCCTTTTGTGGCAGGGCTGAAATGCAGTGGAAATGTTTTTGGGTGATTCAGTTCATTTGCATGGCAAAGAGGGACTTTGCAATGAATTGCAATTAATCTGATCACTCTTCATAACATTCTGGAGTATATGCAAATTGCCGTCATACAAACTGAGGCAGCAGACTTTGTGAAAATTAATATTTGTGTCATTCTCAAAACTTTTGGCCATGACTGTACATTCATTTTTTGTAACAATTAGATATTTCATTGCTTTAAACTAGTAGCTAGCTCATCTTGATCATGTCTTGTTCTCCTCTCTTTCTAGAAGAAATGTGTTACATGCAAAAAGACAGATTGAGGCCTTCAATCAAACTGAGGACAGAGAAGTATGTGTGTATCAGGTCAAGGCTTCTTGCATGCATGGCTTTGAGATGTAAGTTAACAATAATTCATTTTGGAAAAATAATATGAATTGCCATATTAGGCATAATTCAATTTGATGTTGCTTTTCTTCCACCCAAGCCTTATACACCTGAGTCAGGAAGAAGAGACCACTAGTAGACAACTGTCTCTTAATGATGAAATCCCCAGTCTAGATTGAATATCATAATTAGTTAATTAGTTTGAATCAAATGAGTTGAGGCTTGGCTGGAGAAAAATCTTGTATACTGTGGTTCTCTAGGAACAGTTGGCCATACATTTAAAGTTAGATTTAGAAGGCCTAAGTCCCAGTTTATGATAGCTACATCATTCGTTCATATATCATTTATACAAGGCAGAAACATTGTTTCCTTGCTTAAAAATATATAGAATGCCAGTTTCAGTGAGAAGCATAGCAGCATCAAGGCACCTTTGTAACAGCTGACCCTGTTTCTCCAAAGTCATTAGCTAAGCCTGTGTCTACCTTTTAAGATGCCAAAATATAAAATGTTTTCAGTACCCTCATTTTGTTTTTGTTTTATGTATTCTGATTGTTTCAATGAATGCTCTCAACAAGCGTTGGACGAAGGACTTCCACTTCCACATCTCCAAAGTTCACTCAAAAAGGTAATACTTCTGAACTGGGTTTGATTTAGTTTTTGTTGTTTTAATTATTACAATTTTGTTAATTATCTTTTAAACTTTCATTGGTTGAAAGCTATTGCTTAGTTATCACTTGGCTCAGGTAAATTCTGTAGTTGCTCCTTTAAACATCCTACAGTGAACATCCTCATAGTGTTCACATTTCTCTCATGTAAATGTTGTAGCTACATACATTTTTTTAATAAACAATGTATTTGGGAAATATCCAGTATTTGCTCTTTTCTTTATTAGCATGCTGATGATTTCAAGTTGTATTGGATTTATATGTATCTGTTAAGACATTAAATGCATATTGTTTAGTATATGTAGAACATGTATTACATGTTTGGAAAGTATTCAGACCCCTTGACTTTTTCCACATTTTGTTACACTACAGCCTTATTCTAAAATTAATTAAATATAAAAACAATCTCAGCAATCTACACACAATACCCCATAATGACAAAGCAAAACCGTTTTTTTGAGAAACAGTAATACCTTATTTATATAAGTATTCAGACCCACTTCTATGAGACTTGAAATTGAGCTCAGGTGCATCCTGTTTCAATTGACCATCCTTGAGATGTTTCTACAACTTGATTGGGGCCCACCTGTGGTAAATTCAATTGATTGGACATGATTTGGAAAAGCACAGGCCTGTCTACATAAGGTCCCACAGTTTACAGTGCATGTCAGAGCAAAAACCAAGCCATGAGGTCAAAGTAATTGTCCGTAGAGCTCGGACACAGGATTGTGTCGAGGCACAGTGTCACAAACCTCTTCGTCGGAAGATATGTTGAAATCGCTGTCGGACAAAGTGGACCAATATGCAGCGGATTGCGTGCTCATCATAATTTATTTTAAATGAGAACACGAGGAAAAAACAATAAACAAAACTCAGGACAGGAACAGTGTAGCAGGCTAAACAAAAGCAGTGCTAACATACAACTACCCACAAGTGACAAACAAAAACACACACCTACTTATGGGACTCCCAATCAGAGGCAACTAGAAACACCTGCCTCCAGTTGAGAGTCCAGCAACCAAATCTGCACATAGAAAACTTAACCTAGAACCTACTCATACTAAACATACACCACAAAACCCCGGAACACATAAATAACACACCCCTCTAAGCTATACACAAAAAAAAAACACCATACAAAACAAACATACCTCTGCCACGCTATACTGGTCAGGACGTGACACCCAGATCTGGGGAAAGATACCAAAAATAGGCTACAGCAATGAAGGTCCCCAAGAACACAGCACGCCGATACTTATTTCCCTCATTAAAATATAAATCAATTTATAGCATTTTTGACATGCGTTTTTCTGGATTTTTTTGTTGTTATTCTGTCTCTCACTGTTCAAATAAACCTACCAATACAATTATAGACTGATCATTTCTTTGTCAGTGGGCAAACATACAAAATCAGCATGGGATCAAATACTTTTTTCCCTCACTGTAATTCATGGGATTGGAACCAGGTGTGATGGAAGACAAGACAAAACCAAAGGAAAATGAAAAGAGGATCAGCGATGGCTAGAAGGTCAGTGACTTCGACCGCTGAACGCCGCCCGAACAAGGAGAGGGACCAACTTCGTCGGAATTCGTGACAGTACCCCCCCCCTGACGCACGGCTCCAGCAGCGCGTCGACACCGGCCTCGGGGACGACCCGGAGGGCGAGGCGCAGGGCGATCTGGATGAAGACTGTGGACTCCTGCAGCATAGATGGGTCCAACACGTCCCCGACCAGAACCCAGCACCTCTCCTCCGGGCCATACCCCTCCCACTCCAGAAGATACTGAAGGCCCCTCGCCCGGCGCCTCGAATACAGTATGGAGCGAACGGAGTACGCCGGGGCCCCAGAGGGGGCGGAGGAACCTCCCGCACCTCAGACTCCTGGAGCAGGCCAGCCACCACCGGCCTGAGGACACATGGAACAAGGGGTTAATACGGTAATCGGGTGGAAGCTGTAACCTACAACAAACCTCGTTCACTCTCCTCAGGACTTAAATGGCCCCACAAACCGCAGACCCAGCTATCGGCAGGGCAGGTGGAGGCAGACCCTGTCCCCCCACTGTGGTGGCAATCTGCATTCCTCTTTTGGTGCGTCACGGCCTGCTGAAGGTGGACACGGACGGCTTCCCATGTCTCCTCCACGCACCTGAACCAGTCGTCCACCGCAGGAACCTCGGTCTGACCCTGATGCCAAGGCGCCAGAACCAGCTAGTACCCCAGTACGCACGGGAAGGGAGAGAGGTTAGTGGAGGAGTGGCGGAGCGAGTTCTGTGCCATCTCGGCCCAGGGCACGAACGCCGCCCACTCCCCCGGCCCGTCCTGGCAATAGGACCGCAGAAACCTACCCACATCCTGGTTCACTCTCTCCACCTGCCCATTACTCTTCCTAGGTTTTGGCCTTTCTAGGGAGTTTTTCCTAGCCACCGTGCTTCTACACCTGCATTGCTTGCTGTTTGGGGTTTTAGGCTGGGTTTCTGTACAGCACTTTGTGATATCAGCTGATGTAAGAAGGGCTATATAAATAAATTTCATTTGATTACTCTCTGGGTGAAACCCTGAAGTAAGACTGTTCGAGACCCCCAGACGTTCCATAAACGCCTTCCAGACCCTAGAGGTGAACTGGGGACCCCGATCAGACACTATATCCTCAGGCACCCCGTAGTGCCAGAAGACGTGTGTAAACAAGGACTCCGCAGTCTGTAGGGCCGTAGGGAGACCGGGCAGAGGGAGGAGACGACAGCACTTAGAGAAACGATCCACAACGACCAGGATCATGGTGTTACCCTGTGAGAGTGGAAGATCAGTCAGAAAATCCACCGACAGGTGCGACCAAGGCCGCTGTGGAACGGGCAAGGGGTGTAGCTTACCTCTGGGTAGGTGCCTCGGAGTCTTACACTGAACACACACCGAGCAGGAGGAAACATAAACCCTCACGTCCTTAGCCAAGGTAGTACCTCCCGCTCAAACAGCGCACTGTCCGACCGATCCCAGGATGACCAGAGAAGGGTGACGTGTGGGCCCAATAGATCAACCGGTCACGAACAGCAGACGGGACGTACAGACGCCCAGCGGGACACTGGACGGGAGCGGGCTCTGCACGTAACGCCTGCAAAATGTCCATGTCCAGCTCCTCTGTGTCATACAGCCGGGACAATGCGTCTGCCTTAATATTCTGGGAGCCTGGTCTGTAGGAAAGGATAAACACAAAATGGGTGAAAAACATGGCCCACCTTGCCAGGCGAGGGTTCAGTCTCCTCGCTGCCCGGATGTACTCCAGATTGCGGTGGTCAGTCCAGATGAGAAAAGGGTGTCTAGCCCCGTCAAGCCAATGTCTCCACGCCTTCAAGGCCTTGACGACAGCCAACAGCTCCCGGTCCCCCACATCATAGTTTCGCTCCGCCGGGCTGAGCTTCTTCGAGAAGAAGGCACAGGGGCGGAGCTTCGGTGGCGTACCCGAGAGCTGAGAGAGCACAGCTCCTATCCCAGCCTCGGACGCGTCCACCTCCACTATGAACGCCAAAGAGGGATCTGGATGGGCCAGCACGGGAGCCGAGGTAAGCAGAGCCCTCAGGTGACTAAAGGCCCTGCCCGCCTCAGCTGACCACTGCAAGCGTACCAGGCCCCCCTTCAGCAGTGAGGTAATGGGAGCCGCTACCTGACCAAAACCCCAGATAAACCTCCGGTAGTAGTTGGCAAACCCTAAGAACCGCAGCACCTCCTTTACCGTGGTGGGAGTCGGCCAATTACGCATGGCTGAAATGCGGTCACTCTCCATCTCCACCCCTGAGGTGGAAATGTGATACCCTAGGAAGGAGACGGCCTGCTGGAAGAACAGGCATTTCTCAGCCTTTACGTACAGGTCATGCTACAACAGGCAACCAAGCACCCTGCCCACCAGGGACACATGCTCGGCGCGTGTAGCGGAGTATATCAAAATGTCATCAATATACACCATAACACCCTGAAAATCTCGTCAACAAATGCTTGGAAGACTGGCGCATTCATCAACTCGTACGGCATGCGTCACCATGCCCAAAGGAGCGGTGACCTCCCTAATCAACCCTGACCCTAATGGTCAACTATCTAAGGCGTGAACGGGGAAAGGCACAGCCACGGGAACAATGGGGATCCCTAACCTATAGGCTAACGCTCTATCAATACAATTCCCAGCAGAGCCTGAATTGACAAGCGCCTTATGCTGGGAATGCGGGGAAAACTCAGGGAAAGTGATATACACAAACATATGTGCAACAGGGGGCTCTGGGTGAGAATGGTGCTGGCTCACCTGGGGTGACGCCAGAGTGCCCTGCCTGCTGCCTCGATCCCCAGAGGAACCAACCCGGCACCGACCGGCAGTGGGACGTCTGCGGCCACAAATGGTGCACGACCTGGAACCCCCTCCGGTCTCCCTGTGCACCGTCCCTCCCAGCTCCATGGTTATCGGAGAGGGGGTGCGGAAGGATGGAACCACCAGACCCTGATCAGAACGTCCGCGGGTAGCCAGCAGGTTGTCCAGACGGATGGACAAGTCCACCAGCTGGTCGAACGTGAGGGTGGTGTCTCTGCAGGACAACTCCCGACGGATGTCCTCGCGCAGACTGCAGCGGTAATGGTTGATCAGGGGCCCGTCGCTCCATCCCGCGCCGGCAGCCAGGGTCCTAAACTCCAGGGCGAACTCCTGGGTGCTCCTCTTCTCCTGCCTCAGATGGAAGAGGCGCTCACCCGCCAATCTACCCTCAGGCGGGTGGTCGAAGACTGCCCGGAAACGGCGGGTGAACTCCTCAAACTGGTCCAACGCCGCATCTCCCTCTCTCCACACGGCGTTGGCCCACTCCAGGGCTTTCTCGGTGAGGCACGAGACGAGGGCGGACACCCACTCGCGGCCCGATGGAGCCGGGTGGACGGTGGCCAGGTATAGGTCCAGTTGAAGAAGGAACCCCTGGCAGTTCGCAGCCTTTCCGTTGTATTCCTGGGGCAGGGAGAGACGAATCCCATTGGGACCAGGAGGAAGAGGGGCGCTCAGAGGAGACCCCAGTTGTGCTGGTGGAGGCGCTGGAAGAACTCCCTGTCTCTCCCAGTGGTCCATAGTCTGGACAACGCGGTCCATGGCGGTGCCAAGATGGTGGAGCATTGCTGCGTGCTCCCGGACGCGCTCCTCCACCCCTATACCCGGGGTACCTGCTCCTGCTGACTCCATAGTCGGGTCGGTGATTCTGTAAGGGGTGCGTACTGGCAGCAGAGAAGTCAGACGCAGGAGAGCAAAAACTGTGTTTCCAAGCGGCGCAGTTTAATAACAAAAAAAACCCCACCTGACAACAGAACAATCAAATAATGGGTACATAACCCGACGCACACCAGGACAGACGTGCACAAGCACTTACAACAAACAATCACCGACAAGGACATGAGGGGGAACAGAGGGTTAAATACACAACATGTAATTCATGGGATTGGAACCAGGTGTGATGGAAGACAAGACAAAACCAAACGAAAATGAAAAGAGGATCAGCGATGGCTAGAAGGTCGGTGACTTCGACCACCGAACGCCACCCAAACAAGGACACCCTTACAGGAAACCTTCCCTGCAGCTGTGTTAGAAATGACACAGAAACTTGAAAATATCTCACACTACATTCTGCATCCTGTCTTCATCCTCATTTATATGGTCCATCATAAAGTTACCAAGTAATACATACCGCAAGGCCTGGGTTGCTTGTTCTGTATATTGACTACCATAAGGACTTCCTCAATTTAAAGATTTTCCTATTCTTCTTCTTGGTCATGAAAGATGGAGCTCTCGCCTCACTGGGAATTGAGAGGAATTTTTCTCCTGTGAGCGAAAAAAGGCTCCATTGTATGTTGTCCTGCAGAACACACGTTAATGAATTGTAAGTAGCCCTGCTTTTTGTCATTATAACTGGAAAATAACCACTTTAGTCACAGTCAGCTGAGACTTACTCAGTCTAGTTTTGGAATCGTCTACTTTCCATTATGGAATGGCAAACTAATTATAGAAACATTGTTGAAAGTTATACTAGACATACCATATAGGGCAAAACAAATGTCATAAAGCTTAGCTGTTGAAGTTAACTCTTTGCTAGGTGGGCATCCATCTTACTCTGGCACATAGAAAGCGCTTTCAGTACTCTGTAAATTTGAACTTTCCGCAGGGACCAGCAGTCATTTGATACTCTCCTGGCTGTAATGTCAATAAAAGTGTAGGCGAAGCCTTCAGAGCCACTGCATGACTAGGTAGGCAGCCTACTGTATAATCACCACAAACTCCCTGTTGAGTGTCTATATGTCTGAACAGGAACAGTTTGAGAGGCCTCTCTGGCTCTCTCCGCCTGCAGCAACATTTTGTCTATGTTCAAACTGGAACTCCCTCTAGCCTAGCCCATTCTAAGAAAATACCACTGAAGTCTTTTTATAGATGTAGCTTGCCGTTATGTGCCTGCTTCGTGCTTTCTTTGTGAGAATGCAGCGCTCTCCCTGTAGAGGCACAAGAGTTGTAAATATTTATATCAGTAGTGACTCTTTGATATCTCTGTCACTTTAAAGTTATTTTGTTCCATTCAGCATGCATGGTAATAAACTATTTATGTTTTCTGTTGTTTGTTTCACTGACAAATAAACAATTACCACAGGTTATCTGCATGTAGACCATCAAGCACAATGATTCTTCTTCTACTGCATACAGTATGACTTCCAGCCAATGATAGCCAATGTCTTTTCAATGACAGAGTCACAGATCATCATCAAGTGCTTGTGGAGTTGTCTGTAACATTTCTACTAGAACACACTTGGGTGCAGTAACTGTAACTGTCCCTGACCAGTGCAGGTGCTTCAGAAATGCCCCTGGTCTGTAACCTGAACTGACTGACTGTCCCATTTTTTCAGCAGCTGTCACTCAAACAGGACTTGGTTGAGTAATGTGAACCTGTCAGCTCTGCAAACCCTTAAAATCAACCGTCCAAACACTGATGACTTACAGGACAGCGTAGAAGTCACATAGCCTGTAAAAACACTGTCACATTCCTCACTCAACACTCAATCACAATAGTGCAAAGCGGTCTGTAATATGTCAGCACTTGACCCAATACAGAATAGTAACATATGGAAAAAATAATGTACAGCAAAGTATGTTTTGATTGTGTGTTGTTAGGTTTATTTTGGCACTCTTTGTTGTCATAAAGACAAAAATTTTTAAACATGTAACATTTAAATGCTGTAACAACATTTCCTCAACTAGTATCTTTTTAACATACCTTAGACTTAGAGAGACTCCATTCAGCCTCTTCCATGTTTCTAGTATTTACATAAGTTCTGAGAACAGTCTAGAGGGGACTTAGTCTTCATTAACCTACTTCGAAGTTCATTTGGGCATGTATTGACCCACTTCTAAGTGATGGTGATATGAGTAAATGACACTAGACAGACTAGGCCAGAGTCCAAGGTCTGTTAGTAGAGGCGCAGTCTGATAATTGGCTTGCTGGTTGGCTGTATCTGAACTGTAGAGTGATGCTTCCAAGGAGGAACGTTAATGTGCTGAAAAGGAGACCATTTACCAGACACAAGCAAGCAAGAAGCACAATAGAAGTTTGAGAACGAAAAGAATGCTCTCACAGTCATCCATGGAAACATGGCTGAGGGCTTGAATCAGTCTGAAAGATGAAGGGGTGTCCTAACCACTGTGTTCATGTATAGTCTCAATCATGAGAGATATGTTGAGCTTATTCCAGAGCATGAATACAATGATTTAATATGTTGCTCTTTCTCTGAATAACTGCAGGGCAGATGTCACTGAGTCTCCAGACTAGAGCGACCTCTCCCGGCACCCCCTGCTTTTCCCCTCTGCTATCAAAAACCAGGGAGTGGAGTGGTGGAGTGGTGTGGTTCTGCACTCATCAATCATCCTGAGGGGAGTGGAGTGACGGCAGAGGGTGGGGCCACCATTGTCTACACTTGTAATGTCACTGGTAGGACATAGCAAGACCATTATACAGATAAAGACACTTTTATCTTGCCTGGCTGGCCTGGCATGTCCAGAGGTAGGGGAAGGGGGGCTAAAACATTACGTACTGACCGCAAAGTTTCAACTAGAGTCATTACACTCATAAGTTTGGGGTCTAACATTTCTATATCTGCTCTATTCCCTCCTCTCGCTTTACATCATTTATGAGAAGACACAATCGTTTCAGGATTTCTTGCCCTACATTCCAGGTTAATGTTGTAGATTATTTATCTTCATGGACTCAAGCGTGATTCTTAGCACAAAGCACTGTACAGTTGCTTAACAAGGTCCTCCTCAATTTCTGAGAGAACAGCTCATGTATAAGAACAGCAGTATACTTATTTGGAGACATAGAACACATGATACACTCTGTTAACTCTAGATGGATGAGATAAAGTATCTTAAGACAAATTAACAAAGGGCAGGCGGAGAGTGGTCATGCTCCAGGGGGCAGAGAGGAAGAGTCTAATGCGTTCAGTGTTCTGTGTGTGGAGGACAGTGTAATTACCAGGTCTTTATCATCCCTGCATGCAGACACTTGTTTCCCAGGCCTCCCCTACATTTGAGTGCACTGGAGTGCAACAGCATATGGCCAACAACAGCATAAGTGATCTGTAGCTATGTTCAATTAGACCCCTGTCACCACTGGCTCTGGCTCTTGGGAAGAGAGAACGGCCACGTTTGAGTGTGCAGAGCCCACTTCAGTCTCTCATCCATGCTTTATATCTACCGCCTTCACTATCCCAGCTAGCCAAGTGCTGCTGGAGCATATCAATTTTTACAATTTATAGGAACGGACCCATAATTCTCCGTACAATAATGTTATCCAACCAACAGGTTGAGTTTGGCAGAAAATGGGGGTTGAATGTAGGAAAATGGGGAGTGGACGGACGCTGACTTTAGAAATGGAGATAATGTTTCTCTGGGTCATGACACTGTAATGCCTCAGAGCACACCAAGGACGGGTTTCTGTTGGGAGGAAAAAGACAAGGAGAAAGGAGGACTTAGGAGGGACGGGGCGGTCATGCGGAAATTATTGCCTGCAGGATAGCAAAAGTAATTTCATGCAATGAACATTTTCTGACCTTCGAAATCAAATTTATCATCAGCTATTTTTTATGTGAATTAATATGTCTGCAATTTGGATAGCAACCATTTTGAATTACTTGTCACATGCCTGTGCAGTGTGCTAACAAGGAAAAAATGTCCAGTGACAGAAGAGTGTTGCAGACAACCATTTTGGATTACTCATCACATACTGTACCTGTCGGAATCAGAATGAGAATCACCTTTATGGATGTAGGATCTTAATTTGATCACTCTTTTGTTGATGATCATTTTCCTACACGGCAGGAAATATTAACTTGTAGTGTATTTGAGTTTTAAAAAGGTTTCTAAAGTTTGTAATTTCCAGTTGATTTCCAGACTTGATAAGCCCTAACGCAAAATGTATCCCCCCCTACAAAAATGTCCATTAATTATAATCCACATAGTAATTCACATTGGTATTGGTGCTGCTCGCAATAGACAATATACAGACAGAATTACACATAATTTACACATAATCCTTATACAATAAATACAAGTGGATATAATAAACATAGAACAATTACCCATGAAGGAGAGTATGGCAAATTTACAGTTGAGAATATACTGAGATTATACTGAGATATACTGAATATACAATTTAGAATGTACAGGGGAAATGTATACTATTTATTTTGCAATAGGAATGCAGTCAATAGGTGTACAGTAAAAATTCAGTTCAAGTGTGCAGTTCAGTTCAAGTTCAGTTCACACTGTGTATGCTATGACAGAAGATGTGAAACATGGGAGTGTAACAAACAACTATTTTGGATTACTCTTCACATTCCGCTTAAGTGTGCTAACAAGGAAAATATTACTAATGACAGAAGGGAGTGTAGCAGCTTTGAGAAGTACATCATATTTCTCATGGAAATTTAAGTTAATATACTTTTCCCAGAACATGAATTCCACAAATGAATGGTGCTGTATAGCAAATAGCTCATGGTTTATGTGATGCGTAGTAAGAGGCTTTAGTTTGACCCATGGTCCTTATAACCATAACCACATTATTTTTCTAGCACCTAGGATTGTCCCCCTGTGGTGCCTTGGTTAAGTTATTTCTCAGGAATGTCTCATGACTGACATTATGATTTGATTTTACAAGCATCAGTGGTGAAAGAACATCAATTTCTTCCTCTGGCATTTTAAAAGGAAACCACCTGTATGCAAAGGATTTACGATGAAAGATTAAGCGGTAAACACAAAAACAGACATTTATTTTTGTCCATTCTTATCTTTATTTTTTATCATAAACTAGTTGTGCGTGTAATCTCAAAACCTGCTAAACCTGAAAATACCATAATGAGTCATAAAGCGACCAAAGACTTCAGATAAAGTCAATAAAAATAAGTAATAGAGAAATACCATACATCGGGCTGCTTTTGTAAAATAGATGGACTTTTCGATCAATTCTTTTATCTCTGCCTCACCTAGATACACAGGCTCCCTTCCTCATCATTGCTTTGTTAGAAAAGCCCATCCTAGTGGTCTCTCACCTCTTTGAGATCGTGGGAAGGTCGAGGAAGGGACAAGTACAATACTAGGAAGGCAAGATAAGTGGACAGAATCGATCAGAGGACAGAATGTGCTTCCTTTACAGACTTTTGGTTTGATTTGTATTGCTTTTACTGTGAACTGTGTTGAATGTAGACAGGTGATGATCACAGACAGCAGATGAGGACAGTGGTGGAGTTAGCTGTCTGAAGGGGAGCAGCATATGTGTGTGACATGAATAAGAGATACTGTGGAGGGGAGGAGCTGAGTGCCTCTCACACTGAGACTATGTGCCTGCCGTTATGATCCATCTGAATCTGCCTTAATCAAATCTGCAGGGTCTGAAATTGCCCAGATCTGACACTGGTTTGGGAACAGCCCTTGTGACTTCTAATCCTGAGTCACTTACGGGACAAATGTATAACCAAATAAACTTTGTTAGACTATGATTTCATGCAGCTGTTAAGACGAATTGTGTTAACAGTCCTCATTGCAGCTGCCAGCACATATCACTGGGGGGGTCAGTCCCAAGAGAATTAGACACATTGGTATTCAAAACATTCATTACAATCAGTCATACTATATGTCTGGTTGTTTTTAGCTGATGTTTTGCACTGAGACACTTGACATAATATAAGCTACTGTATCAGTAGGATCAGCGTGTGAAAATGAAGGAATTTACTGTGAAATGTGTCTGGGGCTTTGGCTCTCCCATAAGCTTCCATCACCTGAGTTCCCACTTGGGGACAGAGGATGGTGGACTACACAATGTGTGTATCGCATGAGTGGTCAACTTGTATGTCAATACACGCGGTCAACTTGTCTGTCAAATGTGCAAATAGACACCTCTCTCACTACAAGCCGCATGTCTCTTCTCTTGCAGGCCAGGACAAGGCCCATCTGAAAGGGGGGATTAAAACCAAACAGAAATTCAAACCTTAATCCTGTTTAATTACAGGACCATTTGTTTAATGGCTGATTGACAGCATCTATGCAAATACAGCCTCTCTTGAAGACCACACCTCTCTTTGTGTGAATGCTAACTAGAGAGGTGCTTAAGAGCAGTAGCCCTGTGGTTGCAGAGAGCACAATAACACCAGGGTGAGGAGAAAGAGAATGTCTTCACACTCCTGGAGGGAGGTGTTATCACTATCGTGGGGGAGCCGTGAATGGATGGGCCTTCAATGGCCACTGAGAGCATTCCTCTTGAGAGGAGGAGGAACCTAGCCAGCCCCACAGCCAGCCCCACCATTCAACAGGGTCAGCACAGCATGGTCTGGCTCACTAGTCGTGCCACTAATGAAGAGTCATAAATGATTCGAAAATAACTCAACCTGTCAACTATGTCCAAGTGATGTCGTTACTGATTTGTTTTAAACTTTGACGTTCTTTAGTCTTGAATGTTTGCGAAGATTTAGCAATTTTACATGTTTAACTTTAAAAATATATATAAGATAGCAGAACTTTAATGATACAAGCTGAATTCAGAACAGCTGACATGTTGGTTGATGTATCTCCAGTTACTTCTAGATTACATCAACCTTTACAGCCCTTCTTATATATTGTGCAGGTAGATTCCTGATTTTAAAATTCACATTAGTTCGTGTCTCAGAGCCAATGGAAATGCCTGCAGAGAAAAGGTGGAAGTGATGACTTGATATTCAACATCATCCTGTATCCTGCTTATTGAACAAAGAACAGAGATCTGGAAAAGCCATCAATGATGACGCTGGTGGTACTCCGTAAAAGCCCACTCACTGTTGCTTCAGTGTACATAAGGACACGAGGTGATGTTAATAGAGTCAGAGAGACGATCACCAAGCCCAAACTTCCAACTCATTCAGTAGCCATGCTCTGCGTCATCAGTGATGATGACATCCAAACAGAGAGGATTGCTTCCAGTCTGTTATGTCTGGCACAGGTTGGCTGGCTCTCTAATCGAGTCTACCATCTGCAGTGACAGATCGCTCATTTCTCCCATTATTTATTTATACAGTGGATGATAGAGTAGACTAAATATTGTACAAGCTGGACATTTTTTGTATGGAAGGGTCAGATTGGTCTAAATTATGCGATATAAAATCAAACTAAACTGCTTGTGATGGCAAGCATTAATTGTACTGTGTTTGTAAAACAACTACAGTATAATGGAATGGGATAACATAACTTGTGAACAGTGCCTGGTTTGGGGAGAGGAAGGATGAGGTCCAAGTCTGGCGCTGTGTCAAAGATGTGCTGCTGTGTTATTCTTGTTCTATTGTAACTTGTGGCTAGCATTCATATGGAATCTAAATGTTTAGCTCTATGCTTGAAGAGTCGTAGATTGCTTTGTTGCTGATCTTGTCCTGCTTCCAGGGCACTTCCTCTTATTGATTGTAGTATTTATTGTTGTGAAAGTAGTGTTACTCTCATACTGCCCCCAATAAGTCAGGTATAACATAACTTTGACCCATGTAAACCCATAGATGTCTCTTAATTTCACACTTTAAATCAGGGAAAGCTAGCCTGGCAGAATCTGGCAGATATGGCAATCTGAAAATGTGTTTGGTATCTCAGATTGTTCTCGCAATTCTCACATAGAAACTTAATTGGGAGAAAATATGTTTGTATGCTTTTTACATTTGTATCACAAACCATTTTGGAGAAAATCATGATGAAAGTGGCCATTTCAGGCCCTTTTTAGACCTATACATGCCTCCTGTAAGACCCTATGATCCGTGAATTGCACATGACGCAGAGTTAAATTATTATTACATTTTTTTATAAATAGTAATACAAGAAGAATAAAATACAAGGATGAAGGATGAAGCTATATAGCAGATTGATGTTTATTGTCTTACGTCTTGTCCTGGAGGCAGAACTGAGCGATTCCCCCTTAGATGGCCCAGCTGCAACATCATAATTGGCAATATTGAAAAAATATATGAACAAAAAACATGCTTTTTGGTCTTTATTTAAGGTTATGGTTTGACATTATGGTTAGCAGTGTGGTTAAGGTTAAGGTTAAGGTTATGGAAGGTTTAAAATCAGATTTTATCACTTTTTGGCTGTGCCAGCTAGTGACCACTCCTCAAAGCTGCCTCCAAAAACAAGATTCATGATGAAAAATGCTAACCTGCGCTATATACAGGGAGTACCAGCACTAGATCAATGTGCAGGTGTTAGAGGTATTTGAGGTAGATATGTACATAAAGGCAGGGTAAAATGAATAGGCATCAGGATAGATAATAATACATGAAAAATAAAGAGTAGCAGCAGCATATGACATACATACACACACACTTTCACCCTCATCATATGCTGCTGCTACATTGTTTTCCTCTTATTATTATCTATCCTGATGCCTAGTCATTTTACCCTGTCTTTATGTACATACCGTGCATTCGGAAAGTATTCAGACCCCTTGACTTTTTCCACATTTTGTTACGTTACAATTCTAAAATGTATGAAATTGAAATGAAACAATGAAATTATTGTTTTCCTCATCAATCTACACACAATACCCAATAATGACAAAGGGAAAACCGGTTTTTAGACATTTTTGAAAATGTTTTAAAAATAAAAAATTATATATAAAACTACTATAAAATCTATATACAGTACCAGTCAAAAGTTTGGACACACCTACTCATTCCAGGGTTTTTCTTTATTTTTACTATTTTCTACATTGTAGAATAATAGTGAAGACATCAAAACTATGAAATAACACACATGGAATCATGTAGTAACTAAAAAAGAGTAAAACAAATCCAAATATATTTTATATTTGAGATTATTCAAAGTAGCCACCCTTTGCCTTGATGACAGCTTTGCACACTCTTGGCATTCTCTCAACCAGCTTCATAAGGTATTCACCTGGAATGCATTTCAATTAACAGGTGTGCCTTGTTAAAAGTTAATGTGGAATTTCTTTCCTTCTCAATGCGTTTGAGCCAATCAGTTGTGCTGTGACAAGGTAGGGGTGGTAAACAGAAGAAAACCCTATTTGGTAAAAGACCAAGTCCATATTATGGCAAGAACCACGCAAATAAGCAAAGAGAAATGACAGTCCATCATAACTTTAAAATATGAAGGTCAGTCAATCCGGAAAATGTCAAGAACTTTAAAAGTTAGTTCAAGTGCAGTCGCAAAAACCTTCAAGTGCTATGATGAAACTGGCTCTGATGAGGACCGTCACAAGAAAGGAAGTTCCAAAGTTACCTTCTCTGCAGAGGATAAGTTCATTAGAGTTACGAGCCTCAGAAATTGCAGCCCAAATAAATGCTTCACAAAGTTCAAGTATCAGACACATCTCAACATTAACTGTTCAGAAGAAACTGCATGAACCAGGCCTTCATGGTGGAATTGCTGCAAAGAAACCACTACTAAAAGACACCAATAAGAAGAAGAGACTTGCTTGGGCCAAGAAACACGAGCAATGGACATTAGACCGGTGGAAATTTGTCCTTTGGTCTGATGAATCTAAATTTTAGATTTTTGGTTACAACCGCTGTGTCTTTGTGAGATGCATAGTAGGTGAACGGATGATCTCCGCTTGTGTGGTTCCCAACATGAAGCATGGAGGAGGATTTGTGATGGTGTGGAGGTGCTTTGCTGGTAACACTCATTGATTTATTTAGAATTCAAGGCACATTTAACCAGCATGGCTCCCACAGCATTCTGCGCTTAGTGGGACTAGCATTTGTTTTCAACAAGACAATGACCCAACACACATATAGGCTGTGTAAGGGCTATTTGACCAAGAAGGAGATTGATGGAGTGCTGTATCAGATGACCTGGCCTCCACAATCCCCCGACCTCAACCTAATTGAGATGGTTTGGGATGAGTTGGACCGCAGATTGAAGGAAAAGCAGCCAACAAGTGCTCAGCATATGTGGGAACTCCTTCAAGACTGTTGGAAAAGCATTCCAGATGAATCTGGTTGAGAGAATGCCAAGAATGTATAAAGCTGTCATCAAGGCAGAGGACGGCCACATTGGAGAATTTCAAATGTAAAATATAACACTTTTTTGGTTACTACATGATTCCATATGTGTTATTTCATATGTTGAAGGTCTCACAGTTGACAATGCATGTCAGAGCAGAAACAAAGCTATGAGGTCGAATGAATTGTCCGTAGAGCTCAGAGACAGGATTGTGTCGAGGCACAGATCTGGGGAAAGGTACCTAACAGTTTCTACATAACTGAAGGTCCCCAAGAACACAGTGGCCTCCATCATTCTTACATGAAAGAAGTTTGGAAGCACCAGGACTCTTCCTTGAGCTGGCCGCCCGGTCAAAGTGAGCAATCAGGGAAGAAGGGCTTCAGTCAGGGAGGTGACAAAGAACCCGATGGTCACTCTGACAGAGCTCCACAGTGCCTCTGTGAAGATGGGAGAACCTTCCAGAAGGACAACCATCTCTGCAGCACTCCACCAATCAGGCTTTTATGTTAGAGTGGCCAGACGGAAGCCACTCCTCAGTAAAAGGCGCATTACAGCCCGCTTGGAGTTTGCCAAAAGGCACCAAAGGACTCTCAGACCATGAGAAACAAGATTATCTGGTCTGTTGAAACCAAGATTGAACTCTTTGGCCTGAATGCCAAGCGTCACTTCTTGAGGAAACCTGGCACCATCCCTACAGTGAAGCACGGTGTTGTTAACATCATGCTTTGGGAATGTTTGTCAGCGGCAGGGACTGGGAGTACAGAGATCCTTGCTGAAAACCAGCTCCAGAGCGCTCAGGACCTCAGACCGGGGCGAAGGTTTACCTTCCAACAGGACAACGACCCTAAGCACACAGCCAAGATAACGCAGGAGTGGCTTTGGGACAAGTCTCTGAATGTCCTTGAGTGGACCAGCCAGAGCTGGAGAGAACTGAAAATAGCTGTACCACGTCTCTCCCCATCCAACCTGACAGAGCTTGAGAGGATCTGCAGAGAAGAATGGAAGAAACTCCCCAAATACAGGTGTGCCAAGCTTGTAGCATCATACCTAAGAAGACTTGAGGCTGTAATTGCTGCCAAAGGCGCATCAACAAAGTACTGAGTAAAAGCTAATTGTAATTTTCTAAAATGTCTAAAAAACTGTTTTTTCTTTGTCATTATAGAGTATTGTGTGTAGATTAATGGGGGTGGGGGGGTGGGGGACTATTTAATCCAATTTAGAATAAGGCTGTAATGTAACAATGTGGAAAAAGTCAAGGGTCTGAATACTTTTCGAATGCACTGTATCTTACCTAAAATACATCGTACCACTGCACATTCATCTGGTACTGGTACTTCCTGTATACAGATTCAACCTTGTGTATTTTATTCCTCTTGTGTTACTATTTTGTATTTGTATTATTATTTCTTGAATCTAATTGTTGGGAAGGGCTTCTAAGCAAGCATTTCCAGGTAAAGTCCACATCTGTTGTATTCGCACATGTGACAGATACTATTTTATTTTATTTGACTCTATATACGGTCCTCTAAAATATGGAGTATGTCTAGAATCTGAAGTAAAAATATTCAGACAAATTGAATCAACATTAAAAATATTAATGTGAATATCTCAAAAGTACCCTTTTTTATTTAGCTTATTTTTAGACATATTGTTTGGAACAATGTACTCTTTAAACACGTCAAATTTCCAGAGTGGGTGCTCTGTTACTTTTGAAAATATGACCCATTTTATACATAAAAGCTGACATTATAGGTCATTAACCAATCACATTCAGCAAAGCACCAGAAGAGGGAGTTCCCTTTGAATCCATTTTCCTATTCACTGTGTAGGTTGTGCTCATAAAATGTATCATAACTTCAAAAGTAGCAGAGCACCCACTCTGGACATTTGATGTACATGTAGAGTATGTAGTTTAAAACAATACGTTTATAAATGAACAAAACCAAAAAGGGTATTTTTGAGATATTCATGTTAATATTTGTTATGTTTAATAAATACATGTGAAAATGTGTATTTCAGAATCTAAACATACTCCATATGTTAGAGCACACTATAAAAAATATAATGACACCAAGATGTTGTCTGTGTTATCTACAGTTCACAGATCATCATCCTACAGGAGGGCCTAAAATGGCCACTTTCATCATGATACAAATGTAAAAAGCATATCAAATGTCCTTCCTGCCATTGAAGTTTCTATGTGAGAATTGCCAGAACAATCTGAGATACCCAAAATATTTTTGGGCCGTCCCAGCGGGGAATCGCCCATATCAAGAATTTAATGAGGAACTTTTAAACAAGATCAATCTCCCAATTTCAGTGATGAGTGCACAGGAATAATCATTGTCAGTCAAAATATTACCTGTCCTAAGGAATTAGATAATTGCACCTCCTAAATCGATTCTCTTCAAAGAGATACTGTATTATTGGTCTTGTTACAGTAGTCCATTACTGTTCAAGTGCAGGTGTAGCCCTTGACAGTTTTAGCAGTCTTTGAATACAGAAAGCAGGTGTCTTCTTTCCCTGGGACAATAGATTTGTCTGCTGTGTGACAGTAGAGGTTCCCAGTGTTATTTTAAGGCCTCATTAGTGGGATTCTTGTTTTAGCTTCTCAGCTGTATTTACCACCTGGTATGGGACTGATTTATGACATAAGGAACCCTGTCTGAAAACCAGCTGAAACCGGCTGCGCTTTAGAATGCTCTTATATTTATCTTGGAGGTTTTATCTCAAACAATGTGCACACTTCAAAGCCAACTCAAAGGGAAAAAAACATTCCTTAGACCCTCAGCTTAAAGATTGTCCAGTTTCCTGTGTCGGTTTGGACTGAGTTTTCTCAGACAGTAACATTGAGGGATACACTGGAGGTTATCTCGATGACCAACCACGGATATACATTCGGCACCGGACAAAGATACTTGCTAAATGACAGAAATAGAAAATAGTTTGTAAAGTACATTTCTCTCAGGAAACCAAGCATTTGGACCAAAGCTATTGACAGTTTTACAGGAAGCCTCCCAAAGTGGTTTGTGTCCCTGTTTCTGTGTCACAGAGTGATATTTGTGGCTAGTAGGACAGTGCTGATGACTTCCTAGACTGTACCTCTACTCTTAAGGTGTTAAGGTGAGCCATATAATGCAGCAGGTGTGATTAGGTGCCACACAAAGTTCATCCAAGAGCTGAACAGCACAACTCAGCAAAGCTATATGACTTTTAACGGCTAGAGGGTAAGTGTCAGAAAGCAGGTTTCTTAATCATGCTACGACATCTTTAGCACCTTATAGAGTGAGCCTGAGAAGGAGGTGGGCATTGATGTTGCTGTGAGGGACAGTCCCTGCTGGATCCGGGGACAACGTGTGTGACAAGACAGCACTCTATTAACCCAGCAGCTGTCTTCACAGGGGTCCATGTCATTCTGGGTGTATAGGGGTGAGGTCTCTGCCCACCCCAGCATCCCCTCAATGCGAATCTGATACTCTGACTGCCTGCCTGCCTGACTGTCACAGAAGGACATAAATCAATAACACAATCATTCAAACTACATACAAAGGCATATTGTAAGAAAGGGACACCCCCTGTGATGTTGAATATCAGACACATTTGTTCATCTGGTAGTCAGCAGAAATCTCAGGCAGGTCACCTGTGCTTCAAGTCAGTATTCGACGTCCATCCATGTCTGAGGGCATCAGGAGATGAGTTGGAAACCAGCCACTAGAGGCAACAGTGAGTGCCTCTAATGTCATTTCTAGTACATGCTCCCAGGTCATATTAACCCTTTCATTTTTTTATTTTTATTGTTTATTCGAATCCAGCAATAGAAAATGTTTTTTATATTTTTGTTTTTAGCCTATCCCAAACCCAGGGGCGGAAATCCCGGGGGGGACGGGGGGGACACGACCCCCCCCATCCTGGGAAAAATATGATTTGTCCCCCCCAATATATCACTGAAACATAACTATGTAATTTAAATATGAATAATACGCAATGAAAGCAATTGTGCTGATTATAGACACTTAATAGCTCGTTTTTAAGTTTCAAAAGATTGCGACCCCCCCACCCTTTGCCTCACAATGGTTTGATCCACTGCCAGTTCCTTAGCTTGCGAGGTAACGTAGAGGTCGTATCTACTGTCTGAAAGGCACTCAATGCACGTAACTGACGTGAGGTTAATCCAGTCAATCACGCACACACACTAGCTGAATATGCAGAGCTAGCGCGCAAATATTAACTATTAAGCTAGCTAGTACCTATTTCATTTATGTGGCGTCGTCAAAGATGGAATCTTTGCTATCGTCAATTTATTCCAAGATCAGCATGCATGTAAGTTAGTGCTTCAAAGTCCCTGTGATAAGGTTAGCGATAAACTGAACAGAACTACACTCTCTTCTACCATTGTTTTAAATATATTTAATGGTCTCGTTGCAAAAGCTAAATTGTCGCAAGGGAACTTTTATTTATACATTTTATTTCACCTTTATTTAACCCGGGTAGCAAAGATTAAAGCAAACACCACTGAATTGGTGCTCGCTAGCTTTGCAAATTCAGCTATTGTTAGAAGCCTGCCAATATGAAACAAACGATTAAAATTACAAAAGGTTGCAGCATATGTTGTGTAAATGGTGAACTCATACAGCTGTCAACTCTTGTCACTGCAATCCGTTTCACATTTGCTAGCTACCTTTTAGATCGAAGCCCATATAGAATGATAGAAGATAAGATGATAGAAGCCCATCTCCTACTGTAAATAACCTACATACTGTGTGTGTGTGTAGCCAGCCAGGTAGAAAAATGGCAGAAAAATGGCAGAAAAAAGACGGACATCAGAGTATTTTTCAGTACACCAAAACGCAAAGTAAGAACCCTCGTAGCCTAATATCTCAAAGACTAGTTGATAAAATGTTCATAAGAAAGAAATGAAATTCTAATGGAAATGTTTCACAATGATGTCATTAGGCAGAGCAGGCAACAGATGGCACACAGACAGCAGAGTTGGGGACAGATATGCAGGGACAGACTGGCAGAGACAGGGAGTCTCAGGTAAGTTTGTTGAGTCTTTGTTTGGCAACATTATGAAAGGTTCTCAAATTTTTTTACTTGTAAAATAGGAACATAATTGGAAAATGCCATGGATACCCCCACTCTCAACTTAAACTGGTGACTGAACTAAGATTTGTTAAAGGCAATGGTATTGCTGTTGTGATTAGTTGTGTAGTTTTGGGTACCGGTAGTTAGGAGTACGGCAAACACCTTGTTTCTTTGGTTCCTCAATATACATTTACCATATTAAACGTAGGCTATGTTTTACAGCACTACTTTTGGTGTCCCCCTCAGGAATTGCTCTTGAGAAAATGTAATGTAATTGTCCCCTCCAAAGTTGATATCAGATTTTCGCCCCTGCCCAAACCTTAACCCTTGCCTTAACCATTGGGAGTTAATGCCTAACCTTAAGAATTAATAGTTAATGCCTAAACTGAACCCTAACCTTAAAAATTCTGAGTTAATGCCTAAACTTAACCTTAAACACTTCAAAATGTAACGTTTGGAACAACTTAGAAATTTGACGTTTGAGAAACATGGATGAACGTCTAATTCTGACGTAAGACTGGGAAATCTTGTCTGTATGAGTCTTTTATTGGGCAAAATCATTTCATGTTGATACAACCTGGTTGTAAAATGTATAGATCAAAACAATTTCCGAAACAGTAACCAGGCCTCATGGCATTTTGTTATGATGTTATGTTCCATAAATACATAATACTTTAGTAAAGTTCCTGAGCGTAAATTGCATATGTGCCATGCTCGCACTCTGGGTCATACCTCCATGCCATGCTAGTGCTTCTCTCTGTTGACATACCAGCTGTCAATCACCACAAAGATCAGTGCCTCTGTCTGTCACCCCCTCCTGTTGCACTCCTCCCCTTGGTGAGTCCTGGACTCCTCCCAGCATCCAGCATCCTTTGGGGGCTCCTTTTCTGCTCTCCTCTTATTTCTTCCTTCTTCCTATTCATGTGAGCAGAGATGTTCTTTACTGCTTTTGTTTGGAGAAGCTGGGCTGACCTGTTGTGGTGGAGGACCACCTGCCGCCACACATTCTCATGTTTCCAGAGCTCCCAGTGACGATGGCAGGGGGGCAGGGAGGGGCAGAGGAGGGGTGGAGGACAAACCTGTCCCAGGGTGACCCCCCCCACACACATCCATCACTCTGATGGCCAGAGCTGTTATTCCTCCTTTACCCCCATGTAGTACATCAGCCTGGTTTCATCCTCAGCTCATTTTTCACACCCCACAGAGCTGGGGAGGTGTTGGGGAGGTGCGGGCGATGAGTTTGTGAATGGAGTGCCTTCACTGGATGAGTGGCTGTCGTCAGCTGCTCCTGGCCAGAGGTCGCTTCCTCGGCCTCATTTCTGAGTGGCTGACTGATCTTTACTTGAGGAGTAACAAAGAGAGGCTGGCTTTAATGAACTCTCAGACATGGCCTCCCAAAGGCATGAGGTCAGTGGAAACATCAAAGCCCCTCTAACAGGCTTCAGAACCACCACTGGAACATACACCATGAGAGTCAGTCCATGATCATCTACAGTTGACTTTATTCATGGTTCAATATTTTAAACTGTTTGAATTCTGTGACAGAACTAAATGATGAGGAAAATCTATATTTTTCTTCCACAAAAGCAATTCACTTTGAGTCGCTCAGAAACTCTTCTTGTCCATGGATACTAAAGGCTTAAATGCATTGCATTGCATAGGTCATGGATTTCCATGGAATGTCTTTTATTGCCAATGTCTCTATCCTTCACCCTGTAATCCAAGTTTGATATTAAATTAATCCACTACATTGTATGTGACAATCAATTGTAATTCATGTTTTAACTATCAAAGCCTACATTTATGGAGGATGAAATATCCATTGGATGAAAGGTTAATTCATCAAATTGTATGGTTCAAAGAACTGGCTGCCATGTGTGAAAAACTGTTTCACGCTGAATAAAGTCCAGAAAATATCACATTTGGATTTAAGTGTTCTCTCCAGCTATTGAAAATGACAGTGACAGAGTAAAGCAAGCAGAGAGAAAATGATCTGACACCAGGTCAGTGGGCGACCCTTACTGGATGTGGTATGCATTCAGATCATTAAACTCCCTGACTGGCATTTCTCTAGGTGAACTCTTGGACACCAAACCTTCAGGCCTCTCACTCCATCAGCCACCATATACCCCCCCCCCCCCCCCCCCCCCCCCCCTCCCCACACACACAACCAAAACCCCCTTTCTAAAGCCTTTAAGCACCAACCATTTTAATAAAGTAGAGGGTTGTCAATAGACTGCCTCCTTTTCGGGATATATGAATGGACAAACATCTGGGTCTTATTATGGTCACGGAGAACAAGCCTCGCCACAGTGCCGAGTTGGGGAGTTTTCATACAGTATATCACCAGGCTATCTCCACTCAGCTCTCCTCTGCAAAAACCAAACAGGCCTCTCAACCACACAGATTTATTACTCATTTTTGCAGTGTGTGGGGAGGGGAGCTGTAGATGGTGCACACCAGTTAACAAATGGCCAGAATGAAGAATGGGCACTTGACACCAGCCTCAGTGTATTAGTCTGCCCGGCTAATTGTGCCAGCCTCCTGCCACCCAAGACTGTCTCCATCTGGTCTCTAACATCCTCTCTCTACAGGAATCTACCCTGCCTTGACTTGCTGTATCTCCTTAACTATTACATCCTCTACCTTGGCCTGAGAATCACTCACTCTTTTCTTTTCTCTCTCACGCTGCTTTTCTGGTCACTTCTATCTCCATCTGTGTCTCATCTCTCATCTAACCCAATGGGTTTGCCTTACCCGTCCCCATCTTTCTGATTCTAGCACTGGCTAGTTCTGTCTCCAACCGATGGAGGAGGACATGCATCATTAACTTCCTGAAGAATAGTATTGATTTATATATGGATATAAAAATAATAATGAAAACTTGGATGTTGATGAAAGGAGTTCCTGGATGTGAATGAGGGACACAATGTCTTTGTCAAAATTCAAACAGTATGTCGTCCAAACTAAAAATAAAATGTGCGTTGGGAGGAATGTCATGTAAACCTTAATTTTCAAGTTTCATGTTGAAACTTATTAATAAGCTATACATTACCTTCATCTCTGTTCAGGCAGGTTCAGTCTGATCCTGACTCCCCTAACGTTTCTCCTTCCATTGGAAATGTAATTCAAACACACACACACACACACACACACACACACACACACACACACACACACACACACACACACACACACACACACACACACACACACACACACACACACACACACACACTCACACACACACACTCCACTCACCTCAGTTATTCAATCCAATCATTGGACATTTTCATTAGATTTAAAGTAAATCACTGACAGAACAAATGCGGATTATTGCCTAGTCATTTTGTTTAATACTATGATTGCTACCTTAGGCGATAATCATTGCAATTGTTTTGACAAATACTGTACGTTAATCCATAGCTTTAAGAGTGGGGCTACATGTAACCAACAGTTTCCAAACAGGTTATCTACAATATTTGGATGGAATGGACTGTAGGCCTACTGTATCTAATGAGACAGAGATAGTGATGAAAAGCTCATCTACTGGAAGTATGTGTGACTGTTCCCTTAGGGATGGACCAACTGAAACAGCAATTACCCTTCCCACCTAAAAAGATTTTTTTGTTGTTGCACACACTGGGCTTGGTTATCTGGTGGAAGACTATACTAGGAGGAGTGGTTATCTGGTGGAAGACTATACTAGGAGGAGTGGTTATCTGGTGGAAGACTATACTAGGAGGAGTGGTTATCTGGTGGAAGACTATACTAGGAGAAGTGGTTATCTGGTGGAAGACTATATGGGAAAGAGTGGGAATCTGGAGAAGTTCTGCCACCAGATATAGAGCTTTCTGTAGCACCCAGCTGTCACAGCCCTAAGGTGAATCCTGCTTGTTGCAGCAAAAACTGGCGCATTATAGAGAAAAATTACCTAGTGTTAGCCTAGCCCTTTTTCACTGTAGATTTTCTATGATTGATCAAAATATCTCGCTGTCACAATAGCTAGCACAGTGCTCTGTGTTATTTTGTGCTTAATGTGATGTTTATTTATACCGTCTCCCACGCTGCACTCTGCTATTCATGTGAAGGCCAGATTGAATGCATTCATTGTGCTCTGGCAGTATTCTTTTTTTCTCCTGTGAGAAATTAAGAAAATCTATAGTTTTGCTTGAGGAATTCAAATACGTTCTGAGAATTTTGTTTATGTTGCATTAATTGAGTGAAGTCTCGTTCTTTCCCATCAGTGAGGGGAGAAACAGTATCCCCTTCCCTGCCAGCATTGTTTACTGAGATATTATGGTGTATGCTGTGTGCCCGCCCGTACCTGGCTGCTGATGACAGTCTCCTTCCCATACCACCTGGTGCCAGACCATATTTCACAAAGTCAGACAAAACCGCAATCAATCAGAAGCCATCCCCCGCCGAGCCTCAGCGCCCTGGAAATATTCCCTAAAAGCTGCAGCCAATTCCTCTTTACTGAACCCCCAACCCCCCTTTGGGCACACATGTTTTCCGCTAGTGAGAATCCCTCTCTCATTATTCTAGGCTAAACGTAACCCTTGGTAAGGTAACCAAGCCTCTGTTTTGCATGACAGGAATGCTAAAAGAGATGTGCTTTTCCACAACTGAGATTTCAGCCTCCCGCCACCCCTCTCCCTCGGTGGACATATGACTGATCCGTAAATCTTTAAACTGAGACCGGCTGTCAAAAGCTATAAGACTCAATATTCCTGTGCCAGCCAGAATAGGACCATGACGCTCAAAGGCTGGAAAATCCCCCCGAAGGAGCCCCTCGAGTAACAGACAAGGCCTTAAATTCTCTATCACCTTGGTGGCTAAGGGCCCCTATAGGCTAACATCACAACTTTACAGTGTCTTGTTAATCTAAAAGCCATCATTAGGAGTCAAACTTGTGGTCGTCTCAGTGATTTTAGCGATTGTATATTTTCATTTCACTTTTATTTTACAGTCAAGGTAATATGGCGGTGATATTTAAAACCAATCAGATTAATTAACATATGGCCCTGGCCTCCACATAATGTTACTGAAATTAGATATGCATTAGGTTGCCTGCCTCCCAGGTGGGTCCATAGGCAGGCAGAGATATGCTCTACTCCTTTTCCACATACCGGAAATTGTTCTATGCCAGTGTTGCAGACCAAGTGGTGGTGCTAATTAGCCGACCCATTAGCGAATGAAAATAATCATTCCTCAAATATGTTGGTCAAATTAGACGACATGCTTATGGTCATCTTAAAATCTCTGGCTCAGAGCAACCACACAGAGGGATACAGTAAAATGGCTGGGCTGAAATGTCCTGGGGCCTGGAACCTAAAGCCTTGTGGTCTGTCCGACTACCCCTGTAAAGTCTCCGGTGGCAGGCTCGTAAAGCTGGGCATGATTCATCCCTGCCTCAATGCTTCTCTCTTATACAGTGCAGTGACACCATGCCAGACAGTGATGATTATGACAGCCATGCAGTTGATAGTATGATCATACAGCATTGCAGTGTTTTAGTTTCACTATACAATCTTACATTTGTTGATGGTTGGGGGGGGGGGGGGGGGGGGAGAGAGTCAAGGTCAACCAAAGTTGTACTTGACTCCTTTTGTAGTAGGCTTTACTAATAGGAATAAAGCAATTGAACAAAGCAATTGACTTCAAGCCTTTATACTTGTGTTGTGTACAGTAGCCACCACCTGTAGAAATAAATGTCTACTGATTAAACGTGTTTGACATAATTGAGTAATGATGGATGCAAATTATGTATGCACATTGAATGACTTACATTTAGATGTAGATGGATATTTAATCTACATTTATATGTGGATTTATTTGGCATTTTATTAATTGTAATATCTTAAGAGATTGACCGCTTGCTGCTTACAAATGTGTATTGTATGGGTGGGGATCTGAGAGGGCCGTAAGGTTGCCTGACATGATTTGAGAGGCTGAAAATACAGGCACATCTTGTCCTTTCAACTGTATAATAATTTGTTTTTGAATCATTTAATTTGACTAATGACATGCTATACTAAATTAAGCCACAGGATAAAAGTGTGCTTTTGTGAGTGATGTAGTAAACAAATTACCCCTCTAAAAATAATGAAGCTGGAGTAGCACTGACTCATTTATTCTCAGAGCAGAGCAGCACACTCATATTTTCAGTCTCTATTTCTATCAAGTATTCTGCATTGTTGAATAGCAGAAATCAACTGACCAGATGTTTCATGAGGACACTCCTGAAGTAAAGCATAGCACTCATCCAGAGTGCCTGTCTGAGAGGGTTGGAATTCCACTCCATGGCTCGAATGGAAAAAATATATATATTTTAACCTACCATTTATTACATGGCGTTTTAGGGGCAAGAAGAGAAGAATAACATTCACACATCGCTATCATTATTTATTATTTTATCAATAGCACAGAAATGTGTTTCTGTGTTCCCTGAGTGTGCGTGCCAAGAGTCATGGTACATTTCAGTTGGTTCAGTACACCCAATTTTCCATGAAGCATAATTTGTTTTGAGTGTGATAAAAAAAATGCCAGAGTAAGAAATGAGAAGGCAACATTCTTCTGGATAGGTACAATATTGGGTTTGTTGTAAGTTATTAAAAGCATGTCATCTGATTATTTATGTGAAGCTAGCACCAAGCAAGCGAAGTACCAAGTATCAGCGTCATATTTATACAATGTCTACTGCAGTACATTTTCCTTTGTAACATTATCTCTTCAAGTGGATATAGATTTTTAGCTATGAATGTCTGGCCAAAGACAAATGGCAAGGCAAATCTACGTATCTCTTCCTTTGCACTGTAAAAACAGACACTTTCCATGTACTGTACAGATTTTTTCCTGCCCCTCCCTCGCACCTGTAGTGAATATGATGGATGTTAAAAGCTGTAGATTTTATGTCAGCATGGAACTGTACTGTACGTGATGTCATCAGTCAAACCGGGAAAAAAAAAAACATTTTTCCCCCCTCTTCCTGAAAGATAATTCTGCTTGCAGCTGGTGCTCAATATTTTGATCAGTCCATTACTTGCCCACTGTATACATCAGCACTGTGCCTGTTTTGCTTTCATCAAAGTAAATGATACAAAGGATGCATCCTTCAAAGCTATTGTGAGACAAGATTATTGCATATCTTTCAGTTTGACAGCGATTGAGCCCCCTCATAAAGATGATGGGCCTTTTAAAAAAGTGTCCTCTTACTCAGAGCAAAATCTATAAAAACTGTTGTTGTTTGCGGGTCAGACGATGAATGATTCAGTCTGAAAGACAGGAAGGCTTTCCGTGCCCTGTGGCACAAACAAAGCAGGCTGTAATGTAAACTTGTACTATCGGATTACCCAGACTCTGCCGGTGGGGCTGTTTTTACTCTCGGCTCACTTGCCTTGGCTGTACAGTGGTACATCAAGAGCATAGGCTAATAATACATTTCTGTGTGGCAAGGACCCACTGCACACATTTAGCTCCAACATGGAGATCATTCAGGGCAGGACAGTGCAGCTGTACTTGGAATTAGATCATGGGTTACTTGTCTTTTCTTTACGTTTCCCACTTCCTACAGAGGATGGCTGTTTGCTCAGGTCACAATGGTTTCTAAACGTAATGTCATTTGGTCAAGTAATGAGCATAGGCAGAATTTTTCTACCTCCAAATAGATTACTCCAGAGCAGCGTTCCTACAGCTGATGACTTTGATTTGCAGTACAGGAGATTTTTCCTCAACCAGAATCTGGGGGAATGTATTTTTGGGTAATGCAAATGTAAATAGTAGCAAGTTTTAGAATTACGCATGTGTTCAAACCCTTCCCCAACACTTCTTGTTGTGTTGGGAGTTACTGTATTCCTCATGGCCATCAAAACAAGACCCTACATATCTGCTAAGCATATCCAGATATTCAAATTCTAACAGTTTCAATACTCTTGTGGCATTACTTTCAGCAGTGTTCTTGATGCCAGACTCACAACAGCAGGCTTTCCAGAACATTTAACATTCTTTTGGTTACAAGTCTGCTATATGAGAACACGCAGAATGCAAAGCTCAGAGGACGTCAAGCTAATCCAGCAACTAGCTACATTATTAATGAATCAACACCCACAATTGCTTTGTTTCCTGAGAGGAGACCCCTCCAACATCCAGACACAGACCCTGCTTATGAATAAGCAGTGAGAACTGCCCCGTTTTCTCTGGAATGCTGTGGATGGATTTATTGACTTGCTCCCTCAACTGTGACTCGACTGTGATTATGTCTGTGTTGACTGGAAGCTCGCCCTTCATAAAACTCAACCTTTGGGACTGAGGGGGTTCACTTATACGTCTATTAAGGGAGCAGTTCTAATGAATATAACTAACAACATTGACATCTTTATTCTAGCTTTTCGTACTGTATGTGGTGTGTCTGTCTTTTTTTACAGTATATATCAGCTGTTTCCATGAAGAAATAGCTATTTATATCCCTAGACACTCATAGAGTTGGCGTTGTTATGAAGAACAGAATAAGTATACCACTGCTTGGCCTCTCCATAGGAAATGCAACTTCCCTTAACACCCCATAAAATACGCATTCCCCCTCCCTTCTAGCCCGATGTGTAAAACAAACAGACAGGCCTCAGAAATTATGGTAGGCCCTAAGACCTTTTATACAATGATTAAGTAAAGCTCTCTGTCTGCTTACAAAAAAAACTGATATTTAACTGAGTCTTACAATTTATATATTAGAAACAAAAGATTTCTGAAGATTTTTTACTAGAAATTGAAGCAGCGTGTTTTCCCCTGACTATGCCATTGCAAAACAAACAATCATTGTTGTTTAAGTCTGCCACAGGTTTGAGCGATACTGTAGTAAGTGATATCTTTCATTTCACAGTGTGATGTCATGTCTCCATTGACATTTGCCTTCAATGCATCTTAAAATTACACATTAGATCAAGTCATTGGAGGGGAAACTGTGTTAGATACGTACATCACTGAAAAAGTAGAAGGCTAGCCAAATGATGGCATTTTCTTTGTGAGGAGAGTGAGTGCATTTAGTGATACATCTTTCTATTCTAACCACAGTCTTATCAGAACTGTGATGGACTAGAACAATAGATGATTTGAATGGGAAATGATAACGCTGAGGTGTTTGCTGTTGTAGCCTAAATATGTGCCAACGGGGATTTCCAGAGGCTAATGATTCATCATCTTCAGCTGGCAAACTGTTTGTCTTTTACCTACTCCATTGCAAACAACAATGTTATCACATCCATGTGTCACAATCTCTTACACACATTACATACACAGAGCCACACACAGTTTTGGCATGAAATACCAAGCTGGTTTGAATTCATAATTCAAGGCATGGCTGTGTTAACATTAAATCTATGATACAAGTGATGTTAGCTTACAATACAATAGCAAAGGGGGAACTCTGCCTATATCCACCACTCCAGGTCCCATCAAATCCCCTGTGATTACTCTCCTGCCCTCCACTAGGACATAAATCTCTGCTTATCTCAGCCCCCAAACAGCAGGATTTTTCTAAATATCTGCTTTATATTAAGTTGCAGCCTCTAAAAGGAGAACAAAGTCTTGTTGAGGGAATAAATAATGCCCAGGGTGAAGCCATGAGCAGATTTACACTGCTAGACTGGGGGGAAGGGATTACCGTTGCCACTCCTCAGCTAGGCTGTAGCCCAGCACTGACCCACTCTCTGTCCAGTTAGAAGGATGTCCTAGGGCCACGTAGGACCAGGCCTAGGTCTGGAATGTCTGAGTTCACAGGGTCATCACAGAACCTTCACCCCACATAATCAGGGTCCAGTGATTAACTTCCAATACTCCCCTTTCCCAACAGACGCAGCTCGAAACATAAAGAAAATATTTCAAGCACAGATTATGTCGGTGCTCTATTGAGATTGATGCATAGTAGGCCTAGTGATCCATTCGTTTGTTTGAACCAAATGTCTTTGTTGTTTATCACAACAATTTATAGCAGCAGGCGTCTTTAAGTTGTGTACACTTGTAGGAGGTCCTTCCAACGCCCTCATAGAATGGCTTTGCTCGTTGAATGTGGATAATTGAGTGGATATAGATTTGAAGGGGCATTGCAGGAGGAATCTCTTGAGAATTATTATCAATACCCAACGTTCAAGCAAAACAAAACATGAAATATTTTAATAAATGTTCATGTTTGGTTTTCTGCTCTGTTTACACTTCACATGAAATTCCAAATGAAGCATAAAGATAATAACCAAGAGTTGAAGTATTGAGTTGCCTTTAACAGTCATCAATTTGTAATTGCATGTTTGAAATGACCAAGGAAAAAAAATATTTATTCTAGTCATTGCTTCTAATTTTTTCTTACATAGTATTGCAATGGATCATTTAGAAAGAAAACAACCTGTGAATGTTTTCTTAATTTGGTGGTTTCTTCCTGGGCAGTATTACTTTCATCATTAAGGCCTCAAACATTCGACCACTGTCTGTATTACTCGGAATATGTAACCGATGTGCATAGTTTTTTCTTTACACATGCCTACACAGCATAGGGAGCTTGTCACTAAACTATTCTTTATGGATCGTGAGAGGGAATTCAAGAGCAATCTTAGTGTTAACATTTGTGGTGGTCATCTGAACCTGTACAGCACCTTCTATTACAGTTGGATTTCTGGGCATTTAATAACTCTGGACATTTTTGCTCAATAATTCTGCAAGTACAGACCTCTGAAGTTCGAGTAAGATGACCTCAGCAATTTGTAATATTCTCTAAAGAAATGAACAGTTGTATTGTTAGAAAAACATTTTATTTTAAGGACATGGCATTGTCCTTAATAAACCTTTAAGGGTAAGGTGCATTTTTGTGTGTGTATAGTCAGCATTTCCTGTTTATTTGTATCACATAATAAACCAGCCTAATAACAATCCTAGATGAATGATTGTTTTATCTTTTGATTTGGGTTTATTTAAAGGGAAAATCAGCATTTGCTACTGTACATCCATTTTTGGACTAAATTAATGATATTGATTCTTGAAGAATATAACTTATAAATGAGTGGTTGCACCCCATCAGAACCCAAAATATAACATTGTTTAACTCCAATGTTTGAAAACAAAGAAAATGTAAACAAACACTATGGAACCTCAAAACATGGATAAAACTAAACATATTATATCATGGATGGTCAGTCCTTGCATCCAAAGCTCTGACTATGAATTTGAGAGTGGTTCCATTTCTCCAGCCCCATCCCTCAGCTTTTACCGAACCAGGGGCGGGGAGTCTGCTTTGTTATTGTTTATACTGCTGATTGACACTTTAAATGTATGTAACTATGTATTATTAAAGACTGCAGACTTGGTCTAAAAACATCTGTTTCTGGTATGTGTTACCTATCCATCCAGGTTAAACATTTGGTCTTTCTATCTGAGCCTCTCCTGGGACTAGAATTAGGGTGAGATTAAAGGAGGTTATAGTTTCCCTACAGTGTTTAGTTTACTCAGTGCATACTCTGGGTTAATAATCTGAGTTGGAGAGGAGAGGTTCTCTGTAATTAATATCACGGACAGTCACAACATTGCACTTCATTCACGACTCAAATTAATCTAAAGTCTAAAACAACAAAAATATGTATTTATCATGAAGGGAGTACTTCATGTTTTGTTAAAGAAATGTGAATAGAATGAATGCATCAAAATGTGGTTGTGAAACAGATCTTTATTTTTCTTATCATAATATGAATAGACTATAGATAGTTAATATTGTGATTCCGCATGGCGACTGACATATAGTACAGTACTCTGCCATGGGAATACGTTCAGTAGCTGCCTGTCCAACGTGCCTATGTAAAGCATGGCACTGTTCTCTCTGGTGGAACAGAACAGGACAGGGTAGCAAAGGTCTCTCATATAAACATCTCTTTGTTTAGACATGTCAGGGATGTGGTGTAAATATAGCCATGTGCGTCTATGTATTTATCCTAACATTTCACAGTCCTGCAGACATAGCACTGGCATTTCCTGTAGTTGTTCAGTGTGAAACTAACAAGGTCGTAAGAACCCTAATGTCTCATACCATATCTGAAGAATGAAGAGGAGTAGAGGCCCATCGTTGCCCTTTTCATGAGAGACGCGTTTGAAAAGCGCTGGAAAGTAAACACAAGTTAACCTGTGGGAGTGGAGAACTTAAGAGCTCCCACTATCTGTCCATCCGGGCCTATGGTGCCTAGTGATTAATGCTGTGTGGTTGGGAGGCCTCTTCAAAATATACAGTCTCTTCAGCTTGTTCTGTTGTTCCCTTTACTATCTCCAGATAAACCATAGCCAGCTGCAGACTGGTCAGTCCTGGTCCTAGGGTGCTCTAAGATATTAGACATCAGCTGTGCTAACAACCACACCTCAGAGTCCCGGATGTTATATCCCAGTTGACATGTAGAATTATTTTTTGTGGCCAAAAAATACATTGAGGAGGAAATTATGTCCTCAGTGAAGTAATGAGAAGGGTTTAGGCATACAATAGGAGTCCGTTACACTGTAGTGTTGTAGGCATACTGCTGTGAGACTGAGGGATAAAAACACAATCCAACTTTCTTTTCTTCCTCCCAGTCTCCCATGAATTCCTGGGGCAGCATATAAAAATAACAAATGACCACAATGAAAACTAACAATTTCACGTTTCACACATTCAGGATCAAATCAGTTGTTGTTTCAGTACAAACAACAATGCTTTTTGATTCCCTCTCAAGGTTTGTGCGTAGCAATATGCACTTTAATGAACATTGGCCTTTGTCTTTAGTGAGGCAACTGTTTGAAGATAATTTATTTAAAATAAAAAACGTAAAATGTGATGCCTCTTAAAAGAGCACTGATAACACTTCTGCACGACTTAAACCTTTTACAACAAGCTTAAGTTCATTTGGTTCTCCCCCAATTTGGGGGGGGCACTTTTGATCCAAATGCGAGTTTCTGCATCCAAACAAGAGGCAGTTAAAGCAAGAAAGTAAGAAATAATTAACAAGGTTGACAAGTGATCAGAGAAATAATTTGGTCCATTAAAAAACTAGCATAATAATACGTACCTAAATGTAATGTTTAAAGTTTTATTAGCTTAACTACTGTTTTGACTGCTACTTTGTAGTCAGTTTTGTTTGTGAAATTGGCTTGAACAGAAGTTATATATAACACGTATTATTTATTTGATCATTGATCATTAAAGCCCTTTTGGGTAAACTCCCTCTTTACCTCTGAAGTCTGATCTCCTTCACCACCAGCAGTTACCGTAACCCGTCTGCTAGGTGGTTGCTACTTAAAGTCCAGAGGACATTTACAGTATTGTCTTGTGCACCAGTGGCATGGCATAGTCTACAACCCATGCTTCATCTAGATATGTTAATGCCACTGAATACATTTTACATTTTGATGGCAGACTGTTACAGTGGAGTGTAAATGCTTTTTTTTAGGCTGGATCATGTTGTTTAATTGTATTCTGTTGTTGTATGTTTTAATCTGTAATGTATTGATTTTTGCTCCCTTCTTGGCCAGGTCTCCCTTGAAAAAGAGAATGTGAGTCTCAATAGGCTTATCCTGGTTAAATTAAGGTTAAAAATAAATAAATAAATTGTTACGTGAATGAAATAATTGTTACGGGAATGAACCCGGGTCTATAGTAACGCCTCTGACACTGTGATGCAGTGCCTTAGACCGCTGCGCCACATGGGAGGCCCCTGCTGCTAGGTTTAAACGAAATAAGATTTTAGCTCAACAGCCCAAGCCCCACTCCACCATAGTGCAGTGGGGCTTGGCTGGTAGGAAGGGTTTTAAAGTCTCTGCATTCTTCAGACATGTCCTTTCCCATCATTTGTGTGTGTTTGTCGCTTATGGTAAGTATTGTCTAAGGTCCTTATATAATGAATATGATTGCGTGATGAATATGATTGACTGTCTGGCTCTGACTATGTTGACTGTCTGTCACTTAGCACTCTCACATTGATAGATGTATTTTCTAGAGCAATTTTTTTCAGGAAGTACAATCAAATCTTTATAAAGATGGTTCCCATTTTAGAGGATGCAAAATAACTCAAAAATCCTGACCCAGAGAATGTTTATCCCTATATATCATCAGGGCTAACCTCTAAGTGTTCCCATGTTCTCAATCAATATTAAGTGTCTTTATTGACTATTATAAATGATGTTTATGGATTACTGTACCCTACTGGTCATCACGTGAAAACCAAAGCATGAGTGTATATGACACCAATTCAATTTCCTTTCACATGGCAACCAAAGTGCCCGAGTCCTATGCAGACTAGAATTGGCAGTGTTGAAAGAGTAGAGATTGTTTTGGTCATGGAATATGGTGGGAAGTTCAGAGATTTTTTTAGGCTGGTTTATTGTTGTGCCGACATAGTGAGTGTTGATTGCTATCCTAAAGCTTTTTATTTGGTTGAAAGATTGTTGGAAGCTAGGAGGAAAACTTGGAAGACTATGTTTTTTTTCTCAGTGGATTGAAAAACAACTTCCTCCACAATGTATTTTGCAGTGCAGAAACACCGGGGTGTTTAATACTGGGTGACCGTGCACCACTCCTACCCATAATGATGTCTTTGTATCACAGAAAGTGCCTCTGGCTTTCTGTCCAATACTCTGCTAGGACCGTTTTAATGCACACACTTTTCCCCAAGCCGGAAGATAGTTTTATTGTGCAAGAGTATGGCAAGTATTGTAGCTCAAGTTAAAATAAATAACTCTATCCCCAAGCTATTAAACAAACACTCATGACAAAATCAAGTTACTTGTTAGGTTCAGACCAAGTCTCCAAGTTCTCTTCCCCCCCGTTGTTGTTCCTTCCCTTCTCTGGATATGCATATAAAAGTCCCTGAGATTCCCCCATCCAAAAGTCCAAAGACTAAGAAAGCGCCCCAAGTGTTGTGCTAGAAATTGAACAGGCAGAAGCAGACATTTTGTAAATATCCTCCGGTTTCTGACTGCTTACATTACACAAAGTTATTAGTTTGGCCTTAGCAATCAAAGCAAATCAAGAGTCCACACTCTGAAAACCAATCTGTGTTTATTGGCCTTGGTGATGCCGACATTCCAGCTGGTGGCTCTATCCCGAATCCTGATCCTGCTTCACTAACTTTTAATGGCCTCAGCAATATGTCACGAGGGCCAACGCTGAAGCCAACGTGCACCCAGAGCACTGCAAATTATCCATGAACTAGCCTTATATTTTTGGCCAACTCTTCATAAAACTAAGACCCCTCTTTCTACTTTCAATCAATAAGTCACGTATAGTATACGGGCAGTAAGATAAATACATAATTAATTGCCAATGTTTTCATACTCCACATCTGTAAAAACAAAAGGTGTTAAAAGGTTTTTTGGGGGGGAGCACTTGCTATGAATCACTCATCGTAGTCGGATCAAATGAAAAATAGTACTGGCTTTCACAAGAACACCTATTCCCTGGGACTTCTCTTTTACATGAGCTAACAGGCCCTGTTGAAGTGAAATGCACTCAAAGTGAACATGTTGGCTAGTGTTACACATCTCCAAGGTACAGTGGTTTCACAGTGAAGTTGGTTACGGCAGCGTGGTCATGTTCAGGGTTTGGTCTTGGCAAGAAACAAGGCTCCTGGTTTTAAAAGTGCGGGATATCTTACATGAGAGAATGAGGAGTCAGGTTCAACAAACCTGCCACAGGAACAGATCGAACCTGGCAAACAGGAACAAATTGTCTGTAATTGTTGAAGGCTCTTTTTAAAGCAAATCATGGCCACACACTCTGACAGCCCAGGAGGAATAGCCCTCTTCTCCTTACAAAGAGCCTGATGTTTAGGTGAGGTCCAACAGGCATAGGAGAGACATCTAGCATCCGCTCAGCTATGCAAACAGAGCACGACTCCAAATGCAAAAACAATGTTTGACTGTGGCGTGCGGGCATTGCCGTGTGTGTGGCCGCGCATGTGCGTGTGCATGTGTATGTAGGCGGAGGAGAGAGGAAAGGACACAATGACTTTCAGAGACAGAGCAGCATTGCATGAGCCTTCTCTGCCGAAGGCCACCCATTGGCTGTGACAGGTCACGTCTGTGGTGTTGCTGCAGGTGTGTCCTCAGCTGTGCAGTGTGTGGGAAAGGAGCAGGAGGCCTGTATCCCACTGCCACATGTACAGAATGGAGCGGAGCAGGCCACAGCCTGACTGACTGTGGGCCAGCCATCACCCCTCCTTTCTGAACTGCCTCCACCATATTAGCTGCAGACGTTTCCTTCTATGGCAAAACAAAACAGCAGATATGAGAAAGAAGCGCCGCCGCACCATGTTATATTTAACAGCGAAGGCTGCAGCAGAAGCAAACTCTGACTCTTTCGTCTGCGCGATTGGCTGGGAAACAACGCGTATGCGCTGGTGGCTCCGTGGCCCCGTGAGGAAACTTGTGAAGGCTCTCATATCTTTTCTGTGGGGAAACTCGTTTAAACCTGTCTGAAGGCTCTTATATATTGGTTCACTTATGACCTAAAATAAATGTGTTCATATGGGCAGATTATTATATATAAATGAGTTGAGATGGGCAGAATATTGTATAAAATAAAATAAATGAAATGCGCTGCATGCGTTGCGTTCCTTTTATACAAAATAAATAAAACAGGGTTGGGTAAATAACTTGAAAAATGTCATCCGTAAACCTACTAAGACATTAATTAATTAATACAAACGTGCACATGTAAAGACATTTTATTTCAACCTTGTAATAATGTAATAAGCATTACAACTCCATCAGAACGACCATTGCATTAAATACATTCATATCCAGTGGAATGCTACGTTTGCCTTGCAGCATACTCCGAGTCGATATTCACTCATAAGAACGAATTCAATCGCGACCACGGCCATAAAATTGGGGAAAACAAACATTCTTTCCAATTGACCCCTATTGTAAAACAGTCAACTTCGTCATCGATTTTTAGTTATGCAGAAATAACAAAACATGCCAAAAAGCTGCTGTGTTGTTCAATGTACATGTAACCAGGTAGAAAATCCCGACCTATGGTTTGCAATGCTCCTATGTACTGTAGGGAAATAGAGCATCCGAGAAGAGCCCTGTGGCTTCAGTCTATTCAGATGTATAGTCTGTTTGTTTGTGTTGTTTGTCTTTGCTAGCTTAATGTTCTGGTCGGTAGCTAGCTATCTCACTCATGTAGCTGTTATCACCGTCATGAAAAGGGGCATGTTTTTCTAAGTAGTGAGAACGCTCGAGAGCAGGCAATGTTGAAAAATAATCTTTAGTCATGTTCTACTTAAATGTAGTTTTGTAATTGATGAAAACAGGCACACAACAAGAACTGCATTTGAAAAAAGGTCCAGTTTTTGCTGTGAACCAATGGGATAGGGAACCACAGGTTGTTTACCACACAGTCGAGCGGGGCTGCTACATTCTATAATACCGACTGGGACTATTGAGTTGCAGAGGCAGTTGCAGTGTGTTCTGGGTTCTGTGTGGTGCATATATTGGATTTATCCAAGGTATGCATCGATTGTATGCGTAGACTTAACAGAATAGTAGCAAAAGGTGAATGTTTAACTTTTGTTGCACAAATATCTACTAAAATGTTGGATTACATAATGAAAAAAGTTTAAATGCAAAATGTATTATGCAGTATTGATGCAATGACGCTGTCGGTCTGATCAAGGTGTTAGTCTATGGTGAGCGGCACCAATAGCCTATGTGAAGTCTGTATCAATAGGCTACCAGTTGCATTTATTCGATATGAAAAGGAGAGGGATATATGACTGACCTGGACTGCACATAGGAAAGTGTCCAGACGACTGTGAGCTGATTGACAAGTAGGCTAGGTGTGAATGGTCTGAAAGCTGAATACGAAACCCATCAACCCTTTATGGCCCATCAGTGGGACAGAAGTCTGGCTGAGTCTATGCGATGGTGCACTAGTAAATGGCAGCTTTATCAAATGTTCATATTTATATTTTAGACTATGCCGTGAAAACAGTTTTCATGGGCACACAAATCCTACATTTTGTATTCCTATGCGATTGCAAAGTCAAAGGAAACTCAATGTATCTCAACGACGTTGAGTGCGTGGGGGTCTGTACGCAGCGTAGTACCTTCCACAAAAAGTTTTGCTCAACAAAAAGGCACGTAAGCACTAATGTCAGACTGGAAGTGGTTTTAAGTTCACGCAGCTATCCCACTTGGCACAAATTGGTTCAATCAATGTTCAATCAATACGCTCATGTGATTAGCATTACATTGTAAGTAACAATAACATTTCCCAGGACATAGACATGTCTTATATGGGCAGAACGCTTAAATTCTTGTTCATCTAACTGCACTGTCCAATTTACAGTAGCTTTTACAGTGAAATATCATGCTATTGTTTGAGAGTGCACAACAACAACAAAAACTTTTATCACGGCAGCTGGTTTGATACATTCACCTCTGAAGGTAAATAATGTACTTACATTCAGTAATATTGCTTTGATTTGTCATCCTGAGGGTCTGAGAGATAAAATGTAGCATAGTTTTGTTTGATAAAATATATTTTTTATTCAAATGTAGGAACTGGGTTCTACAGTTTGAACCCCTGCAGTGTCTGATCCCCCCCATCTAGATGTGTGAAGGTTAGTGTCTTTTCTGTAGGGAAGCTAATTATCCATAATTTATGACATTCCTAGGAGTGTGTAAACTTTAATTATTACTATATAAGTTTTGTATGTTCTCTCTAGTTATGTACTTGAAAATGTATCAATTGACCAATTCAGCACATTTGGGCAGACTTGATACAACATTTTGAACATTAATGCAATGGTTCATTGGATCAGTCTAAAACTTTGCACATACACTGCTGCCATCTAGTGGCCAAATTCTAAATTGCACCTAGACTCCTAAGTGATATAATGGCCTTTCTCTTGCATTTCAAAGACGATGGAAAACATTTTTTTGAAAACGCTTGTTTTTTCTTTGGATTAATTTTTACCATATCTAATATGTTAAATTCTCCTACATTCATTTCCACAAACTTCAAAGTGTTTCCTTTCAAATAGTATCAAGAATACGCATATCCTTGATTCAGGTCCTGAGCTACAGGCAGTTAGATTTGTACAGTAGAAGATTAATGTTTTGGAATCTTTTTATTCTGTATATTTTTATTAATCTTTTACCACTCTCATTTAGGTCATTATTGTGGAGTCAATACAATTGTTGAACCGTCCATAGTTTTTTCTCATCACAGCCATTGAACTATGCAGCTGTTTTAAAATCACCAATGGCCTCATGGTAAAATCCCTGAGAAATGTAATTCCTGTCCTGCAGCTCAGTTCAAAAGGACGATTGTATCTTTGATGTGTCTGGTGGGTTTAATACATAATCCACAGCATAATTATTAACTTGACCATTCTTAAAGCGATATTTAATGTCTGATTTATTATTGTTATTCATCTACCAATCAATGCCCTTGTCACGGGTGTCGTATGGATTTGACCAAAATGCAGCGGGAGTGTGTATACTCATCTTCTTTTTGTTAGGCAGAAAGAAGGAAAAACAAAACACACGTATACAAAAACAACGACGATAAGCCTTACAGGACTGTTTACAGCTATACAAGGAACAACTACCCACAAAATCCCATAGAAAAACACCCCTCTTAAATAGGACCTTCAATTAGAAGCAACTAGGAGCAGCTGCTTCCAATTGAAGGTCAACCCAACAAACACCACATAGAAATAGACATACTAGAACTAACATAGAAATAGACTAACAAGAACATAACCCAACAAACCCCGAAACACTCTAAACAAACACCCCTCTTAAAACAGAACATAGACCAACAAACCCCGAAACACTCTAAACAAACACCCCCTGCCACGCCTTGACCAAACTACAATAACAAACAACCTATTTTTCTGGTCAGGACGTGACAGCCCTTCTTTATGAGGCTTTCAAAAAGCTCCCTGGTGTTTATAGTTGAATCTGATCTTGAAATGCAATACTTGACTAAGGGACCTTACAGATGTTGTATGTATGGGGGACAGAGGTAGGAGTTGGTCATTCAAAAATCATGTCAACCCCTATTATTTCACACAGAGTGAGTCCATGTTACTTATCATGTGATTTATTAAGCCAAATTCTACTCCTGAACTAATTTAGGCTTGCCTAAACAAAGGGTCTGAATACTTATCCAACTACTATATTTTAGGTATACATTTTTTATTTATCTTTAAATAATATATCATTTTTTTTCGATTTGGACATTAAAGAGTATTTTGAGTAGATTGTTGACAAAAAAGGACAATCAAATGCATTTTAATCCCACTTTGTAACACAATACATCTCACGGTAAAGTCTACACTTGTTGTATTCGGCGCATGTGACAAATAAAGTTTGATTTTATTTGAATAAAATGTGAAGAAATCCAAGGGGTCTGAATACTTTTGCAAAGCACTGTATCTTCTGCTTGGATAGTTCCATCTGTGCCACTGGCTTTAACGGTAGTATATATGATACCAAAAATGAAAGTTAATTTAATTTAATTGGACTAAATCAAATCAAACTTTATTTAAAGTGCATTTAGTCCCATTATTTAACTTTGTTTTTGGGTTGAGATATCGATTATTCATTTGTAGACAAACTGAAATTAAAGCCAGACTAAGTCAGTAGCACAGATGGAACTATCCAAGCAGTAGATACAGGTAACTGCCAAAATAAAGGAAAGACTAACATAAAGTGTGTTAATAGGGCATTGGGCCACCACGAGTCAGAACAGCCTGAATGGACCTTGGCATAGATTCTACAAGTGTCTGGAACTCTGTTAGAGGGATACAACACCATTATTCCACAAGAAATTCATTAATTTTGTGCTTTGTTGATGGTGGTGAAAAACGCTCTCAGGTGCTCACCGCTCCTGAATCTCCCAGAAGTGTTCAATTGGGTTGAGATCTGGTGACTGACACAGCCATGGCATATGGTTTACATCATTTTCATGCTCATCAAACCATTCAGTGACCACTCGTTCCCTGTGGATGGAGGCATTGTCATCCTTTGGGGGAATAGCCATGGTGCCAAAATGAAGCATGATGGGATGTTGTTTGCTTAACTCAGGAACCACACCTGTGTGGAAGCACCTACTTTCAATATATTCTGTATCCCTCAAAGTGTTTCCTTTACTTTGGCAGTTACCTGTACATCTCCTTTAAATGTTGATATTTGGTTGCAGAGTTTTTTTGCCATTGAGTTTAAATGTCATTGCAAAATGTCCTTTTGCTTAGCGTTGATATTATTTTTATTTGCTTTGATATATGAATAAAGGTATTCCCCGTCTGCCTGCCACCTGTGTAAAAAGTTTGCCTTTTCTTAGTTACAGTATATCATTTCAGTAAACACCAAGAAGATGCAGTAGTGTCCAATGTGGATGTAAGCAATTATGAGGCCATAATGAAATGTAAGCACTCAGTATAATGAGGACTAATGACTTTATAATGTAGACACACAAAGGAAACTATGTATGTTTGGTTGCTGTAATCACAAAGACAGCCCTCCAGTTCTGCCTACTGGCTCTAAATCCCAAGGAGACAAGCCCACTGACCCTCTCATTTGTAAGGTCCTGCGCCTCAAAACATACAGGCCTTTGATCAGTGGAGTCACCACAGAGCTCGTCCTGTAGACTGACTCCAACAGCTTTGAGATCAGTGATAATATCATACAGAAAAATCACCTCTTCGGAAAATGAGCTGGGGGAATTCTGGAGATAGAGTTGCAGGCAGTAGTTTTCTGGGTTCGTTGTATTTTATAACACAGCAGTTAACCATCTGTGCTAGTTTTCTTTTTTCGTTTGCACCTGAGCCCATAGTTGTAAATCTCAATTACCTTACATGCCAGTGCACATGTAGGATAGCAGAACCAATAATACTGCCAATTGGTAGTAAAGGTGAGGGTTGGTTTTATCATTTAGCCTTTAATCTTACTTAAACAGTTCAATACACGCATGTGGAGTAACACCCGGGAAAGCATAAAGAATAATACAAGGGTCTTAAGGGCATCTCTATACCCATGGATCCTTGCCTGCTAATGAGCAGCTCAGCCCTGAAGCAAGAAGAGAACTAAAGATAGTTAACTGATAGTTTTACTGAAAGACGCTGATTTAACTTTTTTAAATATTTATATTGGTTTTGCTTTGTGCAAGTTCAATAGAGGAATCTGGCTTTTTTTCTCAGTAATTGTCAAGTTTTGAATGATCCACACTCTTATCAAGGAAAATATTTTCATAATATTCCACGAGGCTCACATGTCCTTCTACAGGCTCACATTTGACCACATGTCCTTAAGTGACTGAATCAAGTTAATCACAGGGATGTCATCTAATTTTTAATCAGTAATCAGCTCCATATGCGGATGAAAGCAGTAAAAATGAATGTGTGCCTCTGAGTGAGCCTCCTCAAACACAATGGAAGGAAGCCATGCCAGAGAGAGCCTCTCGCATTGCACACGCCTGAGTGTGTGTGTGTTTGTGTGTGTGTGTGTATGTCGTCTCCCTAGCCAGGCCAGCCTTGTGTACGCGGCTCATTAGCATTTCCCATACACTTCCTGGCCATCAGCTTGGAGAGGTTTCCCAGCATATGTAACTGATGAAAAAGCTGTGTTGAGCCCACCATGACACAGTTACTTTTTAAAGAGCTCAACGAGGGCAGTGTTTCATGTGAAACCCTGTGCTATGTTCTCATTGTGTATCAGAGCGGTGTAATGGAGGCTGCTCTGACTGAGCTAATGGTACAGACTTAGTGCTCTCCCACTGGGCTCAGACGTGAGTTCAACGTCTAGTTTTGATTTACATTTGGTTGAGTTGTCGACTAACATGAATTCAATGTGACTTTATTATTTCTTTATTTTAGACTAAATTCCCTTACGTTAATGACTTTCTTTCAAATTCAATCAGTCTTACACATTGATTCAACATCATCACATTGCATTCTTTTGGTTGCAATGACTTGGAAACAATGTTGATTCAACCTAGTGGGCTAGTACTTTGTTCCAGACTTTTCTATTTCAATACTAACCACTGCAAAAACTGCCCTGCTTGCCATAGACTCTCTCTTAAGTGAATTTACTGTAATACTGTATGTTATGTGATTTTCACAAGTCTTTTAGGACATAGTTAGAGCCAGAAGTGCATTCTTTTCAGTGAATCGAAAGGAAATGTTCTTTTCTTGTCTTTATTTTGAGCTTGTCGTCCTCCACCCATTGCACTCAAAATGGTAAATGGCTCAGCCTCTGTTTTCCATTTTTCCAGAGAAGGACTGTGTCATTACTCTGTGTTGGCTGGGTGGTGGTGAGACTGTGCATTTTGGTGCTGGCACATTAGTCATACGAGACAGGAAATGCAGTTGCTCATATTCTGTTGACGTGTCAAATGTACTTGCTTTTTCACATCCAATGAAGAAGGGCCCAAAAAAGAAATGGATTTATGCTGACATTCTGTTCAATAACCCACAAACCAATATGACGTGGTGCAGCAGCACATACAGAAGTCCAGAACCTGCCTTGTCAATGAATAAGACGACAGACTAGTTCAACTAGGAAAGACTGTTACTGCCATCTAATGGTTCAATTTATCACAAACAGATTTTCTTGGCAGTAATGGCTTCAATGCGCTCTCATTTCTTTCAGAAGATTTTGGTTTCAATGTTTGGGTGCCTCTAGTTTCACATCTAGCCTTTTGGTTTCCGCAAATGCTTTTTTTTATATATACTGTACATCATGGCGTCTCAGGAGTCATTAAGATGGCCTTTTAAATTCAGAATGGCTTCACTAACTTTTGTAAATATAAAACAATAAGTTACAATGGCCTTACAGTAATTGAGAGTTGTTACAAATCTCATATTTTTGAGAGAAGAAAAACGGCACAACCCCGTTCTTTCGTCTCTGCACACTGAGATAACCTGCCCTAAGTAACCCGTCCTCCTACTGCTTAAAAGCTCAGACCTTACCTCTTTCATAAGTGTCTACTCTTTCACTTCTGTTATGACTTAAACATGGTCTTTATCAAAGGGCAGCTTTTGGAATTTGTACCCTGCAGTGCTGTTTAGCAAGAAGCAGTAGATTATTTAGGGCAGGTTATCTCAGTGTACAGCGACGTAATGCTTATTGGCAGCGTAAGCACGGGGTTGTGTCGTGTGACTCAGGTCACTAGCCTACTCCAGACAGAGGGAAGAACTGATCAAATTCTAGGAGGGGCAGTGATTTACAGTTCAGGGAAGAGGAGTGGCTCCTCTTATGATGTAATTCACTCTAAGTCTCCCCTACCTGACAGCCATTACTCATCTTGACCCCTGACCCTTCAACTCTGTTATCCCAGGTCCTGTCATAGAGAATGTGCTGTGTTGCAGGGAGCCGAAGACCAGGCTAGTTCTGTTAAACCTTTTGAGTGTGTGTTTAGAGGTGTGTCAAGGATGATCCGGGTACAGCAAAATGAAACTCAGAATGCACTGGAATAGTTCTAAAGGGATTTTTATTTTTCCTCAAACATGAATACTGTGTAGGCGTACACCAATTAATTCATGTTTCAATATGTTACTCAATTGTTTTCATAAGCATAGGCATTTTATAACATACGTTACTGTATCTAATCAAATGTGTTCTAACTAGACTGCACTGAGTTGTAAATTATGTGATGATACTATTCCGATTGAGCGAATGAATGTAAATGTTGACTTAGTTTTTCGTGCTTCACCACAGCAAGGAAAAGGGTAGCTCTGTTATTCTACATCATTTCCCACTTATAGAATGGCACTGGGTGGGGTGCAGCATTGCAAAATATACTAAACAATGGCTGCCCATGTTGTGGTTGGCAGGCGGAACACTGTCATTATCAAATAATTTATGTGACAACTGCCTGCCATCGACCAGCATGATGATGGCTATCATGAATAAAGACTTAGAGGCACAGAACAAGAGAAACCACAAGATGGTTATTGTTGGCCTACAGAGGGAGTCAGCTTGTCGTTGGAGTTGTTTTTTATGAAATGGGCTCAATTATTTGATCGAGATGGCATCTGTCATGTTACCAGTCATGATGGCTGATACTTGACATAAAAGACAATGCATTAGATTGTCTATTTTCTAGAATCTGCATTATTACAAAATGCAAAACCATCCATTTTGAGTTTTGATTAGAGCTTGTCTGCAATCATGCATACAGTTATATAAATCTTCCTTGCAATGGCATCCCTCTAACAATTCCCATAACTCTCATTAATGTAATGACCCACTGGGCACAGACGTCAGTTCAATGTCTAGTTTTGATTTACGTTTGGTTTGAATTCAACGTGAAATCAACATAACATTTCACCATGTCAATGGATTTAGGCTAAATTTGGGTTGCAAATCCTATTAGTTTTTCACATTGATTCAACGTCATCACATTGATTTCTAGGATTGAAATGACGTGGAAACAATGTTGATTCAACCAGTTTTTGCCCAGTGGGGACTATATGTTGGCTCCAGGCACTATGGCTGTTGGCCTGTGGAGAAGCAGCCTGGCAAACGATTCATTTGCAATTTTTTATGGGGCTGATCCACACGGTATGGTAGAATATGTGGGTTTACAGTACAATGTTGTGATTGTATCTATTTGTCCTGCGTCTTAATAAATAGACATCTAATGTTGATAAACAGACATCTAATCTCACAGATACAGTACATTTCTGAGTACCATATATCAGATATTTTTGTGTATTGGCTTAAGTGGATCACACCAGCGTTTTCACAGGTGTGTTGTTATCACCTGAGACCCGGAGCCCTCACAAATCAAACAGGCAGAGACGGAGAGCTTTGGCCCTCTCAGAGAGGGTAGGGGCCTAAGGAGATTCACTACATGGTCGCCTCTCAGCACTTTGGCCTATCACGTTACGCCAGCTCTCCAAACATACCAGGGCCATTCAGGCCTGCCAAAGGAAGTGTTATCTTATCTCACAGTTGAGCAGGTTTGGACTCCTCCACTTTCAATATCCTCACCACTCCTTTAGCCTTCAGTAGTCTTTAAAGACTGAATCAGGATCAGCTTCTGAGTGACCTCTGGAAACACAACACTCTGTGGCAGTTTAGACAGATATCAGGAGCTGGGCAAAGACTGATACTAGCATTTTGCCTGGCAGTGGTGACTGACCCTTGACCTTGGAGTTTGAGACTGATCATTGGAGCTCTTGGGAGAGGCTGTGTATTATTCTAATTGAGAAGTAGAATACTGTTGATCTGCACGCACAGGAAAGTCATGAGTCTTATTCTTGAAGGATGGATTACTTGGTCCTACTCTTATAACTCAGGCAGTCAACCACTCCATTACACTCAATCCGTGTCCTTCTGACGCACAGGGGGCAAATAACCAATGATGTCCCCCATGATCTCTTCATCAATGCTCTGCTGTAACTCAAAGCCTATTGACAAACATTAGAGAACTGGATGTTCTTGATATATCAATTGGACTAAATGTCCTCAATGCAGGGACATGAGGAAGTTATTGTCCACTGATCTGATTCACTGCTATTGGCATTTTCTATTTTGGTCATTGGGTTTCTGTCCGTTATCAACCCAATAAATATTGACTTGTTTGTCCACTAATTTGGCCGTATAGATTCATGTATTAATTTAGAACCGCTGCATTATGGAATCAGGACTCTGCTCTACAGTCATCTGTCAATAATAATACCCATAGGAAATACTTGACAATTTTGGCCATGTGTGTGGGTGTGTGTGGGCTTGGAGTTTGTTATGGGTGAGACCCTTGAGCCTTTAAGAGCAACTTCCTGAGAGAGGGAGTCGACAGCCACACTGACGGCAGGACGCTGCAACAAAACAGCCACGTCGCCACAAAGCCCTAAGCAACGATCAATGGTAATATGGCGAATCAAAACATAGGTTGTCTTTCATCTGGAGTCATATAGAAGTGTGTTTACAAGCAAGTATTCTCAAGTATTTTTATAATGTGGGTTAGATGATATACCTAATGGCAATGACTTAGCAGACCCTTTACTTTTTACTCTCCAACAATAAAAGATGCAATGCAACACCACATTTGAAAATATTGGTTGTGTAAAAACACTATGTCACTGTCACTGTCATTGTTTGATAAGGCAATCTTATATAAAGAAATAAAAACGACCTTAGCAACTTATTTATAGAGGAAGCACCGCTAAACATAATCTACTCAAAAAGTCCAGCTACGGTCAGGTTGAGTTTCATCTTTGTTAAGCTTTTACTCAGCAATTGAAGCAGTGTGGAGCAGATAATTACCAGCTCATTATTCCCCATGTCCCCAGTCCAAGACACAAGGCTCAGTGATTGTGACTGATTAGATGTCTAATGATATAATGTGCCTGTTTTGTGGCCTTCTGGTGATGTGATGGGGAGTCTGTCTAAACTAAAGCACATCTCTCTTTGAATTCCTTCCTTCTGCAGAACCTGATTCCTGATCTGGCTGTCTCTGATTTACGACGCTGGCCCGGAGGCTGAAACAAGCCCAAACAGACCCTCTTTGGTCTGGACACATGGCCCCACACGATGGCCCAGCTGGTCATGCAGCTATCAGAGGTAAATATGTAAACATCTCTCTGGGATCTGGCCGTCCAGACAGCTGATACCGCTGTGATATACTATGGAGCCCAGAGACGTAGAGACAAAGGAGCAGAGTAAAACACATGCATTTGTTTTGTGTTTCCACTTCAAACAGACTGCGGTATTTGAGCTGGAGCGAGGAGGGGAGTGAGGAGCTGCCCAGCACACTGTGCTCATATCAAAGAGGACTTCCTTCACAACACACCTCCCACCCTGTCACACACACACGCATGCGCACACACACACACCACACTCACCAACAACAACCTCTGACTTTCTTTAGCCCTCATTGTATGAGAGTGGGTTTGAGTGTCCAAAAACGTAGCCTTTACAGAGGAGAGAGAGTTTTCGATGTCATCACGAGGGCTCGGGTCAGGAGGATATTGTACTTAGCAATACATCAATGACAGACTTGAAAAACACACAACTAACTAACAAAAGAGGCATTCAGACAACTTTCCTAACCTCCCATTAGGTTCTAAAAGGCCAGACTTGACGTTTCGGGGATGGTTAATAGTGTTTAAGAAATATGTGCATTAAAATGCATATACCTACAGTACTCTAACTGTCATCGTGGCTAAACAGAATTATTAGAAACTGACAGCATCACCCACTGTTGAATATTTTAATTCTTTTCAACAAAGATTATATTTTTTAAATGCTAAAACAATGCTTTTTATTGATGCATTCATTAAATAAATGTTAAATAAGAATAGTTTAGTGTAAAGATAAATAGTTGATAACAGGCTTATTGTTACATTACTTTTAGAACACACTTTTTAATCATTGATCTGGTCCCCATCGCCCTCTATTGGCGATAAATATGTACATTGTTGTTCTAGAATTCTCTTACCAGCAGGGGGACCTGCAAAGCAATTTATAGTACTGGCATGTATCCTGATACCATATTGTCAATGGTTCCTTTCCTATGGTTGATTGAAATCATGTGGTATTGAAAGTGGCTTGTTAGTGGAAGGTAGCATGTGGGTTTTCACTATAGGCAGGCGGAATCATTATTTGAGATGCACACACATTACATTTTCCCTTAAATCATTGCATTGATGTCAATTACAGATGTGTGTAAAAGTTTTGGCAACAGAAGCATATAGATTTTGCCCTGCAGTTCCACTGTCTTACCACTAATAGGGGTTGAAGTCGGTGCTGTGCTATGCTTGTATCAGGCATGTCTTGGCCATAGAAGTTACAGAGAAACCTGCTCAATGCAAAGCCATGGAAACACTGTGTGTGTGTGTGTGTGTGTGTGTGTGTGTGTGTGTGTGTGTGTGTGTGTGTGTGTGTGTGTGTGTGTGTGTGTGTGTGTGTGTGTGTGTGTGTGTGTGTGTGTGTGTGTGTGGGGTAGAGACATGGTAATAATTCCCCTACAGTTTTAGATTTCACATGATGCATATGCATCATATTCCGCATCCATCTCAAGTCCTGACATCATGGGAGAGGAAGTTTCTAATTCCACTTGGGCAATTTACCACTGATGTAGCCTTAGAAAGTACCACATTTCAAGGGAGAGAAATTAATTTCCACTCCTATTATATTTTTAAGCACAAAACACTTTCATCTTCTGTCAAGCCTCCCCTTGTAATAATAGACAGAACTTTTCTGAGAGAGGACTGATTGTGGAATTTACTCCTGGTGTTCGGGTTTTACAGTCTTACACTAAAATACAGAATGCATAGACAAAGAACATTTGGCGTACAGTGCAATCTGTGAGCAACACACTGCATTAAAAGTGTATTCTACAAGTGTATTCCTTACCGGCACAGTGACAATGTTAGAGCACATTCAACAGCCAAATGCATTTACAGCGAAAGCACCTGCAGGTCTGACACATCAGTCATCTGTGGTTGACCATTTATTTTGAAAGAAACCACAAGGGAAGGAGAGGTGTCCTCTCTGAAGATAGTCCTTTCACTATAGATATGTGCTGGTATGGCATGGCTTCAAATACCCAATCTGTGCACCAAAAACTATTCCTGGATTTGTGATGATTGATGACTCTTTCACTTGGGAGGCAGAGGGGGGAAAATAACGATGTTTGATGAAATCCAGGTTAACACCCTAAAGAAATGTAATAAAGCACGGGCAATGTTTGCAGCTGCTCGCCATGTTAAAATGACTAGGGCCTGTAGCTGGCAGGTTATCAGGGCAGATGGTTCTAATTGAACCTTTGATCTTGGTGCCAAGGTCTGTCATAAAGAAAGCTCATTCTCCCCATCTGCTAGTGACAAGGCCTCGTCTTTAAGGCCTGTCTGACAGAGGAGAGGTGAGCCACATGTTCATGTGCATTACAGGGTTAGCTACCCTATATAGTCTGATCTCCCATGGCTAACGTGGAGTTATTTTACAAAAGGCCATTTTCTGACTTCAGAAATGTGTTTTAAACTTTCTTTGTACAAATGTTCTGATTTACGCAGAGCTTGAACAATGCATGTTTGTCTCTCAAATCAGAATTACTTCCTAAAAGGTAGAGAAAGACATGATCATGACTTTCTATTAACTGTTTTTGGAGGGAAGAAACTAAATAAATGCCAGATACAAAACATTGATAAAAAAATAAATGTTACTGACAAAACTGAGTAAAGCATTTAGCATGTGACTACTAGAAAGAGGGGAGAACATACCTCATTCCTAGATCTGCACCTGTGTGAGATACTGTACCTGTCAAAATGTCTGCTTGTTTACTAGCTGGTAATGTATTTTATTCAAGTTAATAACATTAAAACACACCAAGTTATATAAAACGTGCCAGTTAATAAGATATAATGTTATTAAAAGCACTTTGCTAATGCTAAGTTAATATGTAGTTTATTAGTTAGTTCTGTACATCAGTTATTAAAAGGGAGTCAGTCATTCTTTTTCCAACAGGTGTCTGTATATCAAAAATAAATGAGTTTGGTCAATGGTTGACAATTATACCTGATTCACAATATAGGGCTACTTTTAACCTCTACAGGATTGGTGGGTCCCCCAGGGGTTCGGTTGAGCTAATGTAGGCTAATGCGATTAGCATGAGGTTGTAAGTAACAAGAACCTTTCCCAGGACATAGTGTCATAAGTTTCGTCGTCTGAGGAGTAAGAAATATCGGACCAATACGCAGCGTGGTAAGTGTCCATACGTAACTTTTATTTTTTAAACGTGAATACTAAACAAAACAAGAAAAAACCGAACGACAGTCCTGTAAGGCTACACAGCTATACAAATAAACAACTACCCACAAAACCCATGGAAAAACACCCCTACTAAATAGGACCTTCAATTAGAGGCAACGAGGAACAGCTGCCTCCAATTGAAGGTCAACCCAATAAACTAAACATAGAAAAAGAAGAACTAGAACAAACATAGAAATATTTTAACATAGAACATAACCCAAAAAACCCCGAAACACACAAAACAAACACACCCTGCCACGTCCTGACCAACTACAATAACAAAATGACCCCTATTCTGGTCAGGACGTGACACATAGACATATCTGATATTGGCAGAAAGCTTAAATTCTTGTTAATCTAACGGCACTGTTCAATTTACAGTAGCTATTACAGTAAAAGAATACCATGCTATTGTTTGAGGAGAGTGCACAGTTATGAACTTGAAAAATTATGAATAAACCAATTAGGCACATTTGGGCAGTATTGATACAACATTTTGAACAGAAATGCAATTGATCATTGGATCAGTCTAAAACGTTACGTGTACACTGCTGCCATCTAGTGGCCAAAATCAAAATTGCGCCTGGGATGTTATAATACATTATGGCCTTTCTATTGCATAAAAAAAACGCATGGTTTTTTTCTTTGTATTATCTTTTACCAGATCTAATGTGTTATATTCTCCTACTTTCATTTCACATTTCCACAAACTTCAAAGTGTTTACTTTCAAATGGTATTAAGAATATGCATTTCCTTGCTTCAGGTCCTGAGCTACAGGCAGTTAGATTTGGGTATGTAATTTTTGGCGAAAATTGAAAAAAAGGGGCAGATCCTAAAGAGTCCTTTCCAGCATAGTTCCAGCAGCTAAGGTGTATGCGTAACCAGGCCAGCCTCGACCAGCCCACTTCAGCTCAGCATGGATTGGCTCGATTTGCCCTATAGTGTGAATCAGAGTTAAATGTACTTTATATATTATATGAAAATTATATGAATTTTAAGCAGATGTCTTCTGTTAGTGCATGTGACATGATACAGCAACCCAGGATCAGTCTAACAATGAGTAAAAACAGGCACTCAATACCTTTTGGACATGTCTAACACAATGAGTTAAAGTAGGTACTTGATACCTTTTGGACTTTAAACAGACCAAATTATAGAGAATGGTTGGAAGTTTTCTTATTTTATTTATTGATGTAGCTAGTGGGGGAGTCATTTTGCTTGCAATTCAAAAACAATCTCATTTGTCTATCAAGGTTTGGGCTTACTTTCTTGTGGACTTAAGGATGACTTTACTAATTCATTTACAATACAGTATAAGGCTTGATATACAGTACCGTGGGGTCCAAAATTATTGACACCCTTAATAAAGGTGAGCAAAAATGACTGTATAAAATAAATAAATCAAATACTGAGCAATATTGGGGCTGTAGTGACAGTTCCTCTAAGGCACACAGACAGTTCCTCCATGCTGTGGCTGTTTCTCTCAGCATGCACTCAACAGATTCATCCAAACAACAACAGCCCCCTGATGAGCAGGAGGCGCTGTCGTGCCCTCTTCACTATTGTGCGAGTGTGTGGACCATGTTAAGTTCTCAGTGACCACGTTAACATGCTCACCAATATCCCGTTATTATTCGGGATACTCAAGTATTCTGTATTTACAATAACCCGAAAAAGCTTGTATCCCGGTTATAAGAAACCCGGATAAGATGCCTGGGATATGCTGATCTTCGAGGGGATAACCTACTGTGGCATGTAAACATCTGATCCGTTTACTGTTTTTTTTCGCTATCTGAGCAGGCTCAGTTATCATGGATGTTGTGTGATGATGTTTTCATCGGATTGTCAAACAAATCACATCAACAAGTAGGCTACCTGTGCAGTTAGATCACCCATAACAATTTATTTTGCTGATACTCCATACTGGACCCTATAGCCCACTGGCTACTTATTCACAGCTAATTTAGAAGTTTCTGCTTATAATTTCCGTCATTTGGAAGGCCATATTATACAAATTTCCGACATTTGTTTGTCAGCTAAAGTTAGATAGCCTACATGCAGCATCTCTTCTGTCATAACTTGTTGCCCTAGGAGACTAAATAAAGTAGTGCTCCCCAGAATATATATATATATTTTTTTTAACCTTTGTTTAAATAGGCAAGTCGGTTAAGAACAAATTCTTATTTACAATGACGGCCTACCAAAAGGCAAAAGGCCTTGTGCGGGGACTGGGGCTGGGATTAAAATGTTTAAATTAAATTAAAAAATATAACACACATCACGACAAGAGAGACACCACAACACTACAGCAACACGTGACAACACAGCATAGTAGCAACACAAAATGACAACACAACATGGCAGCAGCACAACATGGTAGCAACACAAAACATGGTACAAAATTATTGAGCACAGACAACAGCACAAAGGGCAAGAAGTTAGAGACAACAATATCATGCGAAGCAGCCATAACTGTCAGTAAGAGTATCCATGATTGAGTCTTTGAATGAAGAGATTGTCCAGTTTGAGTGTTTTTTGCAGCTCCTTCCAGTCGCTAGTTGCAGCGAACTAAAAAGAGGAGCAACCCAGAGATGTGTGTGCTTTGGGGACCTTTAACAGAATGTGACTGGCAGAACGGGTGTTGTATGTGGAGGATGAGGGCTGCAGTAGGTATCTCAGATACAGTTGAAGTCGGAGGTTTACATACACTTAGGTTGGAGTCATTAAAACTCGTTTTTCAACCACTCCACAAATTTCTTGTTAACAAACTATAGTTTTGGAAAGTTGGTTAGGACATCTACTTTGTGCATGACAAGTAATTTTTCCAAGAATTGTTTACAGATAGATTATTTCACTTATAAAGTTTACATGACTGTGCCTTTAAACAGCTTGGAAAATTCCAGAAAATGATGTCATGGCTTTAGAAGCTTCTGATAGGCTAATTGACATCATTTGAGTCAAATGGAGGTGTACCTGTGCATGTATTTCTAGGCCTACCTTCCAACTCAGTGCCTCTTTGCTTGACATCATGGGAAAATCAAAAGAAATCAGCCAAGAACTCAGGAAAAAAATTGTAGACCTCCACAAGTCTGGTTCATCCTTGGGAGCAATTTCCAAACGCCTGAAGGTACCACGTTCATCTGTACAAACAATAGTACGCAAGTATCTGTACAAACAATAGGAACACGCAGACATCATACCGCTCAGGAAGGAGACGCGTTCTGTCTCCTAGAGATGAACGTACATTGGTGCGAAAAGTGCAAATCAATCCCAGAACAACAGCAAAGGACCTTGTGAAGATGGTGGAGGAAACAGGTACAAAAGTATCTATATCCACAGTAAAACGAGTCCTATATCGACATAACCTGAAAGGACACTCAGCAAGGAAGAAGCCACTGCTCTAAAACCGCCATAAAAAAGCCAGACTACGGTTTGCAACTGCACATGGGGACAAAGATCGTACTTTTTGGAAAAATGTCCTCTGGTCTGATGGAACAAAAATAGGACTGTTTGGCCATAATGACCATCATTATGTTTGGAGGGAAAAGGGGGAGGCTTGCAAGCCGAAGAACACCATCCCAACCATGAAACACGGGGGTGGCAGCATCATGTTGTTGGGGTGCTTTGCTGCAGGAGGGACTGGTGCACTTCACAAAATAGATGGCATCATGAGGAATGAAAATTATGTGGACATATTGAAGCAACATCTCAAGACATCAGTCAGGAAGTTAAAGCTTGGTCGCAAATGGGTCTTCCAAATGAACAATGACCCCAAGTGTAACCGATGTGAAATGGCTAGTTAGTTAGCGGTGGTGCGCGCTAATAGCGTTTCAATCGGTGACGTCACCCGCTCTGAGACTTGAAGTAGGGTTGCCCCTTGCGTTGCAAGGGCCGTGGCTCTTGTGGCGCGATGGGTAACGATGCTTCGGTGGGTGTCAGTTGTTGATGCGTGCAAGGGTCCCTGGTTCGAGCCCGGGTTGAGGCGAAGAGAGGGACGGAACCTACACTGTTACATTGATGCTGTTGACCCGGATCGTTGGTTGCTGCGGAAAAGGAGGAGGTCAAAGGGGGGGTGAGTGTAACCGATGTGAAATGGCTAGTTAGTTAGTGGTGGTGCGCGCTAATAGCGTTTCAATTGGTGACGTCACCCGCTCTGAGACTTGAAGTAGGGTTGCCCCTTGCGTTGCAAGGGCCGCGGCTTTTGTGGCGCGATGGGTAACGATGCTTCGTGGGGTGTCAGTTGTTGATGTGTGCAAGGGTCCCTGGTTCGAGCCCAGGTTGGGGCGAAGAGAGGGACAGAACCTACACTGTTACACAAGCATATTTCCAAAGTTGTGGCAAAATGGCTTAAGGACAACAAATTCAAGGTATTGGAGTGGCCTTCACAAAGCCCTGAAAATTGTAGGCAGAACTGAAAAAGCGTGTGCGAGCAAGGAGGCCTACAAACCTGATTCAGTTACACCAGCTCTGTCAGGAGGAATGGGCCAAAATTCACCCAACTTATTGTGGGAAGCTTGTGGAAGGCTAGCCAAAACGTTTCAACCAAGTTAAACAATTTAAAGGCTATGCTACCAAATGCTAATTGAGTGCATGTAAACATCTGACCCACTGGGAATGTGATGAAAGAAATAAAAGCTGAAATAAATCATTCTCTGTACTATTATACTGACATTTCACATTCTTACAATAAAGTGGTGATCCTAACTGACCTAAGACAGGGGATTGTTATTAGGATTAAATGTCAGGAATTGTGATTCAACTGTAGGTGGGAGTGAGGCCTAAGAGGGTTTTATAAATAAGCATCAACCAGTGGGTCTTGCAACGGGTGTATAGAGATCACCGATACCGCTTGCCGTGCTGTAGCAAAGAGAACAGTCTATGACTGGAGTGGCTGGAGTCTTTGACCATTTTTAGGGCCTTCCTCTGACACCGCCTGATATAGAGGTCCTGGATGGCAGGAAGCTTGGTCCCAGTGATGTACTGGGCCATACGTACTACCCTCTGTAGTGCCTTGCGGTCGGAGGCTGAGCAGTTGCCATACCAGGCAGTGATGCAACCAGTCAGGATGCTCTCGATGGTGCAGCTGTAGAACCTTTTGAGGATCTGAGGAACCATGCTATATCTTTTCAGTCTTCTGAGGAGGAATAGGCTTTGTCGTGCCCTCTTCACAACTGTCTTGGTGTGTTTGGACCATGATAGTATGTTGGTGATGTGGACACCAAGGAACTTGAAGCTCTCAACCTGTTCCACTACAGCTCCGTCGATGAGGATGGGGGCGTGCTCGGTCCTCCTTTTCCTGTAGGCCACAATCATCTCCTTTGTCTTGATCATGTTGAGGGAGAGGTTGTTGTCCTGGCACCACGCGACCAGGTCTCTGACCTCCTCCCTATAGGCTGTCTCATCGTTGTCAATGATCAGGCCTACCACTGTTGTGTCATCGGCAAACTTGATGAGTGCAGTAGAGATTGCATCATCTGTGGATCTGTTGGGGCGGTATGCAAATTGGAGTGGGTCTCGGGTTTCTGGGGTAATGGTGTTGATGTGAGCCATGACCAGCCTTTCAAAGCACTTCATGGCTACAGATGTGAGTGCTACGAGTCTGTAGTCATTTAGGCAGGTTACCTTAGTGTTCTTGGGTACATGAACTATGGTGGTCTGCTTGAAACATGTTGGTTTTACAGACTCAGTAAGGGACAGGTTGAAAATGTCAGTGAAGACACCTGCCAGTTGGTCAGCACATGCCCAGAGCACACGTCCCCTCGAAGCAAGCATAGAAGTGATTTAGCTCGCCTGGTAGGCTCGTGTCACTGGGCAGCTCGCGGCTGTGCTTCCCTTTGTAGTCTGTAATAGTTTGCAAGCCCTGCCACATAAGACGAGCGTCGGAGCCGGTACACTCAATTAGTATTTGGTAGCATTGCCTTTAAATTGTTGAACTTGGGTCAAACATGTCGGGTAGCAATCCACAAGCTTCTCACAATAAGTTGAGTGAATTTTGGCCCATTCCTCCTGACAGAGCTCGTGTAACTGAGTCAGGCTTGTAGGCCACCTTGCTCATACACGCTTTTTCAGTTCTGCCCACAATTTTTCTATGGGATTGAGGTCAGGGCTTTGTGATGGCCATGCCAATACCTTGACATTGTTGTACTTAAGCCATTTTGCCACAACTTTGGAAGTATGCTTGGGGTCATTGTCTATTTGGAAGACCTATTTGCAACCAAGCTTTAACTTCCTGACTGATGTCTTGAGATGTTCCTTCAATATATCCACATAATTTTCGTCCCTCATGATGCCATCTATTTTGTGAAGTGCACCAGTCCCTCCTGCAGCAAAGCACCCCCACAACATGATGCTGCCACCCCCATGCTTCAGGGTTGGGATGGTGTTCTTCGGCTTGCAAGCGTCCCCCTTTTTCCTCCAAACATACCGATGATCATTATGGCCAAACAGTTACATTTTTCATCAGACCAGAGGACATTTCTCCAAAAAGTACAATCTTTGTCCCCGTGTGCAGTTGCAAACCATAGTCTGGCTTTTTATGGTGGTTTTGGAGCAGTGGCTTCTTCCTTGCTGAGCGGCTTTTTAGGTTATGTTGATATAGGACTCATTTTACTGTGGATATAGATACTTTTCTACCTGTTTCCTCCAGCATCTTCACAAGACCTTTGCTGTTGTTCTGGGATTGATTTGCACTTTTCGCACCAATGTACGTTCATCTCTAGGAGACAGTACGTGTCTCCTTCCTGAGCGGTATGATGGCTGCGTGGTCCCATGGTGTTTATACTTGCGTACTATTGTTTGTACAGATGAATGTGGTACCTTCAGGAGTTTGAAAATTGCTCCCAAGGATGAACCAGACTTGTGGAGGTCTACAATTTCTTTCTGAGGTCTTGGCTGATTTCTTTTGATTTTCCCATGATGTCAAGCAAAGAGGCACTGAGTTTGAAGGTAGGCTTTGAAATACATCCACAGGTATACCTCCAATAGGCTAATTGACATAATTTGAGTCAATCAGAAGCTTCTAAAGCTATGACATCATTTTCTGGAATTTTCCAAGCTGTTTAAAACCTCTTGAGGACCCCTTCGAGATAAAATACCGTTAGCGGGATTGGTTGGACAACAACCAGTGAGATAGCACGCCGCGAAATTCAAACCAAAATAATCTCAAAATTAAAATTCAAGTATTATACGGCATTTTAAAGATACTCTACTTGTTAATCCAATCACATTGTCCGATTTCAAAAAGGCTTTACGGTGAAAGCAAAACATTAGATTATTTTAGCATAGCACCTTAGCAAAAAAAATCAATTTTTCAAGCACGGATAGCCATCACAAAACCAGATATACAGCTAAAATTAAGCACTAACCTTTGACAATCTTCACCAGATGACACTCCTAGGACATCATGTTAGACAATACATGCATTTTTTGTTCGATCAAGTTTATATTTATATCCAAAAACCCAATTTTTACATTGGCGCGTTACGTTCAGAAAATGTTTTCTCCCCATAACTGCCGATGAATAGGCACATTTAATTTACAGAAGAACTCAAACGTTGAAAAATTTGACAACAATTATTTTAAGAATTAGAGATAATCTACTCCTTTATGCAACCACTTTGTCAGATTTCAAAATAACTTTACGGAAAAAGCACATTGTTCAATATTCTGAGTACAGAACTTAGCCTTCAATGCTAAGCTATACAGTTAGCCTACAACCACGACGTCGACAAATCTAAAAAAATATGTTCGAAATATTTACTTACCTTTGCTGATCTTTGGCGGAATGCACTCGGATGGGCACCCACTTCCACAAGAAATGTTCATTTGTTCTGCAAAGTCCATCATTTATGTCCAAATACTTCCGTTTTGTTGACCCATCCAGAACACTTTACAATGCCATGTGGCGTGGACGCAAATCCATAGACGAAATGTTCAAAGTTCCATTACCGTTTGTAGAAACACGTCAAACGATGTTTACAATCAATCCTTTAGGGTATTTTTTAACGTAAAAATGCGATAATTTTACAACCGGGCAATAGGTATTCATCCCAGAAGAAAAGTATAAAAACAACGAAGTCACGTGCATGCGCATCATAAGACACCTGTCCTCAGACTGGCCAGTGATTGACTGAGCCACAATTTTCTGCCCGGTAACAGATGACGGATGAAACCAGTTCCTAAAGATTGTTGACAGCCAATGGAAGAGTTAGGAGGTGCAACGTTTATCCTATGTCACTGTAGTTTTTCAAGGGATTCAAAAGAAAAACTACATTTCTAATTTCTCCCACTTCCTGATTCATTTTTTCTCATGTTTTTTGCCTGCCATATGAGTTCTATTATACTCACAGACACCATTCAAACGGTTTTAGAAACTTCAGAGTGTTTTCTATCCAAATCTACTAATATGCATATTCTATTTTCTGGGCCAGAGTAGTAACCTGTTTAAATTGGGTACGTTTTTCATCCGGCCGTGAAAATACTGCCCCCTAGCCCCAACAGGATTTATTAACAGTCAACTTAGTGTATGTAAACTTCTGACCCACTGGAATTGTGATACAGTGAATTAGAAGTGAAATAATCTGTCTGTAAACAATTGTTAGAGAAATGACTTGTGTCATGCACAAAGTAGATGTCCTAACCGACTTGCCAAAACTATAGTTTGTTAACAAGAAATGTGTGGAGTGGTTGAAAAACAAGTTTTAATGACTCCAACCTAAGTGTATGTAAACTTCCGACTTCAACTGTACATATAAGATGAGTATGCGAGATATGTAAACATTATTAAAGTGGCATTATTAAAGTGACTAGTGTTCCATTAATTAAAGTGGGCAATGATATCAAGTCTGTAGGTAGGCAGCCACCTCTCTGTGCTAGTGGTGGCTGTTTAATAATCTGATGGCCTTGAGATAGAAGCTGTTTTTCAATCTCTCTGTCCCAGCTTTGATGCAGCTGTACTGACCTTGCCTTCTGGAAAAGGTAGTGGCTCGGGTGGCTATTGTCCTTGATGATCTTTTTTGTCTTGCTGTGACAACGGGTGTTGTAGGTGTCCTGGAGGGCAAGTAGTTTGCCCCCGGTGATGCATTGTGCAGACCACACCACCCTCTGGAGAGCCCTGCGGTTGTGGACGGTGCAGTTGCCGTACCAGGCGGTGATACAGTCTGACAGGATGCCCTCAATTGTGCACCTGTAAAAGTTAGTGAGGGTTTTTGATGACAAGCCACATTTTTTCAGCCTCCTGAGGTTGAAGAGGCAGTGTTGCGCCTTCTTCACCACACTATCTGTGTGGGTGGACCATTTCAGTTTGTCGGTGATATGTACACAGAGGATCTTAAGACTTTCCACCTTCTCCACTGCTGTCCCGTCGATGTGGATAGTGGGGGTGCTCCCTTTACTGTTTCCTGAAGTCCACGATCATCTCCTTTGTTTTGTTGACGTTGAGTGAGAGGTTATTTTCCTGGCATCACACTCCCAGAGCCCTCACCTCCTCCCCGTAGGATGTCTCTTCGTTGTTGATAATCAAGCCTACTACTGTTGTGTTGTCTGCAAACTTGATGATTGTGTTGGAGACGTGCTTGGCCACGCAGTCATGGGTGAACAGGGAGTACAGGAGGGTGCTGAGCACACACCCTTGTGGGGCCCCCGTGTTGAGGATCAGCGAAGTGGAGGTGTTGTTTCCTACCCTCACCATCTGGGGGTGGCCCGTCAGGAAGTCCAGGACCCAATTGCGCAGGGCGGGGTTCAAACCCAGGGCCTCAAGCTTAATGATGAGCTTGGAGGGTACTTTGGTGTTTAATTCTGAGCTATAATCAATTAACATTATTCTTTCATAGGTATTCCTCTTGTCCAGATGGGATAGGGCAGTGTGCAGTGTGATGGCGATTGCATTGTCTGTGGACCTATTGGGGCGGTAAGCAAATTGAAGTGGGTCTAGGGTGACAGGTAAGGTTGAGATGATATGAGCTCAAGGCACTTCATGATGACAGAAGTGAGTGCTACTGGGCGATAGTCATTTAGTTCAGTTGTCTTTGCATTCTTTGGTACAGGAACAATGGTGGCCATCTTAAAACGTGGGGACAGCAGACTGGGATAGGGAAAGATTGAACATGTCCATAAACACACCAGCCAGCTGCTCTGCGCATGCTCTGAGGATGCGGCTAGGGACGCCATCTGGCAAGGGTTAACACGTTTAAATGTCTTAATCATGTCGGCCACGGAGAAGGAGAGCCCACAGTCCTTGGTAGCGTGCCGCGTTGGTGGCACTGTGTTATCCTCAAAGAACATGTTTAGCTTGTCCGGAAGCAAGATGTCAGTGTCCGCGACGTGGCTGGTTTTCCTTTTGTAATCCTTGATTGTCTGTAGACCCTGCAACACATGTCTCGTGTCTGAGCCATTAAATTGCAACTCCACTTTGTCTCTATACTGACCTTTCGACTGTTTGATTGCCTTGCGGAGGGAATGACTACTCAGTTTGTATTCTGCTATATTCCCAGTCATCTTGCCATGGTTAAATGCGGTGGTTCGCACTTTCACTTTTCTGTGAATGCTGCCGTCTATCCATGGTTTATGGTTAGGGTAGGTTTAACATCTCTTATACACTTCCTGATAAACTCAGTCACCATCTCAGTGTATTCGTCAATATTATTCTCGGAAGCGACCCGGAACATATCCCAGTCCGCGTCATCAAAACAAAGCGTGGATTTCGATTGGTCAGACAAATGTTGTATAGTCCTTAGCAAGGGTACTTCCTGTTTGAGTTTCTGCCTATATTAAGGGAGGAGCAAAATGGAGTCATGTTCAGATTTGACGAAAGGAGGGAGGGAGAGGGCCTTGTACGCCTTGTATGGAAGTTGGAGCAGTGGCGACCCGTCATTCAGGGCAGGTGGGGCAGAGCCTATTTCGAGCACCCCCAATTTGAGCAAAAAATCTAATAAATAAAAAAAGTATTTTTTGGTGGGGTGGGCTTGCCTATTTTGCATGTTATTTTGGCATTAATACGTCTCACATATCAGTTTGCAAACAATGTAAAAAAAGATATACTGCTCAAAAAAATGAAGGGAACTACTTAAACAACACATCCTAGATCTAAATGAAAGAAATAATCTTATTAAATATTTTTTCTTTACATAGCTCCAAAAAATAAAGGGAACACTTAAACAACACAATGTAACTCCAAGTCAATCACACTTCTGTGAAATCAAACTGTCCACTTAGGAAGCAACACTGATTGACAATAAATTTCACATGCTGTTGTGCAAATGGAATAGACAACAGGTGGAAATTATAGGAAATTAGCAAGACACCCCCAATAAAGGAGTGGTTCTGCAGGTGGGGACCACAGACCACTTCTCAGTTCCTATGCTTCCTGGCTGATGTTTTGGTCACTTTTGAATGCTGGCGGTGCTTTCACTCTAGTGGTAGCATGAGACGGAGTCTACAACCCACACAAGTGGCTCAGGTAGTGCAGCTCATCCAGGATGGTGAATCAATGCGAGCTGTGGCAAGAAGGTTTTCTGTGTCTGTCAGCGTAGTGTCCAGAGCATGGAGGCGCTACCAGGAGACAGGCTAGTACATCAGGAGACGTGGAGGAGGCCGTAGGAGGGCAACAACCCAGCAGCAGGACCGCTACCTCCGCCTTTGTGCAAGGAGGAGCAGGAGAAGCACTTCCAGAGCCCTGCAAAATGACCTTCAGCGGGCCACAAATGTGCATGTTTCTGCTCAAACGGTCAGAAACAGACTCCATGAGGGTGGTATGAGGGCCCGACGTCCACAGGTGGGGGTTGTGCTTACAGCCCAACACCGTGCAGGACGTTTGGCATTTGCCAGAGAACACCAAGATTGGCAAATTCGCCACTGGCGCCCTGTGCTCTTCACAGATGAAAGCAGGTTCACACTGAGCACGTGACAGACGTGACAGAGTCTGGAGACGCCGTGGAGAACGTTCTGCTGCCTGCAACATCCTCCAGCATGACCGGTTTGGCGGTGGGTCAGTCATGGTGTGGGGTGGCATTTCTTTGGGGGGCCGCATAGCCCTCCATGTGCCCGCCAGAGGTAGCCTGACTGCCATTAGGTACCGAGATGAGATCCTCAGACCCCTTGTGAGACCATATGCTGGTGGGTTCCTCCTAATGCAAGACAATGCTAGACCTCATGGGGCTGGAGAGTGTCAGCAGTTCCTGCCAGAGGAAGGCACTGATGCTATGGACTGGCCCGCTCGTTCCCCAGACCTGAATCCAATTGAGCACATCTGGGACATCATGTCTCGCTCCATCCACCAACGCCACATTGCACCACAGACTGTCCAGGAGTTGGCGGATGCATTAGTCCAGGTCTGGGAGGAGATCCCTCAGGAGACCATCCGCCACCTCATCAGGAGCATGCCCAGGCATTGTAGGGAGGTCATACAGGCACGTGGAGGCCACACACACTACTGAGCCTCATTTTGACTTGTTTTAATGACATTACATCAAAGTTGGATCAGCCTATAGTGTGGTTTTCCACTTTATTTTTGAGTGTGACTCCAAATCCAGACCTCCATGGGTTGATAAATTGGATTTCCATTGATTATTTTTATGTGATTTTGTTGTCAGCACATTCAACTATGTAAAGAAAAAGTATTTAATAAGATTATTTCTTTCATTCAGATCTAGGATGTGTTGTTTAAGTGTTCCCTTTATTTTTTTGAGCAGTATATTTTGAGTGTCAAAGACTCCAGTGGTCATACATAATTCATAGATTCAACAAACATCTATTATTATTCTATGTTTCATTATTCCTGGTTGATACTACTGGTTATGATTGCAGACAGAGCACAGAGAATGGGATGGTGCAATATTGAATTAGTCATAAGGTGCATGCATGGGGATGCCCGTGCTGTATATACTGTACACCTAGCAGACTGAAACTTCAGTTTTGTAGGCATAATACAGCTAGTGCTATCTAGACTTGCGCTGGCAAACAAATCCATTACATTAGCTACCTACATGTGAAGTAAACTCATCCGAGTAATAGAGAATGGAGACTTTTAACTTGAAAACGTGCAGGATACCTCTTTCCAGTTATGTTTGTTCTCGTAGCACTCCTCACAGGCCGTTTGGTATACATTTTTTGTGTGTGTGTGAGCTGAAACTGCCAAAAACTTTGAAAGGGAGTATTGTACATCAGAATTGTAACACAACATTTGTTCAAGCCTAAAATGTTAGTCCGTAATCGTAACACGGTGTTTGTATGTTCACAGATGAAATGTCACATTTACGTTTCATGTTTCACTCATGGATTTTCTTAAGATCCTAACAATTTACTTATGGATTTTCTTACGATCCTAACCGCACGTACGTGCAACCTTTTGGATGGTATCTAGCTCCATAGCCCCGCCCCTGTCACTCAACAGGCAGGCACCACACAGACAGTTCCTTCATGGTATGCATGTTTCTCTCAGCATGCACTCAACAGATTCTTCCAAAACAACGATACTGCTTTCCACGTTGCTTCTAAATATGAATCCACATGTTTTCGCTATTGTAATATTAGTTTGTCTATCTTGCTTTTTGCAAAAAGCGAGTTAGTGTAAGGAACCTGGCATATACCTGAAGCTAATCGCCACCTGGCTGGGTAAATGCCCTTAAGCTAAATGCACTATTTTTGTATTTATTTGATTTAACCTTTATTTAACTAGGCAAGTCAGTTAAGAACAAATTCTTACTTACAATGACAGCCTACCCCAGCCAAACCCTAACCCAGACAACGCTGGGCCAATTGTGCGTCGCCCTAACCAATCACAGCTGGTTGTGATACAGCCTGTAATCGAGCCAGGGTCTGTATTGATGCCTCTAATGCACTGCATCCCAGTGCTAGACCGCTGTGCCACTTGGGAGCCACTAGCTAGGGCAACGCAAACGCTAGCTCTAATACAGGTTTCTAGCTCTATTACCGGTTGCTATTCGTCTGGGCATGGACTCTACAAGGTGTTGAAAGTGTTCCACAGGGATGCTAGCTCATGTTGACTTCAATGCTTCCCAAAGTTGTGTCAAGTTGTCTGGATGTCCTTTGGGTGGTGGACCATTCTTAATACACATGGGAAACTGTTGAAAGTGAAAAACAGCAGCATTGCACTGCTTAACACGAACAGGTGTGCTTGGCAACTACTACCATACCCCATTCAAAGGCACTTCAAACTTTTGTCTTGCCCATTCACCCTTTGAATGGCACACATACACAATCCCCTTCGCCTACACTGATTGAAGTGGATTTAACAAATTACATCAATAACATAACTTTCACCTGGATTCACCTGGTCAGTCTAGGTCATGGAAAGAGCAGCTGTTCATAATGTTTTGTACACAGTGTACACTCAACAAAAATATAAACACAACAATTTCAATGATTTTACTGAGTTACAGTTCATATAATGAATCAGTCAATTGAAATAAATAAATTAGGTCTTAATCTTTGGATTTCACATGACTGGGCAGGGGCGCAGCCATTGGATGACATATGCCCACCCCATTGGGAGCCAGGCCCACCTACTGGGGAGCCAGGCCCAACCAATTAGAATTTGTTTTTCTCCACAGAAGGGCTTTATTACAGACAGAAATACTCCTCAGTTTGATCAGCTCTCCAGGTGGCTAGCCTCAGACGATCCTGCAGGTGAAGAAGCCGGATGTTGAGGTCCTGTGCTGGCGTGGTTACACATGCTCTGCGGTTGTGAGGCCGGTTGGACGTAATGCCAAGTTCTCTAAAAAGACGTTGGAGGCAGCTTATGGTAGAGAAATTAATATTACATTCTTTGGCAATAGCTTTGGTAGATATTCCTGCAGTCAGCATGCCAGTGGAATGCTCCCTCAAAACTTGAGAAATCTGTGGCATTGTGTTGTGTGACAAAATTGCACATTTAGAGTGGCCTTTTATTGTCCCCAGCACAAGGGGCACCTGTGTAATGATCATGCTGTTTAATTAGCTTCTTAATATCCCACATCTGTCAGGTGGATGGATTATCTTGGCAAAGGAAAAATGCTCACTAACAGCGATGTAAACAAATTTGTGCACAAAATTTGAGAGAAATAAGCTTTTTGTGCATATGTAATGGGATCTTTTATTTCAGCTGATGGGACCAACACTTTACATGTTACGCGTATATTTTTGTTCAGTATACAGTATATTGCAAGTCAAATCACGATATTTGGTTGAAAAATCGCAATTAGATATTTTGCACATATCGCCCAAACATCCTGTTAAGTTTTAGACTCATACGAACCATCCTGATCTCACAAGCTCACATTCAGAATGTGTGACAATAGCAGGGACTTTATGTACAAAAAAAGTCAACATAATCACGAAAAAAGCTAAGTCGGGTTGGAACTCGGAAGATGTCACCCTTCTCCGTCGTCGCCATTTTGCTAGGAGTAATACATGTTTTTTCTCAAAAAGGTTGGACGCCAAACCCACCATTGTTGTGCGTGGCCAATTAGTTATATTTTCATGTCACACTCAACAAATGTAAACGCTTGGAGTTTGCTAAACCACATTGGCACTTGGATTGGAACCAGAGCTTTGGTCAGATGACATGAACATTAATTAATTGTCAACACACACCAGTGGTGGGTTTGGCGTCTAAATGAGATCGCATGAGCAGAAAATAATCCCATACCTACTATAAAATATGGTAGTGGATCTTTGATGTGAGGAGGCTATTTTGCTTCCACTGGTCCTGGGGCCCTTTTTAAGGTCAACAGCATCATGAACTTTACTCAGTAACAGGATATTTTAGCCAAAAACCTGGTTGCCTCTGCCAGGAGACTGAAACTTGGCCGCAAGTGGATCTTCCGTCAAGACAATAACCACAAACACATATCAAAATCTACAAAGAAATTGGTAATTGGCTTCAAAATCAACATTTTGTAATGGCCATCTCAGTCTCTGGACTTGAAGCCTATTAAAAACTTGTGGTTTGAATTGAAGAGGGCAGTCCATAAGAGCAGACGAAGGCTATCAAAGATCTGGAAGGATTCTGTATGAAGGAATGGTCTAAGATTTCACCCAATGTGTTATCAAACTCATAAAACATTTTAGAAAAGGCTCAGTGCCATTATCCTCGCAAGGTAATGTATTGAAAGGTATTGAAAACAGGGGTATCAATCATTTTGACCCCTACCCTTTTGAGAAAAAAAAATATTACTCGTTAAACAAAATATCTTTCTCAGAGTAATTGTATTACTATAAAATAATATAATTTCCCAATTTTTTTGAGCATACCATCTAGCTCAGTATTTGAATTATTTATTTTATAGAGACCGTTTTGCTCATCTTTATCAAGGGTGTCAATCATTTTGGACCCCACTATTGTTCTTATGTGCAGATTGCAGAACCATATGTAGAGATTAGGATTATTGTGATTATTGATGATGATGCTAATGATGATAATTAGTATTGTTATTATGATTATTATGGTCATAAACTGTAGTAGTAATAATTTGCATAGTCAGGCAGTAGTAGTAGGCCTACAGTAGTACTTGATGACAATCCATACCACTTCTTCTTTAAATATGTTGGAAAACATCATCAAATAGTGTAAAATGAACAAACATTTAAAAAATCCTGTGACCTCACATTTTCTTGGTGTGTAGTATTACCACACTCAAAACCTGTACTATTACCACATTCGAAACATAATCTAAATCTGTTTACCATGAAATATTATTTTGTAACATTACATTTCATATTTTCTTGCAAACCTTGCAAACCAGATGAATAATGTGGTATTTAATCTCTCTCCTTAAATTCCTCATCGGGTAAGGATGCCCAATGAAAGGATTGAATGAAAATTGGGGAATGAATGGGCTTGCGTTAAAGGCCCAGTGCAGTCAAAAACGTGATTTTCTTATGTTTTATATATGTTTCCACACCATGAGGTTGGAATAATTCTGTGAAAATGATGATAATCCACTTTTAGTGTAAGAGCTGTTTGAAAAGACAGCCTATAATTCCAGCCTGTTTTGGTGGGATAGAGTTTTGGCCTGCCTGGTGACATTACCAGGTGGTAAATTAGCTAATAGATCAATAAGAAAGAGAGTTCCAAACCTCTGCCAATAACAGCTAGTTTTCAGTTTTCCCCTCCCCACTCAGAACACTCACAGACTGTCATAGCAAAATACTTATTTGAGAAATTGCTCTTTGCTAAGAAGCAATAAAAAAAAATATATATATATTAAAAACAATCACAGTAAGGCACTTAATAATTGTTACCCAGAAAATATTTTATATTGAGATAAAAACGGCTGCATTGGACCTTTAATGGGAATGTGAGAGGAGATGTGGAACCACAGGGGCGACCAATAGCGCAGGCGCTCCACCCCCTTCAATTAAATAATCTGAAGGTTTTCTGTGCTAAACCGAAGATGGCGACAGACTAAACTAGACTGTCAAGAGGAAGGAGGAGATGAGAGGCAAATGTCGCTTTTTGCACTAAAAACGGAAGAAAAAATAAGACTTGTCATGTTTGAGAATGGCAGATATAGAGTAAAGATTTCGTTTTTGTACGTGCTATGCGTTTCTTGTGTGATGCTGCACCGGTGCTGGGGGTGTCGGTAGGATTTCACAACATGTTACAATTTTGGGTGTATAGGGAATATTATGCCGGACGTTATCTATTTGCAATGGATTAGACGCCGGGGTTTGGAGCTGGATTGATTTCTTGACACAACAACTTGGAAAAAATGCTTCCCATCACCATGTTGCAAACGAGGTAGGTGGCATTGTTTGGGGGATATATTGCAAAGGTGAAAAAGCCATCTGAGATCGCTTTTGTCTACCCCCTAAAATATGATCAGGGGTGCTTGGATGTTTCGAAGGGAAGATGACGCCGTGTTAAAAATATGTTGTGCTCCCAAACAAAACGACAAACCCTGTGCCGATTCCGAGAGAGTACAGAAATGGCGAATGTCTTTGGCATCCCTATTATTTTTCACTGTCCTTCTCTCTAATCACCTTTGGCTGTGTGCTGGAGTTAAACTGAGGTCCAAGGATAGGAGCAACCGCAAAATCTGGATCAACGCGACTGACGGGGTCCACCCGGCTCTAAAGGAGGGGAAATGTGATATTTTTCTAAGCAATTTGACCAAATCCGCTGCTCCAGGTCCTCATTGCACTGATGCTCAAAGCCACCACACACACCTGGAGTCAGCCTGCACCACATTGTATCGGCAAAAAACTGGCTTTAGGTCCTCAACTCCAACGTTCTCGTCACAGATGTTACTTGATTATTTTAGGAATTTTAGCCTCTCTTTTTGTGATTCTTACTCCATTTCCGACTTACTGTTGGGGATGTCAAGCCCAGACAGTTTAAATTGCAGTCTTCAGAACATGGTTTTGGATTTGTTTAGCAGCGGTGGGGATGATGAGGATGTCTGCAGCATCTGTATCCAGGCATACATGAGGCTGGACCAACACGCTCAGGAAAAATATGAGGAGTTTGACTTCTTCTTTCTCAAGTATTTATCAGAGGATTATTCTGTCCGATCCCACACAGAGGACTGTAAGGTAAGATCAATTTTTGCTTCCTGTCATAGGCTACACCTGTTCTCCAGGTGTGCATGTTCCCTCATAATGGCAGTTTATTTTCAGCAGGCTACATTCTTAGAAAAAAAGGTTATTTGGCTGTCCCCATAGGACAACCCTTTTTGGTTCCAGGTAGAACTCTTGGATTCCATGTAGAACCCTTTGTGTAAAGGGTTCTACATGGAACTCAAAAGGGTTCTTCAATTCTTCAAAGGGTTCTACTATGGGGACAGCCGAAGAACCCTTTTAGGTTCTAGATAGCACCTCTTTTTTTTCTCTAAGAGTGTATGGATGGTAAAAGCTCCTAAGTCTCCATTGTCATGTGTAGGCTACACACAATAATATTTTGACAACACATTTACACACACATATTTAAGGTGACTAAATTATTACACAGATAATGTACTGTATGCCAACACAATGCCTCTTATGAATGTTTTCCATTTTGAAACAATGAATGTGCTGCATGAATAATGTGACTATTCACACTGAGTTGATGAATAGGCTAGTATGCGTTCAGAATAAGTGGTTCATGGTTGCATAAGACTCCCACAAAGATCTACCTATAGCAGATGTTTCCTTGTGCTTCTATAACAAAAAACATGTTAATAGTGTTTTGTTTTTCATGCCACTTCTCAGCTCTGGCGTCTTGCCACCTGTGTTGAGCTCTGATGTCACCCCTCTGTGCCCTCTCCGGGTTGCCAGAGTGGTCTGGCAGAGCCTTTGATGTTCCACTACCTTGCAACACAGGGCTGTCTGTGGTGAGGGCTATTTATGAGTCATTACAGACCACAGGGCTGTCTGTGGTGAGGGCTATTTATGAGTCATTACAGACCACAGGGCTGTCTGTGGTGAGGGCTATTTATGAGTCATTACAGACCACAGGGCTGTCTGTGGTGAGGGGTATTTATGAGTCATTACGGACCACAGTCAGACTCTTTGACCTGGTTGGTATTGATAGGGACATGATAGCCTACACTGTTATTTAAAAAAAAAAAATGAACAAAAAAAATCCAAAATCCTATTAATATATGGTAGGTCTGGCAGCACTGGTGCCAGAAATAGACTGTAAAACTACAGACTAAAAATGTACATAAATAATCTGTATAAATACAGTGATTACTTTCCATTAAATAAAGTATATTACTGCAATTTTACGACATTAACTCCTATTTTTACCTGTAATCCTTTTTTTGCTGGCATTGGTTGTGAAAATAAAGAATTGGCCAGCTAAAAAGCATAAAGAACTCCTTAATTGATGACAAAATAGTTAGAACACAGATTATAATCATAAATTGAGAGCAGTTTTTTGTAATTTTAATTTATCAGTTGTGAAAATAGAGAATTAGACAGCTTAAACCCTGAGTTGATGCCAAAATTATAGCTAGAACACAGAATTGTCATATTACTTAAACCTACTCTTGATCTAACTGGCATCAGTTGTGAAAATGGAGTATTGGTCAGCTAAAAAACAGACAACTCCTTAATTGATTACAAAAACCTTACTCTCAATGTAACTATTACTGGTTGTGAAAACAAAGAATTCTCCAGCAAAAAAACAATTAGACATTACACAGGTATTTCCTTATATTTATTACGTATATTAAGTTATTCAATACACGTTCAAACCTTAACCTGTGTGTGTGTGTGCAGTGGCATGGTAAAGGGGTAGAAAGGGAAGGGTGTGTTAAGAGGGGTATCAGGTAATCTCAGTGTACAAACATTTCTAGAACTATACACTTGATAGTTAGTGTCAAACAGGAAATTCAATGAAAGCTTTTTTTTTTTTAATCAAACTTTACATATACTGTGTCAAACATTCACTTAAAAGCAACTTACAACATGCTAATGTAAAAACATTCAGTTCTAACATTTGTCAAGTGTTTTTTTTCTTTCTTCTTCCTGTTTCTTCACTGTGCTGCAGTCGGTGGATTTAAGTGCCTGTATGTACGCGTGCAAGGCTACTCCCTCCATAGTCTGCAATGTTTGAGTTCAGAGAAATAACTTTTGGATTGATTGCATGCCGCTTTGAGTTCTTCTCCACTTTGGACCCCTTATCTGGGTTGATCTTGAATAGGCACCTGCGTTTGGATGAAGTAACAAATGCCATTCTATACTAGTGTGTCCGCCATTTTTAAATCACTAGGAGTGGTCCTCTACCCCTTCAGATACAATAATTAGATTTGTTGACTAACATGGATTTTTGCAGGTACATTTGTGTCTAATTTAAAGGGGCTACATGTAGGATGTTTGCAAAGTAATATTAGAAAATGTCTGATACAGTTAAGGTAACAGTGGAACAATAATGTTTCACTATGTTTTTTTTCACCAGAAAGTATATTGGGTGCATAGAAAGTGTATCCTGAAATGCTACATTTCTGTTGGCCAACAAGAGACTTGTGTGGTTTTGTTTTGAAATTGAAAGTTGTAGTTAACAGTAAGGCATCCTAGATGACAACACCAGACTAGAGTTAGTTATAACGTCTGCAAAGAAAGTAATGTCTATTGCAATAGGTGCACAATATAATGTTACACGCCACTTTCCCAAGTGCTACAAAGAAATCCTGGGAGAACTATACAGTCAGTCACTTTAAATGAAATTGTAGTGGGTAATAAGGGATGAATTCATACCTCTGCAGGAACTCCAATGTTGCTGCCAGATCAGAGGGGTAATATATGTTAAAGCGATAATATGCCACAAACATCATTACCAGGGCATCGTTGAAGGCAAGAATGCCATTCAGGACGATCTGTTCCACAGAAACCATTAAGTTTCCAGCAGTCAGAACTCCCTATGGTAATAACAGACAAGGGGTGAAATGTTTTACCACTATCTTCCATTCACTCTTCCTCACTTTACCCATCTTTCTCATTATCTCCTGCAACCTCACCCACTTCATCTCCCTCTTTTTTTGTTCCTGCTCCATCCCTCTCCCTCAAACTCTCATTCTATCTACCTCACACACATCCACACAGGTCTGACACATTGTTACCCAAGCAAAAAAAGCTGTATACTTGTATTATTTTGGAACCACTTAAGTTGTACATTAGAACACTATATAGTAATAAGTAGTGATGGGAAGAGTTAAAAAAAAAAAAAAAAAAAAGCTCTGATGTTCAGTTTTCAAAGAGCTACCAATTCAATGCAGTAAGCTTGTTGTCAAAGTTATAACACCACGTGCCTAATGATGTTTGACGCTTCGGACCTCACAACACACCCTGACAGGAGTCGGACTCCTCTCCTCCTATTCATAAGTATAGCTTCTGTTAACTCTCCTTTTTGTTCCTTAGTGCATATTGGTTTACTGTTTATTTTATTTCCCTTAATGGTCAGAGAAGTTGACTTGTTTATTTAATTTAAAACACTTTAAATTGCCCTTGTTTCTTTTTGTCTCGTTCCTTTTCCACTTGTCCTGCTTTATTGTTATGCAGGACCGGTCACACAACTTTTAATACAAGATTACAAATACCATTTCGGTATACTTAATAAGCTACTAGTTTAAATTAGGAATATATTTTAAGTGTATTAAAATCCTATTTCCAATCCTGTATTATAAGTATACTAAAATATAAAATGATTACTTTTAATACTATTCAGTGTACTAAAGTAAAACTTGTGGTTCCAAAATAATACACTTTAGGAAAACTGCTGATTTAACTTGGGTATGTGAAGTGAAAACACAAATGTCTTGCCACAAACAACAATGCATGGTGTGCTTGGCAGCTTTGCACAGTCAATTTCCGATGGAAGGCAAGTTTCGTCAACGTTGAGGAACACCTTGTTCTCTTCTTCATTGAATAAGTTAAGTAGCAGCAAAACAGACCCAGGTAGGTTGGCTTCTCTTTGACTGTTTCTATACCTGACAGTGTCTTGGCAATCTTGTTCCTCCACTCACGAGGGAGAGATTTGAAGTAGGACACAATTCTCCCACATTTGCTCGCCATGGCTTTCTCATGCTCTTGAGTTCAACACCAGTAAGTTCTCTAAAATGATTCTTAATGCCAGGGGTCTAGTGTAGATATGGCCATTCTTTGGCAATGTCAGAGGTCTCATACCACAAATGATGTCTTTCCTCTGGGAGTAGAAGGTTGCTGCCATTTTTCTTTTCAATACTTGTCTTTGCTTCTGTTTTTGTACATCTTCTTGTGTGTGTGTGTGTGTTTCATTGGCTGGTAGACGTCCTGGTCGCCAGTTGATACAGCTGTAAGAATCCAGGCATATCCTCTTGGATGGTGGCTCCTCAGACTCCTCGGGGGGGGGGGGGGGGGGTGTGTTCCCTCTCCAAGTTATCAACTTGGCTCTGCAGCTGCTTAGTGAGGGAGTTGTGTCCACTACCAACAATTTCACCTTCATTAACATCTTGGAATGCCTTAGGATAAGTCGGCACCATCTTCCTGGCTACTTCACTCAAAATGCTTCTTTCCTGGCATTGGACAAACTGTAAGGATTCATCTACAATCAGGTGATTGACTTCGTCTCTCCCTTCCAGTTGGACCCTCCTTGTTCTCCAGCTTTCTTGTAACCTCAGACGGCATTCGATTCCAAGGAATTACAAAACTGAAGTGCCAGTTATTGTCCACTGCTGTCCGTCTACTGGGGCTGGATCATGCGGTTGAACTAGCCAGTGGTGAGCTTGTGCTTTCAGTATCTACACAGTGAAGGTGCACAAACACATTTGGGGTTCTCTTAACTCCACATTTTACTCCCTGACACCACATACATTATCATCACCGAGTTTCTAATCCAAACTTAACTCCCATTATAACATATACATCTTATCAATTGTCTGCTTTTTAAATGATGATTATGACAACTTTTTATAAAAGCAATATAACTACATTTGACACACCATGAATAGGAGGGCTACACTAGGCTTAATCAGAGTTTGAGAAACTGAGCCTAAACTGTTGTAATGTCTGTGTAGATTGAAATCATTGGTAGTATAGCTCAAAGCTTTCCAAAAGTTATGATTTGAATTAGACATATTACTTGACTTGACCCCCACCTTAAATACTTTCTTGTCAATCATATCGTCATACATAGAGCCCATTTTAAGTTTTGGGTGTATATGCACTTTTTTAAACAGTAAATGTATAACCTGTTTAGCATTTTCTTATATACAGCAAAGGAACAATCCTTGCTGCGGGGTGTTTGGGGGCTACCAGACACACTTCTGGTGTTGGCTCATTCCTTTCAGTACTATCCTTTTCACCTTGGATAAAAATAAGAGGTTGGGAATCAGGCCGTGTTCCATGTTCTAATTTTCTCACCATGCTTAACACATTTTACATAGTGACAATACCATGCTTTAATGCCCGTTATCATGAGTTTTTTTTTAAAGTAACAAACTGATACTTACATGTAGCGTTCACTTGGGCTATCTGCTTCCTTGCTTCTACTGGCCTCAGGACATGGAGAAGATCTGCCTCCGGGACATACTTCATGTCTTCCAGCTCTTCCACACCCAATGTATTAAGAGAATCCAGCACTGCCTGATGTCACACATCAATAAGATCTACACCGAACAGACTTTCAGCATCATCATGAGAACTCACTGAATGAACCGAAATAATTGGACACATGCGCAGCTGCAGCATACCTATGCTGCCTTGAAATGTGGGAGGTAAAAGAGGATCTTAATGTAAAGGCTTTGCCACAGTCTCTGAATGGGCATTTGACCTTTTCTCTTTTTGAAACATGTGACCTTAGAAGATCCTTCAGCTCAAGGCATTGTTTCTGACAATGACGAGTTTCACATGTAAACGGCCCTTGCATCTTGTCACATTGTGATACAGCAGACTATGATGATGACGACGCATATGACTTTTAAAAGGATTATGTTTTGTAAACTGACATTTGCAGCTAACCATGCAGCATACATATTGGCCACTTGCTTTATGTCGGTGTAATGACAACCACAAGCTCGTAACGTTTTAACTGTAAGGCCACAGGAACGACGTGCCTATTTGGGAAGACCTGACATGTTCCCAATTTCTCTATATTTAACTTAACAAAGAAAAAAAAAGTAGTTTGTAGATTTTAATCTAGGTTCCAATTAACTACTGACGTGTATATTTCTGATTTGCTTGATTACAATGACAATGGACTTCAAAAGGGGACAACAGGGATTATTTCTTTGTACTTCCATGCTAAGCTACTCAGTTTGCTAAACTAGCTATGAATATTACTTCAGTTTGAGGATTGCAGGGAATTTCCTCAATTCCAATTCAAGAAACTGTTACAGGAGAAAGAGAAACATATGTTATCAGGTGGAATTGGCTTACAGCAAACTACCTAGCTGGCAAGATTAGCGCGCGCTAGATAGGTTATGAAATGCAGCTAGCAAAATAGCTGAATGTCAATGCATCAATATTCATAATTAAAACTTTAACGATCAACATGTTACAAAAAAGTTGTATTTTAGCTGGCTTGCTGCCAGCTAGCCAAGGTCTGGTTGGTAGCTAGCGCCTCGGGTAGTATTAGCTAGCTATCTTGCTAACGTGTGAGCAGCCAACTACATACTCCACAATATTAGCTAGCAAATACAACACAAAGTTAATGAGCTGCACATCTAGCAATTTCGTCAACTATTTAAACTTTGTTAAACAATTAAGCAAACGTTTGGTGGTAGTGCTTGCCTTGGGATGATGGATATCCGCTCTCCTAGCAATGCATGTGCCAAGCTGCTGTGTTCAATTGGCACCAGTTGTGTGAGCGGGCGTTTGAATGATGCCTCCAACGTGTTTCTGATTCATTGTCAAATGGAAAAATGCGACGTGAAATATTGACTATTCTTTGATTACACTAACCTTTTTAATAGTTCTGAAGAGTGATGTAGAGGATGGTGACTTTGAAATAGAGGAGGAAGTGTCTGATATGGAAGAGAATGTTGGATCATAGTGAATGATCATAATGAATCATACTCAGATGAGGGCAAAATTGCATGATATTAATGTAAAAAAATTACAATATCGCATGGTCTTCTACCTGGGAGTCAAGGTAGAATGCAGTCTACCTACATTACATAAAAACATGTAAGCACAATCTCACACTGGTAAAAGTAGGCAACTCTGTATGGTCACTTTGATATCAATAAACCTTAAATACTTAACGTAAATAGTTAGCTAGCTGGGTAGATTCGTACTGAAGCATAAATGCAATACAACCGTATGCCTACTGGCTAAGTAGCTAGGAAGCAGTTGACAATCTAGCTAGCTACTGGTTAAAGGGGCCACAGAAGGACAAATGGGAAAGGTGGTGTTGAAACTGGTCAGAACCAGGCTGCCATAGGCTAAATCAAAACTTTGATTATGATTTTCCAGTCTCCTGTGCCCACACAAAACCTAGCTAACTAAAGCAGTTGAGTTTAGCAAAAGTCTTGGCTATATGAATGCAAACCAACTCATGTAAGTATATTGTAATTTCTTTGCTTCTTAGTCTACCTTGCTAACTAGCGGTTTACTAGTTAGCCTACCTAGTCTCAAAACCACTAGGTAGATGCGCCCCTCAAGTGTCCCACAAATCCTAGCTAGCTATTCAAAGCAGTTATGAGGACATAATCTACCTCATTGTGAATGTCAGTAGGAATGCAAACCAGCTAGCTGGATCAAGGTAAAAGCAGGATGGAACTGAGACTACTGTACATATTCACAGCTCTTTTTTTGTGAACAGTCAGTATCTGGTAAATGATATGCATTCACTTTCATTGAGGTATTGTAAATACTCATCATTTTACAGTTAATGTTTAATGTAGTGATCAATATCAGTTCAATCAGATGACAGCATTCTTTTTACATTCTCTTGCATAGTTTTATATACATCAAATCTTTTTTTTACTATAATTCTGCATTTAGAATGTAAAACCTATTGTAAATATCCATAAACAATGGTAAATGTAGTTCTTTATATTACTGTATTTCTACAGATTATTGTTGTGAAAAGGGAATGCATGTCTGTAAAAATATAGGAAGTTTAATGTATTTCGCATTTACTGACATTTCATATTATTCTACACGACGAGAGTTTAATAAGTTTATCCCTGTAATTTCACAGTATTCTACCATTATTCATAAATATAGAAAAAAACGTAGAAATTAACAGTTAAGTATTGTAAAAAAATATATATATATATTATTTATTTGTTTATTATTTTACAGTGTAGGTGCTGCCCAGGACTCTAATGAGCGTTGCAGCAACCAGGTCTTTCTTAGGCTTTGAAACTACTGTTTCAGGGTGGCACAAGTGGAGAGAGGTGGGACACTGCACTGTATTGACAGCTGTAGGTTTAAGAACAGCCCTCTTGATCAGAAAGAGTGCTTCCAGCAAACAGAGGATGTACGCCACATAGAGCAAAGGTAATGTTTTCTGATGGTTGTCATAATGTTCTGACCTAATGGCATGAATGTTCTAAAAACGGGGAAGCCCTGCATTCCATGCAGGAAAAACACAAGCAAGAAGGCCACAGGAGCACATCAACCTTTTCTTGCTGGCTATCAAGCCATCCAACACCTTGCAAAGTAACAACTTCATGTAATGTAATCTTGTTATCAAATTAAGTTATCCTAAGTACACTTAATCTCAATTTAATTACAACCTCAATCTTGATGAATTGAACATGTGAAATTGACCCCACACATACACTTAATGTGTTTAGGCCACAGGGGTTGAAGCTACCTCTTCCTAAGGCTCCTAATTGGTTACCAGGTGCTGCATAACTGCTCAGAGGTCAGCCTTAGTGACTGTCTCAGGCATGACATACTTCTCAGTTTACATATTTTTTTATTTAACTAGGCAAGTCAGTTAAGAACAAATTCTTATTTTTCACATGACTCAGACTCATGGTTTCACATGTGTTTTTGTAACTACCAGGATTAGAAGCCGGGGTTACGACAGCAGAAGCCAGTGTCTTGACCATTCAACCAAGAGGGCCAACGCAAATGTTGATGTCGCTACCTCATTACGTGACCATGCGCAACCATGACCGACTCGCTTTTTCACATTTTAAGGTCAACTAGGGCTGTCAAACTACTAAAAAAAGAGTTAATAGCAGGATTTGCTGTGATTAATCATGATTAATTGCAAATTCATAATTTGTTCAAATTGAGCTGTAATTTAAGATTATTTTTTTTTTATACAAAAGCATTACAAAACTATTGAAGTATAGATTTTGTCCAAAGTAACAGTAAAACAAATCTGTTTTTAAATTGATGAACACACTTTCTTTAACCTCAAAGTAAACTTGTTTTGACACAGCATTGTTGTTTTATAGCAGTATAGATTTTGTATTTAGGATATTTTCAGTGTATTTTGAATGCTTTCAGACAATGCAACAATTTTTTTTTGTAAATGTTAATTTATCTGACAGTGCTATTTTAACATGTTAAATAAGGACACAGAGCTCTAGCTTCTCTGTTCTTTTCACTGGGCTTCTTCCAACGGTCAATGAACAATGTATGAAGAAGAGAGGTGTGCGCCTGCAGCAGTAACACTGAATGGAAGGCTAGGAAATAAGAAATCATCACTTTTATCGCACTTTAATTATTATACTCAGGTAGTCTTACTTTTCTTTTAAAGAATAGCGTTACAGAATTTGCAATTCCATATGGGGAAACATTACTATTGCAACATCTCACATGAAAAAATACTACAGTTTACTATAGAATAGTACAGTACTAATTCTCTAGAATACTATACTACACACTGTGTAGTATTCCTTGATCATGTGTAGCACTTTATATAGAATACTACAGTAGTATCTGCAAAAAAGTACAGTCCACACAAATTCTACACTTTAACTATAGTAAATAATACAGTATTTAATTTGCATGTACCCTGCCCATATCCTAATTTGTGCCACCCGTAAGTGAGAAACCTACAAGCAAGTATAGACCATATATTGGGTTCCCTACAGTTTATATAAAAGAGCAGATCTATCTGTTCAGACCCCAGTCCTACCTACCAACAGGTTATGGAAAATGAGCTCTTTTAGTATTTCTCCATTTAGGTTTCCTCAAGGAGAAAGCCTGCAAATCTATGTTAAAAATATATAATAAAACAAAAACACTATAGTAAATACTACAGTCCACAAAAACATGAATTACTATAGTGTGTGTATATACTACAGTTATATTACTACAATATTTATACCCTAGTTAACTGTAAATTCTACAGTATCCACTTTAGTCCGCAAAACACTTCAGAGAGTGTCCATCGTTGCATCACCGACTGGTATGGCAACTGCGCTGCATTTGACCGTAAGGCGCTACAGAGGGTACTGAGTACGGCCCAGTACATCACTGGTGCCAAGCTTCCTGACATCCAGGACATATATCACACACACTATGCGGTGTCAGAGGAAGGCCCAAAAAATTGTCAGACTCCAGTCACCCAAGTCATACTGTTCTCTCTGCTACCGCACGGCAAGCGGTACCTAAGCGCCAAGTCTAGGTCCAAAAGGTTCCTTAACAGTTTCTACCCCAAAGCCAAAAGACTGAACAATTAGTCAAATGGCCACCCGGACTATTTACATAGATTCTCCCCCCCCCCCCCGGTTGTTTTTACACTGCTGCTACTCACTGCTTATTATCTATGCATAGGCACTTTACCCCTACCCACATGTACAAATTACCTCGACTAACAGGTACCCACGCGCATTGAGTTGGTACCGGTACCCTCTGTATATAGCCTCGTTGTTATGTAATTTTCTTGTTACTTTCTGATTATTATTTTTTTACATAAGTTTATTTAGTAAATATTTTCTATTTCTTTGACTGCATTGTTGGTTAAGGGCTTGTAAGTGAGCATTTCACGGTACACCTGTTGTATTCGGCGCATGTAACAAATAAAGTTATGATTATTACAGTAAAGACAGCAAAAACACTACAGTGAATTCTATATTTATACTATAGTGTTTTAATGTGGGATGTTAACACCACCTTTTCACGTGAGGAGAATAACACTATTTTAACATCACGTGAACTTGCAATTCTACATGTGAACTGTCACACCCTGATCTGTTTCACTTGTCTTTGTGATTGTCTCCACCCCCCCTCCAGTTGTCACCCATCTTCCCCATTATCCCTTGGGTATTTATACCGGTGTTCTTTGTTCGTCTGTTGCCAGTTCGTCTTGTTTGTCAAGTCAACCAGCATTTTTGTTATCAGCTCCTGCTTTTCCCAGTCTCTTTTTCTCGCCCCCTGGTTTTGACCCTTGCCTGTCCTTTGCCTGCTGACCTGTGCCTTTGCCCCACCCCAGGATTATTGACCTCTGCCTACCCTGAGCCTGCCTACCGCCAGGTACTGTTGCCCCACCTCTGGTTTACTGACCCCTGCCTACCTTTACCTGTCTTTTTCCTGCTCCTGTTGGTTTATTAAACCATTGTTAATTCGACATTGTCTGCATCTGGATCTTACCTTTATACCTGATAGTATGAACTGGCCATGACTGACCCAGCAGACCCGGACCAGGTAACGCCATCTCCTCCCAAGAAGCCTCCATTGGTAGGCACAAGGAATTGCTTCGAGGTCTTAGAGGGGGTCCAAATGTTGGCTGAGTGCCATGACCGGGTGTTGGACATTCTGCTGGAGCAATTCTGGGGGGTAGCCTGCCACGGTGGTAAACCCACCGCCCCTCAGTAACTCGTCGGTTAGCAGTGCCACTCCACCTTCCCGGGAGCCACGTTGACCTCCTCCCGGAACACTTTAATGGAGAGCTGAGCACCTGTCGGGTGTTTTTAGCTCAATGTGCCCTCATTTTCGTGCTCCAGCCCTGGTCCTAACCCCCTCGGATCACTCCAAAATAGCCTACCTCATCACGATGTCTGGGAGGGCTCTCACCTGGGCTACCACCGTTTGGGAACAACAGCCGGCCATGTACGTGAGTGAGACCCCGTTCTCTGGGAGAGAAGCTGCCCGCAAGCTAATCCAGCTCTGGCAGGACGCCCGGAGGGTGGCAGACTATGCGGTGGATTTCCGCACGTTGGCAGCAGAGAGTACGTGGAACCAGGAAGCACTGTTCGAACATGTTCCTGCAAGGCATCTCGGAGGAGGTTAAGGATGAGCTTGCTGCTCGGGAGTTACCCACGAATCTTGACTTCCTCCTCGCTTTGACCATCCTCATCGATGGGTGACTGCGGGAATGACGGATGAAGAGGAAATTTGATTTCGCTTGCACGTCCCGACGGTGCAATTGCCGAGACCACCCGAGGTTTCCCGACCTTCCTCGAGAGTCATCGAAGATGGCCAAGGCACTGTTTCCCGAGCCTATGCAACTAGGCAGAGCTGGGCTGTCGCTAGCGGAACGGCAAAACAGGTTCAACACAAGGAGCTGTCTGGATTGTGGGACTTTTTGTGTCCTCTTACCCGGTAAAAGACCAGGCTCACCGGTAGGAGCGAGGACTCCGGTGGTCCATATGGAGAACTTTTCTGCTTCCCTTACTCACACCCCTTTTCATGTCGTTCTGCTGTAGGGAAACAAGTCCTAATATCTCCGGGTCCTCAATGACTCTGGGGCTGATGAGAGCTTTATGGATGCCACACTGGCTTCTGAGCTGAACAGCCCCTATCCATTCCCATGGATGTTAGCGCGCTGGACGGGCGCTCATAACACTACTCCATCAACCTACGTGTGTCAGGGAATCACAGCGAGACCGTTCAATTCCTGCTCATCAAGTTCCCCCAGATTCCCTTGGTTTTGGGATTCTCCTGGCTCCAGCGACACAATCCTCTCAACTGGTCTACGGGTGCTATCATGGGCTGGAGTTAGTTCTGCCACGCCCATTGTCTGAAGTCTGTGCAACCTGCCCGGGGATGTCTTCCTGTGGGCTCAGAAGTTGCTCCAGACCTCGCCGCCATTCACACAGAGTACCAGGACCTCTGGGAGGTGTTCAGCAAGTCCCGGGCCACTTCCCTTCCACCGCACCGCCCATATGACTGCGGGATTGACCTTCTCCCAAGCACCACGCTTCCCTGGGACGTCTGTACTCTGTCGGGACCAGAGACCAAGACTATGGCGATCTACATTGGGGACTCCCTAGCTACAGGATTTATCCATCCCTCTCCTGCTGGCGCAGGGTTCTTCTTCGCGGAGAAAAAGGACAAGACCCTGCGCCCGTGCATTGACTACCGGGGGCTCAATGACATTACTGTGAAGAACCATTATTCACTACCACTAATTTCCTCTGCCTTCGAGCCACTCCAGGGGGCCACTGTTTTCTCCAAGCTGGATCTACAAAATGTGTAACACCTGGTGTGGATACAAGAGGAGGACGAGTGGAAGACTGCCTTCAACGCGGCCACTACAAATATCTGGTCATGCCCTTTGGCCTCACCAACGCCTCTGCGGTGTTCCAGGCTCTGGTGAATGATTTCCGTGACATGTTGAACTGGTTCGTCTTTGTCTACATTGATGACATCCTAGTCTTCTCCCGCTTCCCCCAAGAACACGTGCTCCAAGGAAAAGTGTGAGTTCCATCGCTCCACCATTCCCTTTCTGGGCTACATCTCTGCTGGGAGTGTCCAGATGGATCCTGAGAAGGTGAGAGTGGTGGTGGATTGGCCTCAGCCTACGTCCAGGGTGCAGCTGCAACGCTTCCTGGGGTTCTCCAACTTTTATTGCCGCTTTATCCGTGCTACCCTGGCCTCCCCCCGTCTGCACTCACCTCTACCAAGGTTCTGTTCACGTGGTCCTCTGCTGCTGACAGGGCGTTCCGGGACCTTAAACACCGCTTCACCACTGCTCCTATCCTGGTTCATCCTGACACTTCCCGTCAGTTTGTGGTGGAGGCCGATGCTTCGGATGTCGGAGCGGTCTTGTCCCAATGTTCTGCCCTGGACCTTAAGCTGCATCCCTGCGCTGCCTTCTCCCATCGCCTCAATGCCATGGAGAGGAACTACGATGTGTGGAATCGGGAGCTTCTCGCTGTGAAGATGGCGTTGGAGGAATGGCGTCGCTGGCTAGAAGGGGCGGAACATTCGTTCATTGTGTGGACCGACCACAAAAACCTGGAGTATCTCCACTCCGCCAAGCGCCTCAACTCCAGGCAAGTAAGATGGGTCCTGCTGTTTACCTGATTCAACTTTTTCCTCTCCTACCGGCCGGGGTCCAAGAACGTCAGGCCGGATATAACTCCACGGTTATTACCCCGGAGACCGAGAACATCCTTCCCACCTCGTGCCTGCGACGGCACTCAGCTGGGGGTATAGGGAAACGGGTCCGGGAGAAGCCGCAGTCCCAGCCGAACCTGGGGGGGGGGGCAAAATAACCGGCTGTTTGAGCCTGATGCTGTCTGCTCCGTGGTCCTGGAGTGGGCCCATTCCTCCAGGCTTGCCTGTCACCCGGGTTCTCGTCAGACCCTGGCCTTTGTGCGACAACGCTTTTGGTGGCCTACTATGGTTCTGAATGTTGCCGTGTTTGTCGCCACCTGCACAGTCTGCGCACAGAACAAAACTCCTCGGTAAGCTCCGGCTGGTCTTCTCCAACCACTGCCTGTCCCTCACTGTCCCTGGTCCCATATATCCCTGGATTTCATCACGGGTCTCCCCCCGTCTGAGGGCAACACTGCCATCCTGACTGTGGTCGACCGGTTTTCCAAAGCCGCCCACTTCATTCCTCTCCCCAAACTACCCTGGCCAAGGAGATGCCACAGCTTATGGTGCAGCACGTCTTCCGGATCCACGGACTCCCGGTGGACATGGTCTCCGACTGGGGTCCGCAGTTCTCGTCCCGGTTCTGGAAGGCATTCTGCACACTCATTGGGTCGTCGGCCAGCCTGTCCTCCGGATTCCACCCCCAGTCCAATGGCCAGTCGGAGCGTGTTAACCAGGACTTAGAGACGACTCTTCACTGCCTAGTCTCTGCCAACCGTACCACCTGGAGTCAGCAACTGGTATGGGTTGAGTCCTCCGCAACACCCTTCCTTGTTCTGCCACGGGTCTCTCGCCCTTCGAGTGTTCCTTGGGATATCACCCTCCGCTCTTCCACGAACAAGAGAAGGAAGTCGGTAATCCCTCTGCCCAGAAGTTCATCCGCCGCTGTCGCCGTACCTGGAAGAGAGCCCTGGCCACTCTGAAGACCACTTCTATATAGATTGCCACCGGACCCCTGCTCCACGCTATTGGCTTGGGCCGAGTGTATGGCTCTCCACCCGGGACCTGCCACTCTGGGTGGAGTCCCGGAAACTTTCCCCCCGTTTCATCGGCCCATTCTCCATCTCTAGAGTCATTAGCCCCACTGCTGTTCGTCTTTTGTTACCCCGTATCCTCCGCATTCACCCTACTTTCCATGTGTCTAGGATTTAGCCCGTGTCTCACAGCCCTTTGTCTTCTGTCTCCAGGCCCACCCCACCCAGTGTCTTCGATGGCCATCTGGCATACACTGTGAGACGCTTCCTGAGTGTTCGACCACGGGGCAGGGGCCAGTACCTGGTTGACTGGGAGGGTTATGGCCGGGAGGAGAGGTGCTGGGTCCCCGCTAGAGACATCCTGGACCCAGCCCTCATCGCTGACTTCCACCGCAGGCACCCCGGTCAACCAGGTATGCGCCCAGGTAGGATGCCAGGCGGTGCCCAGGGGGAGGGGGGGGGGGGGGGGGGGGGGGGTTACTGTCACACCCTGATCTGTTTTACTTGTCTTTGATTGTCTCCACCCCCTTCCAGGTGTCGCCCATCTTCCTCATTATCCCCTGTGTATTTATACCGGTGTTTTCTGTTCGTCTGTTGCCAGTTCGTCTTGTTTGTCAAGTCAACCAGTGTTTTTGTCATCAGCTCCTGCTTTTCCCAGTCTTTTTCTCGCCCACCTGGTTTTGACCCTTGCCTGTGCTGACTCTGAGTCCGCCTGCCTGACCACTCTGTCTGAGCCTGCCAGCCGACCTGTACCTTTGCCCCTCCTCTGGATTATTGACCTCTGCCTACCCTGAGCCTGCCTGCCGTCAGGTATCATTGCCCCACCTCTGGTTTACTGACCCCTGCCTGCCTTTACCCGTCTATTGCCTGCCCCTGTTGGATTATTAAACCATTGTTAATTTGACGTCTGCATCTGGGTCTTACCTTCATACCTGATATGAACGTGAGATTTACACATGAGAAAGTGTTTTAAGATTTGAAACCGCAAACTTCACATGCAACTGCAATTCACATGTAAGGTGTGAAAACAAACATGTTATTCTTATGTGTAAAGGTGGTGTTAACATGTGAACCCTTATTCAAAAGGCACTCGCACATCTGAGCTATGTTTGTTGCAGGTGCATGGTAACAATTGAATAAGATGAGAAAAAATAAGAAACCTGCGCACAGAGCTCTTATGAATACCTTGAGGCCGATTGGTAAGCTTAATAAAGAGCAGTGATACTAGCAAGGGCAGTGTGCAGGTTTCTTAATTTTATCAACATGTGAACTCTAAAATTAGCACATGGTTTCACGTGAAATTTAAGCTCAGCATGTGGAAACAGCTATTTCACATATGACAATGTGATTTCACATGTGAAACTGCAAATTTTAATCGTTTCTTTGTAAGAGCTGTGTGGCATAAATATCAAAAACAAGCAAGGCACCCTGTCTTCCTCTTAAACAAGACGGTCTTAAAAGTTTGTATCGAGGTCACTTTTTGTAGAGCACATCGGTTGCCCTCCGAGTGTGGAACACTCACATTTTATTTTTAATGAGCGTCTAGTAGAAACGCCTGTCAGCTAAGGAAGCCTATCCAAACAGATCCCCCCCTCTCTTTCACTCGGCTGTACCGCGGATACATGTGTCCCCTCCCTGTTGTCCCTACAGACACCCTGTGTTATGGCAGATTTGCTATCCCAGACAAGTGGAGGCACCATGGGACTACAGAGTTCATGCTTTCTGACAGGGTGGCTGATTGGTTTGAGGGGTTTTAGCATGGATGTGGCCTCTAGCGCACCTAATGTATTATACCAAATCAACCTGTCCCAACAGTAGTCTCTGCAGTGCAGAGGCTAGAGGGGACAGCAGATTTCACTCAGCAGGCCTTCCATTCCATGTTTTCAAATCAGTCATGTTTTTCTCTCAAGTCCAAAATGCAGAAAAATAATTTGTATTCCTGTATTAAAATAGCCTGATTAGTAACAATTACTTTAATAATACCAAAGGAAATACTTTAGGATTTGAGGGAATGTACACGGAACAAATATATAAACGCAACACGTAAAGTGTTGGTCCAATGTTTCATGAGCTGAAATAAAAGCCCCCCTAAAATGTTCCATACACACAAAAAAATGTATTTCTTAAATGTTTTGCATAAATTTGTGTAAATCCCTGTTAGAGGTGTGACACATCAAGAAGTGGATTAAACAACATGCTCGTTACACGGTGCACCTTGTGCTGGGGACAATAAAAGGCCACTTTTAATTATGCCATAGATATCTCAAGGTTTGAGGGAGTGTGTAGTTAAATAAGTTACTATTTTTTTTTTTTTTTAACTAGGCGAGTCAGTTAAAAACAAATTCTTATTTACAATGACGGCCGACACCGGCCAAATCCCAATCACTGCCAGTTGTGATACAGCCTGGCATGCTGACTGCAGGAATGTCCACCAGCGCCATTGCCAGAGAATGTAATGATCATTTATCTACCACTAGGCTACCTACCGGGGCGGCAGGTAGCCTAGTGGTTAGAGCTTTGGACTAGTAACCGAACGGTTGCCAGATCGAATCCCTGAGCTGACAAGGTAACAATCTGTCGCTCTGCCCCTGAACAAGGCACTGTTCCTAGGCCGTCATTGAAAATAAGAATTTGTTCTTAACGGACTTGCCTAGTTAAAGGTAAAATAATAAAAATAAACCCACCGCTAGCCCAGGACTTCCACATTCAGCTTCTTCACCTGCGGGATCGTCTGAGACCAGACAGCTGACGAAGCTGTGGGTTTGCACAACCAAAGAATTTCTGCACAAACTGTCTCGGGAAGCTCATCTGCGTGCTCGTCTTCCTCCCCAGGGTCTTGATTTGATTGCATGGCCGGCATTGTAACTGACTTCAGTGGGCAAATGCTTACCTTCACTGGACAAGTGTGCTCTTCACAGATGAATCTCGGTTTCAGCTGTGCTGTGTCATGTCGCAAGGATCTGTACACATTTCCTAGACACTTGAAATGTCCATGGCCTGTATACACCATCAGACATGTCACCCATTGAGCATGTTTGGGATGCTCTGGATCGATCGTGTACGACAGTGTGTTCCAGTTCCCGCCAATATCCAGAAACTTCGCACAGCCATTGAAGGGGAGTGGGCCAACATTCCACAGGCCACAATCAACAGCCTGGTAAACTCTATGCGAAGTAGATGTGTCGTGCAGATTGAGGCAAATGTTGGTCACACCAGATACTGACAGATTTTCTGATCCACGCCCCTACCTTTTTTTTAAGGTATTTTTGACCAACGGATGCACGTTTGTATTACCAGTCATGTGAAATCCATAGATTAGGGCCTAAGGACTTTATTTCAATTGACTGATTTCCTTATGAACTGTAAAATCTTAATGTTTGCATGTTGTGTGTTTTTAGTATTTTTGGTCAGTATATGTACAGTGAGCCTATTTATTTAATAGAAAGCCACACGGCTTCTACGTTTCACTAGTAAACAACCAGAAGGGACTATGTGAGTAGGGCCATGAACTGAAATATTTTAGGTCAGAAGATGTTGCTGTCAGAGTCCGTTTAGTTCTCACATGTCTGATCTCCTTTGCTGTGGATATTCTTGTTTGTGTGATCCTACACTGGACTTATGTTGGTTGCAGTAGTAAAATAAAATGGAGATGGATAGGAGGTGACAGCCCACAGTCTAATTCCTTATCTTTCCTCTTTTGTAGGCTAGAGTTGCTGTTATTTCAGACCGTTTCTCCAGGCCCTTGTCCAATACTCCCGAAAGCATTCCCCTGTTTGACAGAATTATTGCTCTTTCCAAGGACAAATATCTTATTTTTCTCTGTGTGACCTTACAGATCCGTCTTCTTTGGTGACGGAACACTGAAATCCTTCAGGCATAACTGTTATGGATGATGTCAACATCTTGGTGGGGGCATCTACAGATAACTTTCAGTTATGTTTTAACATGGGAGTGTCAAGTCTAAGCTGTTATGTATACTGGCTAATACTTTACATAAATGAATGGACACATTTCATAGGTGCAGTGGATTAGAGTGGGATTGTCCCTGTGCCTACCTGTCTCATGCCTTGAGTCATACACATTTACTCTTAAAACATTACAACTGCTTTGTGTTCTGTAAAACTGCTCTGTCCGTACAACCATGTACTTACTGTATTGTGCACATATCTCCAGTTCAGTTTAACCGGTTATCCTAATATTCAGTTACAGTACTTTCCTGTTACCATATCATTATCTGAGTAGGATATTTGTTAGCTTTGATTCTACATATTTGCTAATGTATTGGACCAGCTCTCACTATTTTTAAAATATGATATGGTCAATTATTTATGATCCCCCTTCTGCTGCTCCTGCACAAAGGCAGCTAGTGAACACACCCTAGCACAGTGTCTAATCAGAATCACTGTTTAATCACTGTTAATCTTATGTGACATGAGCTTTCTTGAAGGAATAACAGGAGCAGCAGCTGTGCACTCTGCTTTTAGATATGATAGTACAGCCACCACACCAAGCTGCTTTGAAAATCTATTTCCTATTGCAGGAAGTAAAGAAAATGTTATAATCTTAATGAGTACTGTATATTATTTACCCCTGACACTCACATTCTTAACCCATATCAATCTCTTCAACACATTTTCACACATGTTTTCAGCAATATATTGTTTTCCATTATTCGTGTGAATATGTGCATTTACTAATTGCATCATCAAATATACATCCATAACCTAGGAGTATTTTACTTCTATGTAAACAGGTGTATATGATGTTGGATGTCACATCCAACCCCATATGCACCTGTTAACCTAGGAGTATGTAAAGGCTGGTCGTTTGGAACAGAGAGGGCTTGGTTTTGAAGTAACACAGATGGCTCCGAGAGAGTGGCAGAGTAAAGCAGCTGACTCACAGCATTCTAGAATATCAATGAGGCAAGCTGGAGCTTCCTAAAGGATTTACGAAAGGGTTTTCACATACCCACACCACCCGTATTCGTCCAGACCATTGGCTGCTGATTGGCATCATCTGACCAATAAAAGGGTGTTAGCCTGGGCCATCTCTTTCTTAAGCATGCGGTCATCCATATTCACCCCATGCATTGAGGAACAAGCATACTGCATCACATCTGTGCTGTGAATACTTGCAGTATAAGGAGTGACATCTTGCATTGGGAAATCATTACATTTATCCTAAATGGAAGTCATAATAATAGTCATCTTAACGTTGTGAATTACATGCTGATAAAGTCGTTGCCCTGATCTTTTTTTCCTTCTTCCTGAAAGCAGTGAAGACTCCCTCCAGGGTCTTACTGCTGATGTGCTTGCCTTGACGGAAGGCCATGCTGTCTGCCTGCTTATCACCCTGGTGAATGGGCTCCATCAGCTGTGTAATGTGGCCTCCCTCCGTTGTCCTGGATGGCAATATTATAAATGTGCTCACAGATGAAAGTGGCACCACAGGGAGAACGACTGTTTCTACTGTAAACAAAACCTAAACAAAGGGATATTTGCTTTATGCAGTTAATCAATTCCATGCCTAACATTGGAGGTTTTCAAGTAAAAGCTGATCTTGTGTTTGTATTTTTATGATTTTGGCTTTGCATTTATAGAATTCATTTCAATTGGTTTAATTTATTTTGTTTATTCCATTTAATTTGGTTAAATAATGTATTAATGATGTTAATTTAAGAAGCTTTTTTTTCCTCATTAAGGTTACAATTTTCAACAACATAGTGTCCTCATATGTAATCTATTTAATAGTATAGTCTGAGGTGTCCACCTGAAAAAATATTTGTAAATATAGCTAGTTATGAAAGTTTCATTACTTTCATTACACTTGGGCTTCATATAAAGGCCCTCTTTAAAAGACTGCAGAATTGGGGCAGTTTTATTTTCAGAAACAATCTCTCCATGAACCAGTTTCAATAATTAGATAGGATGATGTCTTAGTGCCTTCAGAAAGTATTCATACACCTTGATTTATTCCACATGTTACAGCCTGAACACAGAATGGATTAAATAGATTTTATCTCACACATCTACACACAATACCCCATAATGACAAAGTGAAAACATGTTTTTAGAAATGTTTGCAAATTTATTGAAAATGTATTGAAAATTAAGTGTTTAATTTACATAAGTATTCACACCCCTGAGTCAATACTATAGTATGTAGAAGCCCCTTCAGGCACCGATTACATCTTTGAGTTGTCTTGAGTATGTTTTCAGCTTTGCACATCTGGATTTAGGGATTTCCTTCCCTGCAGATTTTCTCAAGGTCTTAATTTAGATAGGGAGTGATGGTGAACAGCAATCTTCAAGGCTTTCCACAGATTTCAGGCTCTGATCAGGCCCTACACCCAAACAAGGGCACTGCGTTCATCCACCTCTGGCCTGCTCGCCTCCCTACCTCTGAGGAAGCACAGTTCCCGCTCAGCCCAGTCAAAACTGTTCGCTGCTCTGGCACCCCAATGGTGGAACAAGCTCCCTCACGACGCCAGGACAGCGGAGTCAATCACCACCTTCCGGAGACACCTGAAACCCCACCTCTTTAAGGAATACCTGGGATAGGATAAAGTAATCCTTCTAACCCCCCCCTTAAAAGATTTAGATGCACTATTGTAAAGTGGTTGTTCCACTGGATATTATAAGGTGAATGCACCAATTTGTAAGTCGCTCTGGATAAGAGCGTCTGCTAAATGACTTAAATGTAAATGTAAATTTTCAATGTGATTCAAGTCTAGGCTTTGGCTGGGCCTCTCAAGGACTTTCACATTTCTGTTCTGAAGCCATTCCAGTGTTGCTTGGGATCGTTGTCCTGTTGGAACATAAATCTTCACCCCAGTCTGTCATTTTCACTCTGAAGCAGGTTCTCATCAAGGATTTTCCTGTATTTGGCTCCACTCATTATTCATTCTATCCTTACCAGTTTCCCAGTCCCTGCAGCTGAAAAGCATCCCCATAGCATGACGCTGCCACCGCTGTGCTTCACAGTAGGGTTGATGTTAGATGGGTGATGAGCTGTGCCTGGGTTTCTCCAGACATGGCGCTTTACATTCAGGCCAAAGAGTAAAATTTGTCTGTCGAATGCATTTTTCTCAGGAGTGGCTTCCGTCTGGTCACTCTCCCAAAAAATCCTAGATTGGTGAAGTGCTGTAGAGACTGTTGTCCTTCTAGCAGGTTCTCCCATCTCAGCCAATGAACTTTGTAGTTCTGTCATTGGGTTTTTACTCGCCTCCCTGACCAAGGTCTTTCTTGCCCAGTTACTCAGTTTGGTCGGATGCCAGCTCTAGGCAGAGTCTGTTCCATATTTCTTTCAATTTCCCAAATATTGTTTTCCCTCATCAATCTACACACAATAACCCATAATAACAAACCAAAAACAGGTTTTAGCAAATGTATTAAAATAAAAACTGAAGTATCACATTTACCTAAGTATTCAGACCCTTTACTCAGTACTTTGTTGAAACACCTTTTGGCAGCGATTACAGCCTCGAGTCTTGGGTATTTTATTTTTATTTTATTTCACCTTTATTAAACCAGGTAGACTAGTTGAGAACAAGTTCTCATTTGCAACTGTGACCTAGCCAAGATAAAGCATAGTAGTTAGACACATACAACAAAGAGTTACAAAACATACAGTCAATAATACAGAAGGAAAAAAGAAAACAAAAAGTCTATACAGTCATTGCAAATTAGGTAAAATAAGGGAATTAAGGCAATAAATAGGCCATGGTGGCAAAGTAATTACAGTATGGCAATTAAACACTGGAATGGTAGATGTGCAAAAGATGGAATGTACAAGTAGAGGTACTGGGGTGCAAAAGGAGCAGAATAAATAAATACAGAATGGAGATGAGGTAGACAGATGGGCTATGTACAGGTGCAGTGATCTGTGAGCTGCTCTGACAGCTGGTGCTTAAAGCTAGTGAGGAGATGGGAATCTCCAGCTTCAGAGATTTTTGCAGTTCATTCCAGTCATTGGCAGCAGAGAACTGGAAGGAAAGGCGACCAAAGGAGGAATTGGCTTTGGGGGTGTCCAGTGAGATATACCTGCTGGAGCGCGTGCTGCTATGGTGACCAGCGAGCTGAGATAAGGCGGGGCTTTACCTAGCAGAGACTTGTAGATCACCTGTAGCCAGTGGGTTTGGCGACGAGTATGAAGTGAGGGCCAGCCAACGAGAGCATATAGGTCGCAGTGGTGGGTAGTGTATGGGGCTTTGGTGACAAAACGGATGGCACTGTGATAGACTGCATCCAGTTTGTTGAGTAGAGTGTTGGAGGCTATTTTATAGATGACATCGCCGAAGTCGAGGATCGGTAGGATGGTCAGTTTTACGAGGGTATGTTTGGCAGCATGAGTGAAGGATGCTTTGTTGCGAAATAGGAAGCCGATTCTTCTAGATTTAATTTTGGATTGGAGATGTTTTAATATGAGTATGATGTTAGGGTTTGATGCTACAAGCTTGGCACACCTGTATTTGGGGAGTTTATCCCATTCTTCTCTGCAGATCCTGTCAGGTTGGAAGGGGAGTGCCGCTGCACAGCTATTTTCAGGTCTCTGCAGAGATGTTCGAACGGGTTCAAGTCCGTGCTCTGGCTGGGCCACTCAAGGACATTCAGAGACTTGTCCCAAAGCCACTCTTGTTGTCTTGGCTGTGTGCTTAGGGTCGTTGTCCAGTTGGAAGGGGTTCCTTTGCTCCAATCTGAGGTCCTGAGCACTTTGGAGCAGGTTTTCATCAAGGATCTCTCTGTGCTTTGCTACGTTGATGTTTCCTTTGATCCTGACTAGTATCCCAGTCCTTGCCGCTGAAAATCATCCCCACAGTATGATGCTGCCACCTCCATGCTTCACCTTAGGCATGGTACCAGGTTTCCTCCAGACGTAACACTTGGCATTCAGGCCAAAGAGTTCAATCTTGGTTTCATCAGACAAGAGTCTTGTTTCTCATGGTCTGAGAGTCCTTTAGGTGCCTATGTATTTATATAGCCCTTCTTACATCAGCTGATATCTCAAAGTGCTGTACAGAAACCCAGCCTAAAACCCCAAACGGCAAGCAATGCAGGTGTAGAAGCACGGTGGCTAGGAAAAACTCCATAGAAAGGCCAAAACCTAGGAGGAAACCTAGAGGAACCAGGCTATGAGGGGTGGCCAGTCCTCTTCTGGCTGTGCCGGGTGGAGATTATAACAGAACATGGCCAAGATATTCAAATGTTCATAAGTGACCAGCATGGTCAAATAATAATAATCACAGTTGTCGAGGGTGCAACAAGTCAGCACCTCAAAGAGTAATTGTCAGTTGGCTTTTCATAGCCGATCATTGAGAGTATCTCTACCGCTCCTGCTGTCTCTAGAGAGTTGAAAACAGCAGGTCTGGGACAGGTAGCACGTCCGGTGAACAGGTCAGGGTTCCATAGCCGCAGGCAGAACAGTTGAAACTGGAGCAGCAGCACGGCCAGGTGGACTGGGGACAGCAAGCAGTCATTATGTCAGGTAGTCCTGAGGCATGGTCCTATGGCTCAGGTCCTCCGAGAGAGAGAGCTTACTTAAATTCACACAGGACACCGGATAAGACAGGAGAAATACTCCAGATATAACAGACTGACCCTAGCCCCCCGACACAAACTACTGGAGGCTGAGACAGGAGGGGTCAGGAGACACTGTGGCCCCATCCGACGATACCCCCGGACAGGGCCAAACAGGAAGGATATAACCCCACCCACTTTGCCAAAGCACAGCCCCCACACTACTAGAGGGATATCTTCAACCACCAACTTACCATCCTGAGACAAGGCCGAGGCAGATAATCCCAGTGGTGAGAGGGGAACCGGCCAGGCAGAGACAGCAAGGGCGGTTCGTTGCTCCAGAGCCTTTCCGTTCACCTTCACACTCCTGGGCCAGACTACACTCAATCATAGGACCCACTGAAGAGATGAGTCTTTAGTAAAGACTTAAAGGTTGAGACCGAGTCTGCATCTCTCACATGGGTAGGCAGACCATTCCATAAAAATGGAGCTCTATAGGAGAAAGCCCTGCCTCCTGCTGTTTGCTTAGAAATTCTAGGGACAATTAGGAGGCCTGCGTCTTGTGACCGTAGCGTACATGTAGGTATGTACGGCAGGACCAAATCGGAAAGATGGGTAGGAGCAGCCCATGTAATGCTTTGTAGGTTAGCAGTAAAACCTTGAAATCAGCCCTTGCCTTAACAGGAAGCCAGTGTAGGGAGGCTAGCACTGGAGTAATATGATAATTTTTTTTGGGTTCTAGTCAGGATTCTAGCAGCCGTGAAGTTTATTTAGTGCTTTATCCAGGTAGCCGGAAAGTAGAGCATTGCAGTAGTCCAACCTAGAAGTAACAAAAGCATGGATTAATTTTTAAGCATCATTTGTGGACATAAAGTTTCTGATTTTTGCAATGTTACGTAGATGGAAAAAACCTGCCCTTGAAACAGTCTTGATATGTTCTTCAAAAGAGAGATCAGGGTCCAGAGTAACGCCGTGGTCCTTCAGTTTTATTTGAGACGACTGTACAACCATCAAGATTAATTGTCAGATTTAACAGAAGATCTCTTTGTTTCTTGGGACCTAGAACAATCATCTCTGTTTTGTCCGAGTTTAAAAGTAGAAAGTTTGCAGCCATCCACTTCCTTATGTCTGAAACACAGGCTTCTAGCGAGGGCATTTTTGGGGCTTCACCATGTTTCATTGAAATGTACAGCTGTGTGTCATCCGCATAGCAGTGAAATTTAACATTATGTTTTCGAATTACATCCCCAAGAGGTAAAATATATATATATATAGTGAAAACAATAGTGGTCCTAATACGGAACCTTGAGGAACACCGAAATTTACAGTTGATTTGTCAGAGGACAAACCATTCAGAGACAAACTGATATCTTTCCGACAGATAAGATCTAAACCAGGCCAGAACTTGTCCGTGTAGACCAATTTGGGTTTCCAATCTCTCCAAAAGAATGTGGTGATCGATGGTATCAAAAGCAGCACTAAGGTCTAGGAGCACGAGGACAGATGCAGAGCCTCGGTCTGACATCATTAAAAGGTCATTTATCACCTTCACAAGTGCAGTCTCAGTGCTATGATGGGGTCTAAAACCAGACTGAAGCGTTTCGTATACATTGTTTGTCTTCAGGAAGGCAGTGAGTTTCAGCTTTTTCAAAATTTTAAAGGAATGGAAGTTTCGATATAGGCCTATTATAATTTTATTTTTTTATTATTATTATTATTATTATTTTTTTTTTTTTTTTTTTTCTGGGTCAAGGTTTGGCTTTTTCAAGAGAGGCTTTATTACTGCCACTTTTAGTGAGTTTGGTACACATCCGGTGGATAGAGAGCCGTTTATTATGTTCAACATAGGAGGGCCAAGCACAGGAAGCAGATCTTTCAGTAGTTTAGTTGGAATAGGGTCCAGTATGCAGCTTGAAGGATTAGAGGCCATGATTATTTTCATCATTGTGTCAAGAGATATAGTACTAAAACACTTTAGTGTCTCCCTTGATCCTAGGTCCTGGCAGAGTTGTGCAGACTCAGGACAACGGAGCTTTGGAGGAATACGCAGATTTAAAGAGGAGTCCATAATTTGCTTTCTAATGATCATGATCTTTTCCTCAAAGAAGTTCATGAATTTATTACTGCTAAAGTGAAAGCCATACTCTCTTGGGGAATGCTGCTTTTTAGTTAGCTTTGCGACAGTATCAAAGAAATTTCGGATTGTTATTATTTTCCTCAATTAAGTTGGAAAAATAGGATGATCGAGCAGCAGTGAGGGCTCTTCGATACTGCTCGGTACTGTCTTTCCAAGCTAGTCGGAAGACTTCCAGTTTGGTGTGGCGCCATTTCCGTTCCAATTTTCTGGAAGCTTGCTTCAGAGCTCGTGTATTTTCTGTATACCAGAGAGCTAGTTTCTTATGACAAGTGTTTTTAGTTTTTACGGGTGCAACTTTCAACTAAGTGGTTTCCGTCTGGCCACTCTTCCATAAAGGCCTGGTTGGTTGAGTCCTGCAGAGATGATTGTCTTTCTGGACGGTTCTCCACAGAGCTCCAGGGTTCCTGTCATAGTGACCATCAGGTTCTTGATGAACTCCCTGACCAAGGCCTTTCTCCCGCGTTTGCTCAGAGTGGCCGGGCGGCCAGCTCTAGGAAGAGTCATGGTGGTTCTAAACAACATCCATTGAAGAATGATGGAGGCCACTGTGTTCTTGGGGGGGCCTTCAATGCTGCAGACATTTTGTGGTACCCTTCCCCAGATCTATGCCTCGACACAATCCTGTCTCGGATCTCAACATAAAATTAATTCGACCTCCATGGTTTGGTTTTTGATCTGACATGCACTGTCAACAGTGGAACCTTGAAAAGACAGGTGTGCCTTTCCAAATCATGTCCAATCAATTACATTTTTGAATTTACCACAGGTGGACTCTGATCAAGTTGTAGAAACATCTTAAGGATGATCAATGGAAACAGGATGCAACTGAGCTCAATTTCGAGTGTCATAGCAAAGAGTCTGAATACTTTTATATAAGGTATTTCTGATTTCCAAAAATGTCTAAATACCTGTTTAAACTTTGTCATAATGGGGTATTGTGTAGATTGATGAGAAAAACATTTCAATTGAATCCATTTTAGAAAAAGGCTTTAAAGTAACAATGTGTAAAAAGGGAAGGGGTCTTATTACTTTCCGAATGCACTGTACCTCATCACAATTCTACCTTGTAGATCTACAGACAGTTCCTTGGACTTCATGGTATAGTTTCTGCTCGGCCGTGCACTGGGACCATTATATAGATAGGAGTGTTTCTTTCTAAATCATGTCCAAAAAAATGTAATTGGAGTCAGGTGGACTCCAGTGAAGTTGTAGTGACATCTCAAGAACGATCAAAGGAAATTGGATGCACCTGAGCTCAATTTCGAGTGTTATAGCAAAGGGGTCTGAATACTTACAGTACCTGTCAAAAGTTGTTCTTTATTGTAGAATAATAGTGAAGACTTAAAAACTATGAAATAATCATGGAATGGAATCATGTAGTAACCAAAAAAGTGTTCAACAAATCAGAATATATTATAGATTCTTCAAAGTAGCCACCTTTTGCCTTGACAGCTTTGCACACTTAGCATTCTCTCAAACGGCTTCACCTGGAATGCTTTTCCAACAGTCCTTGAAGGAGATCCCACATATGCTGAGTACTTGTTGGCTGCTTTTCTTTCACTCTGCGGTCAACTCATCCCTAACATTCTCAATAGCGTTGAGGTCGGGTGATTGTGGAGGCCAGGTCATCTGACGCAGTATGCCATCACTCTCCTTCTTGGTCAAATAGCCCTTACACAGCCTGGAGGTGTGTTGGGTCATTGTACTGTTGAAAAACAATTGATAGTCCCACTAAGAGCAAACCAGATGGAATGGCGTATCACTGCAGAATGCTGTGGTAGCCATGCTGGTTAAGTGTACCTTGAGTTCTAGATAAATCATTGACAGTGACACCAGCAAAGCACCCCTACACCATCACACCTCCTCCATGCTTCATGTTGGGAACCACACATGCGGAGATCATCCGTTCACCTGCTCTGCATCTCACAAAGACACGGCAGTTGGAACCAAGAATCTCAAATGTGAACTCGTCAGACCAAAGGACAGATTTCCACCGGTCTAATGTCCATTGCTCGTGTTTCTTGGCCCAAGCAAGTCTCCTCTTATTATTGGTGTCCTTTTAGTAGTGATTTCTTTGAAGCAATTAGACCATGAAGGCCGGATTCACGCAGTCTCCTCTGAACAGTTGATGTGTCTGTGAAGCATTTATTTGGGATGCAATTTCTGAGGCTGTTAACTCCAATTAACTTATCCTCTGCAGCAGAGTTTACTCTGGGTCTTCCTTTCCTGTGGCGGTCCTCATGAGAGCCAGTTTCATCATAGCGCTTGATGGTTTTTCTGACTGCACTTGAAGAAACTTAAATGTTCCGCATTGACTGACCTTCATGTCTTGCTTATTTGAGCTGTTCTTTCCATAAAATGGACTTTACCAAATAGGGCTATCTTTTGTATACCACCCCTACCTTGTCACAAAGAAATTACACAAATTTACTTTTAATAAGGCACACCTGTTAATTGTAATGCATTCCAGGTGACTACCTCATGAAGCTGGTTGAGAGAATGCCTAGTGTGCAAAGCTGTCATCAAGGCAAAGGGTGGCCACTGAAGAATCTCAAATATAAAAAATATGTGTGTGTGTGTGTGTATGTATGTATATATATATATATATATATATATATATATATATTACGTATATGTTTTTTTGCTTACTACATGATTCCATATGTGTTCTTTTGTAGTTTCGATGTCTTCACTATTATTCTACAATGTAGAAAATAGAAAAAAATAAAGAAAACCCCTTGAATGAATATGTGTGTCCAACCTTTTGACTGGTACTCTATGTAAATTAGATATCTGCATTTCATTTTCACTCAATTTTGAAAAACAATAAAAAAAAAATGTTTGCACTTTGTCATGGGGTATTGTTTGTAGATTTTTAATTTGGGCTGTAACACAACAAAATGTGGAATAAGTCAAGGGGTATGAATTCTTTCTGAAGGCACTGTAAAATGGTTTTGGGCATCAGCATTTCAAGTTTCAACAAAACTCCAGAGGACACCTGATGACTAATTTACTTTTTGAATTTGTTGCATAAGGGCATTTTATTGAATAAAATTATATCCATCTGCATTTATTTTAAGATTTGCCACAAATAACTTTGTATCAAAGGGGTGAAGATACTTTATCAAATGAAATTATGACACATTATCCAAGTCTAAGGGCAGTTTCAAAAAGAATGGTGAGAGATTGATGTACTGGTAGTCAAGTAAGACAACAAATGGAAGTGAGATATAACTAATTTACTTAGCCATTATTTAGGCATGTCCACAGACTTTGTTCTGAGAGGAGGTTTAAACTAAGAGGATTGCGTATTTAATCAGCTCTCCATCTCAGGGTGCATATCAGGGGAAGGAGATGTGACTTTCTAGAAGGATTTAAGGAATTAAGATACCTCACTTTCTCTGTTCCTCTTCCCATAACTGTGCCTGCACAAGATGTCCAGAACCATGACTCAATGAATCATCATCCTCCCTCCAGAATTGGCATGTCCATTATGAGCTCTGTTAACACAGGGAAGCTCTTCATTTCCCATTCTCCAGTTATCCAGTGTATACCAGAGATCCCTCTGCTGATTATTTTGTGTGAGCGTTTTTCTATAGGGGTTCATTACACTGATTTCATCATTTCAACTGCCCATTCACACACCATGGCCCTTCCTCCAATGGTCTCTACCACTGCCGACATAGTCTCACAATCAAACAAATGTTCAGAGGCTCTTTAGTAAGAGGTAATGCTCTGCGTTAGGCCACCCGGGATAACAAAGTGTAGTATATAATGGCCTTCTCTGCCCACAGCTGGTGTGACCCTCACAAGGTCTTGGTGCCCTGTCTGATTGGTGCCCACCTAGGAGACCTGTACTCTCCAACTCGTCTCCCATGCAGCCACCCTCTGCTTTAAGGGACAGCACTCCATCTGTCCAGATCGTTTTGTTTCCTCATCATTTTCTTGCCAAAGCCAATCAGTTTGTCTACAACTTAAAATCACTTGTAACACTGAATTCTTATGAAGCCACTATTTGTAACATGAAGCGGTATACTATTACTTCTGTGCTGCAACTATTCTGTGTGGCATCTAGCGGAATGGACTGACAGTAAATGATGGCAATCTATTAACCATAACCTTTGTCAGAATGCCATATTTCTAATGTTTTTTAATGAATCCATTCAGGGATGTTTGATGATCTATGGACACTCCAGCATTACAGGTAGAACTGTCACCCATGAATGTCTTCGTATGGCAGAGGGCAGCAGTTATATTAGACTGCATCTTCAGATATGAAATTCTGTGATATTTTGCTCCAGAACAGCAACTGTCTGATGTTCAAACCACTAGGTCCACCTGTGTGTGTGTGTGTGTGTGTGTGTGTGTGTGTGTGTGTGTGTGTGTGTGTGTGTGTGTGTGTGTGTGTGTGTGTGTGTGTGTGTGTGTGTGTGTGTGTGTCGTTTCTTTGCCACAAGGATATTCCAAAGATCTTGACAATGGTTATATAACATTGTAGCTGTGTTAATTGACATGAAAATGTAGTTCCCATTACTATTGGTCATAATGTGCTGCCACCCCACCTCTCACATCACTGTAGGCCATGTGTGGCATGTGCTAAGCTGCTCTCCTCCATGTGCATGGTCCTGGGTATGTTCTGTCCATGAAATGGCTGCAGTCAGTCAGTGTTATATTCTGTGATGTGTGGGAGGAAACTCCCTGTTTGCATGATCCGTTTCCTCTGTCTTTATTTAGCTGTCCAGGCAGCTGAGTGTGTCCAAATGAAGGGTTGGCAGTTCACAAGCTCCTAGCCTTCCCACGGGACAGTTACCATAGATACCACAGTCCGTGCTTAGCAACCTTCCTCTGTATGGCTTAGAGAATAATCGCAATTAGAAAGGATATGTTTCAATTTAAACTAGCCTCTGAAGGGTTTACCGGTAATGTCCCTTTTCAGGTACTTAGCTACTTTGACCATGTGCAGATGAGATAAGTAGTGAATGGTGATAGGATTGTTCAAGTTATTATCAGAAATTCCAGAATTGGCATAAACTGTCACATTGATTTAGATGGGCGCCACTCAATCTGAAATTATTCCTGGAAAATGTAGGGTGCATTGCGTTTGAAGTTCTACCATGAAGTGTAAGACATTTTATTTTACTCTTCAGAGATAAAGTAGAGTCAATAATATTAAACATCTCACAGTTAAGATAAGAAAACAGAGGGACATCCAAAGGATTGAGCCAACACAACTGTTTGAAGCAATATCATCTGTAGCCAACATATTATACAATATTCAGGAGCAGTCAAATAAAGATTCTTCCTCCAGCAATTAGCTTTTTCTGACAGAAACTTCACAGTTAATCCTAAAATTAGTCTTCATAGATATCTGAGATTAGTATGCCACAAACACCTGCTCCTGTAGACGCCAATCAACCAACAGATCAAAACCTCCATCCAAAGGTGTGTCTGTGCTTTTAATGCTACTTATAGTACAACATAGCAGAGGTACTATACCATCTTAATACACCGGCTATTGCGGTGGACGTTGATGAACAAGAACTTCCTACAACAGATGATTAGTGGACTTGATGCACCATTTTATGAACATCAGGGCTCTTCCTGAAACCTACCGGTCTCCCTATCTAGCTACTGTACATGTTGTAGTGTATGGAAATGTCTGAATGCATATTTTGAAATATTTGGGAAAGAAATATCTAAAGCACATCTATTACCAGTTTATTACAAACAATACACTTGGAAGAATATATTCTTTTCCTAGAGGCACTGTAAAAGGGAATAGCACTATTGCAAGTAGACATCAGAGAAAGCAGAGTGACTCATCTATTGGCAACCGACATGGAAGACACAGGGCCAAACTAGGGCATCTGTTGCTCTTAATCGTATCTGTATCTCCACTCTGGCCGCTGACTGGAAGCCTCCATCAGGAACTGTGGTGTCTATCTTCCAGACCTGTGTGTCACATTCCTGTGTATCATGTTTTAATGTGATACATTGTGCTTAGCACTGCATTATCCTGTAATACAACTCCAGTAGTATAGTCATGCAGGGGGGAAAAGTGATCAACTTATGTTATAATGTTCAACATACTAGACCCATCAGAAGCTCCTGATACATTTCTCTGACCCATGCCAGTATTCTCTTTCCAACAATAAGGTGTTCCTTGATCCAGGTCTTCAGTGAGACTTGATCTTTCTGATTATTCAGAGGATACATGTGTATGCTGGGCCATTTCCACCTAATTTATACATGTATAATTGCTTCACATCACTGTTACTGAAAAGGAACCCAGCTGCCATGGAGCTGCAGTGTAGGCCCACTGTCACCTGACCCCTTTAGCTATGAGAATAGATTTGGGAGAGAGATACAGAAAGAAAGAGAGCTCTTATAGCAGGACTTTCTATCCCCTTTAGCGAGGAGAATTTATTTTGGCGAGAGAGCTCTTAAGATCGTCTTCAATAATATATTACCATAACATACAGTATAGCTTTTGTCCCGAAGGGAGCCCTATGGGGTAGCTAAGTTTATTTGGATTCTAGATTCGCTATAGGTCATAAATACTTAAACCGATCTACTAAAGCTACCACTGGTTAGTACTGCAACATAAGATACTTGACGGTATTGCTTGTCAATGTCTCAAATGTGTTGGACTAAAACTGGTCTGTATTTTGTACTAACTGAGTGTGATCTGAGGTCACATTCGTTAGAACTGCTACAGACTCCAAAGGATTCTCTTGGAACAATTAATTTGGAGTTGTGTGGTTCCTCCCCTTAGCAACAAGCGACCTATTGATTTAACAGCAAGCCAGGTGCTCCACGGGCATGGAGCATTTTAATGTGTTTGACAGGTCGCCATTGTAAATATGAATTTGTTCTTAACTGACTTACCTGTATAAATGAAGGTGAAATATAAAATGTATCCTAGCTAAAAGTATAGGAGGGAAAATTAAAATAGTAGAAGATTGAGTAGGCAATGCTGTATGTAAATTGAATACAACACACTCCATAATGCTAGGAATTTCTAGACTTGTTTTGGCAACTCCAAGCGAACCTTTGAGGCTCATGCTCTTAACTTGCTCTTTTCCTGAGCTGTGCATAATGACAGGTTTGCCTGTGTAGTGGCAGGAGTGGAGAGGAGAGGCACTCACACTGGTTCTTGCACTGTGAAATGAATAAGCATAACTACTGCATATGTTTGATGGAAAAACTCATGAGTTGACTAATTGACAAATGGAAAAAATGAAGAGGTCCTGAATAAATATAATATGCCATTAAACAGACGCTTTTATCCAAAGTGACTTACAGTCATGCATGCATAGATTCTTATGTATGCATGGTCCCAGGAATCAAACCCACTACCCTGGCTTTGAAAGTAACAAACGCATGCTTTACCAACTGAGCTACAGAAGACCACTCTGCCACCTGGATGTGAAAGGGTTTGTTTTGCTTTGGCTTGCTGTGGCCTGTTTATCCCGACATTGAGGTAGTTATGGTCTTATCTTGGAGAAAAAAATATTGCAAATCACATCTGCTCTGAGAGACGCTGGCTGCTAACTGGCTCCACCACTGACTCCAAAAGGTTCATGATTAGATACCTGCTTAACACCATGCTTAACGAGGTGATTAAAATGGTGCAGACGTACTTTGCTTTAATTGAATCTGCTCTGGATGCTTTCCTCATCACTTTCAGTCCTGGCCAAATATAGGACCTGCAGCAGACAGTGAATATGACTCATTACGTTCTACCTCACCTTTGCATACTAGACTGTTGCTGCATACGCAAGACATCTGTCACACATTTTAAAAGAGCTTACATTAAATACATCACTTATCTGCACTTTAGCTACACTCTGTACAGGAATGGAAACACGTTACGGCAGCATGTGAAAAACTGTAGGAGTGGTAGAAGGCTTCTTTTCACTGTCTCTTGCGTTTTTCTATTGAGCACTTGAAACATCATTGGTCTCATGCAGTTGACTGTCTCCAGCCTGTTAGAGCAGCCCTGTGCTGTAGGTCTGTCTGCCGGGCTGGGCATAGAGCCAGCTCATTGGGCTGTATAAGGATAGCCAGCCAGCCAGGTTAACAGGCCCACATTCAGAGCCAGACAAGCGGCTAACACTCCTTAGTCTGAGACCCACACAAAGCCAGGTTGTCAGGTTAGCACAATCTGCTTTCCTAGGGTCTGTGAAAGACCACAATCAAAATCAAGCTAGCTTTTAGCTCTTCTAGCAGGCAGACTATCACCTTTATGTAGAACATAATTTAATGATTTGGGTTTGGGCTCATAATGTACTCAGTCTATTTGACCAGGAATTCAATGCATTAATGTAATGCTGTCACTCTGAAAGCCATCTCAAACAATTACACTGCTCTATAAAATTACTGATTGCTTTCTGACTGTTAAAACTGTTCACATCAAACTCACTAAAGGTTGTTTAATTAAGGTATTTTTATTATGATTGGAAAATAAATTATGGGTTTGTGATTCTTCACATTTTATAGGAAATCATTTTGAATCATTGGGTGTTAACCATGCTGTATGATTTCTGGTGACACAAACAGGATTTCGGTGTAGCAGTGAGGACATCTGCTGGTGAAAAGAATACTGCAGGCAACTTTTGCATTGACTGAAAGACTGTAGTAGACTATACAGCAGTATGTGCAAAGACGTGCCCAAAGAAGTACAATCAAAACAGATATTTTATAGGACTTGACTACCCATGTCAAGCTGTGTGGTCTCTAACTGTGCAAAGGATTGCTGTGTGGAAGACAGGCTTGGTTTCAAAAGGGTGGTGTCGACTGACTGGGGATGCCCAGGGGTGTATACATTAGTTGGATCTGTTGAAAACATTTGGTCTGTTGCAAAACGTTTAGCAACAGAAACTGTTTACCGTTTAATTTATGAACCAAACGGGGAGGGACCTACATTCATTTGTCTAATAGAAACTGTTGTTTTAATTGCAAAACGTTTTCCGTTTGGAGTAAACGGTTGACTAAAAGTTTTACAACGAAAACAACAGTTTCTATTAGACAAATGAATGTAGGTCCCTCCCCGTTTGGTTCATATATTAAACGGTTTCTGTTGCTAAACGTTTTGCAACAGACTAAATGTTTTCAACAGAATCCGACTGATGAATACACCCGAGGGCAGACTTTTTAATAGGCCTAATAAAAAAGGCAGACAAAGCTCTGATGTCATGAGAAAATCCATGGAAAGGTTGTTAAAAAGCAGACATTAAAGAGCCCCCAATTAGCTTGAAGAGTAGACTTCATCCAACTGTGTGCAGCATTTAAAGTTAACTTTAGGCCAAAATGCAACTTAAACCATTGCTTCTGTTATGTTTTTGTACCTTGTGCAATTTGCTTTGGCAAGAGGAGTCCACAAATTTTTTGTCCTACAATTTTGTTGGTCAGTGCTGTAGATCTACAGTTAAAGTTGGAAGTTTACATACACTTAGGTTGGAGTCAATAACACTAGTTTTTCAACCACTCCACAAATTTCTTGTTAACAAACTATAGTTTTGGCAAGTCGGTTAGGACATCTACTTTGTGCAATTTTTCCAACAATTGTTTACAGACAGATTATTTCACTGTATCACAATTTCAGTGGGTCAGAAGTTTACATACACTAAGTTGACTGTGCCTTTAAACAGCTTGGAAAATTCCAGAAAATTATGTCATGGCTTTGGAAGCTTCTGATAGGCTTATTTACCTAATTTGAGTCAATTGGATGTATTTCAAGGCCTACCTTCAAACTCAGTGCCTCTTTGCTTGACATCATGGGAAAATCAAAAGAAATCAGCCAAGACCTCAGAAAACAAATTGTAGACCTCCACAAGTCTGGTTCATCCTTGGGAGCAATTTCCAAACGCCTGAAGGTACCACGTTCATCTGTACAAACAATAGTACGCAAGTATAAACACCATGGGACCACGCAGCCATCATACCGCTCAGGAAGGAGACGTGTTCTGTCTCCTAGAGATGAACGTACATTGGTGCGAAAAGTGCAAATCAATCCCAGAACAACAGCAAAGGACCTTGTGAAGCTGCTGGAGGAAACAGGTACAAAAGTATTTATATCCACAGTAAAACGAGTCCTATATCGACATAACCTGAAAGGCCGCTCAGCAAGGAAGAAGCCACTGCTCCAAAACCGCCATAAAAAAGCCAGACTACGGTTTGCAACTGCACATGGGGACAAAGATTGTACTTTTTGAAGAAATGTCCTCTGGTCTGATAAAACAAAAATAGAACTGTTTGGTCATAATGACCATCGTTATGTTTGGAGGAAAAAGGTGGAGGCTTGCAAGCCAAAGAACACCATCCCAACCATGAAGCATGGGGGTGGCAGCATCATGTTGTGGGGGTGCTTTGCTGCAGGAAGGACTGGTGCACTTCACAAAATAGATGGCATCATGAGGAAGTAAAATTATGTGGATATATTGAAGGAACATCTCAAGACATCAGTCAGGAAGTTAAAGCTTGGTCGCAAATGGGTCTTCCAAATGGACAATGACCCCAAGGATACTTCCAAAGATGGGGCAAAATGGCTTAAGGACAACAAAGTCAAGCTATTGGACTGGCCATCACAAAGCCCTGACCTCAATCCCATAGAAAAATTGTGGGCAGAACTAAAAAAGCGTGTATGAGCAAGGAGGCCTACAAACCTTACTCAGTTACACCATCTCTGTCAGGAGGAATGGGCCAACATTCACCTAATTTATTGTGGGAAGCTTGTGGAAGGCTACCCAAAACGTTTGACCCAAGTTAAACAATTTAAAGGCAATGCTACCAAATACTAATAGTGTATGTAAACTTCTGACCCACTGGGAATGTGATGAAATGAATAAAAGCTGAAATAAATCATTCTCTCTACTATTATTCTGACATTTCACATTCTTAAAATAAAGTGGTGATCCTAAATGACCTAAGACAGGGACTTTTTACTAGGATTAAATGTCAGGAATTGTGGAAAAACTGAGTTTTTAAATGTATTTGGCTAAGGTGTATGTAAACTTCCGACTTCAACTGTATGTCAGCATCAATCAAGCTGGCCTTGACACAGTGTTGGTAGTGAACTCAGGGGTGGCCATAGGTGGCATTTTCTTTGTGTCCGTTCATCATTGTGATATTGTTACAGAGATAAGTCAACTTAATGTTACTAGATATAAGTTTTCCAGAGGCATTATCCAAAATCTCCAAGTGCTATAATGCTCCAGCTGTTTTTACAATTAGAAAAGGTAAACGTGTCTTGCGGTCGGGGAGGCAGGCTAAGGATAAGAAAAGGAAAAACATCTGATTTCATTCACAATTCAATTGTAGCGGTGGTCAGAATAAATAATAATGTCCGCAAAATAAGCGAAAGTACTTACAAAAACACACAAACAATTATATTTTTTTGACAGGTTCTGACATCAAAATCAAATCAAACCTAAAATAATCCAAACTAGATCTGGCCTAGAATCAGGCTATGAGCATAGCAACAAACGTGGCCTACCACATCAACACTCTCAAACAACACTACAGAAGACTGGCGGAGCTACAGTAGGTAGAAATACCTGGTGCCACGTCGTGAGCTAAACCACAATGGGTAGGGGTGCTCTTGACCAATTAACTAGTAGCCTCTTTTACCCAACACAGAGACAAACATTATAGCCTACAATGGCTAAAGCAGACTATCATCATAACAAAATATTCACAGGCCTTTCTCAAATGAATCCCGGTTTCAACTGTACCAGTGTCGTGTGGGTGAGTGGTTTGCTGATGTCAACGTTGTGAACAGAGTGCCCCATGGTGGCGGTGGGGTTATGGTATGGACAGGCATAAGCTACGGACAACAAGCACAATTAGTATTTTATCGGTGACAATTTGAATGCGCAGAGATACCAGAAGGAGTTCCTGAGGCCCATTGTCGTGCCATTCATCCGCCGCCATGATAATGCACGGCCCCATGTCGCAAGGATCTGTACACAATTCCCGGAAGCTGAAAATGTCAGTTATTCATACACGCCAGACATGTCACCCATTGAGCATCTTTGGGATGATTTGGATCGTTTATGACATCGTGTACCAGTTCCCGCCAATGTCCAGCAACTTCGCACAGCCATTGAAGAGAAGTGGGACAACATTCCACAGGCCACAATCAACAGCCTGATCAACTCTATGTGAAGGAGATGTGTTGCGCTGCATGAGGCAAATGGTGGTCACACCAGATACTGACTGGTTTTCTGATCCATGCCACTACCTTTTTTAAAGGTATCTATGACCAACAGATGCATATCTATTCCCAGTCATGTGAAACCCATAGATTAGGACTTAATGAATTTATTTCAATTGATTGATTTCCTTATATGAACTGTAACTCAGTAAAATCTTTGAAATTGTTGCATGATGAGTTTGTATTTTTGCTCAGTATACATATAAAGTGGGTAAAACAGTATGTACAAATGACTAAAGTGACCAGTGTTCCATGACTATATAGGGGAAAGCAGTGTCAATACATGACAAACACAATGCACTCCAAATAAATGCACCAGTTGGAGGAGAGAACTCCACTCGAATTACACAGAACTGATATTTCATAGACACGTGTTTAAAATCAGTAGCAAAATTGGGGAACTTCATAATTTAGTGGAGCGCACACAAGCGTGAACAGGGTTTGAATTTGGCACGAATGTGACAGTCGCCATCTTTGATTGCTGTGTGCGGTGAAGCTAAATTGTCCCCAATTCAACCTTATAAAATTGAGTCTTTGTACAGATTGCAGACATGGCATCGCAAGAAGAGGATGAAGGAGTTTTGAGCTTAATCCCAGATTGAGATTGAATGAATCAGTGCTCGCTGGAGGCTCATTGATTACACCTAAAATCTATTTATCCCTCCCGTCATTGGTTCCTTTCTCTGCCAGCTACTGTCAGTCACCATGCACTAGGGTTTATTATCATGTGCTTTTCAGTAGCTTTTAATGCTAAACATGTCAGAAACGAATGTTGGAATATTATTCATGATTTCTACCCTAAGAGGGAGAAAGTAGACATACAGTAAAACATTTGGTAAGAATGGATGAGATACACCATTTATTATTCTAATCCCCTCATCTCTCAAGTATTATATTTCTTATTACAGGATTAGTATTGTGTTGCAATAGGTTGTACATACAGTACAAAAGTGTTTGATAACATCATCTTATGTTACAGAGTCAACTTCTGTGGCTTGAACTTATTTATTCAGATGAGTTCAGTTCTGAGGCCCCTTGTTCTTGAGGATGTTGCTGAGTCCCTAGATGGTCTTTGTCATTCTGGAAACACAATTCCAGCGTACCATCTGTCAGCAATATACTGCAGGTTAATGTGTATGGAAATGTAGTCAGGGAATTCCTCTCTCATATCTGTGTCTCTCAGGAGTTTGTAATTGAAAGGTGAACCAGGGAAGCACGCAGAGGAAGACATACTGAACATTTGGACTAAGGTGTAATAGTGTGTAATGTAGTGTGTTTTAATTGTGCGAGAAAATAATTGAGTATCTGTTGAGTATCCTCCTCCTTTAGCGATCTACCATGTTTATTCTTGGTGGGGCAGGTGACTTTAGTCCTTTAGATTAACCCCCATCTCTTTGGGTTGATGTGTCACTGGATAAGCATCATCTTATCCTCTTGTGAATAGAGCAAAAGAGGGTTGTAGTGTTGTGTGTACTACACTGATGGGAGGCCGACCACGTGATAAATATAATGGCTGTGAAAGAGGCTCTGGCTCATCCTGCTGCCATGACAGCAGTAGCCCTTGGCTCCACAGCAGAGCGGAGGTGAAGAAACTGCTGTGGTCCTCTGTCTACATCACTGCTGCCCTGCTTCCTGTGCATCTGTCTATGGAGAGCTGCTGCCAACTTGCTCATATTAACAGCTATATTTATCTCTCTTACTTTATCATACACAGGGCCTGGTGAAGAGCTTTCTGAGTAGGTTGAAGATATGCCCTGGATCTCCTTTAGATACATTGTACTGTACTCCAGTTTGCTGGCCCCATACAGTGCTTGTTACAGTGATTTTACAGTGTGCATTACCACATATGCTGACTCAGTAAGTTTCACTATATGGTTATAGCCTTGAGAGTAAACTGTTGATGAAGTGTATACCGGGTTGACTTTGTTTGACAAGGTTTTCTTGCACTGTAGTCAGCCCAATTAGTATCATCTGTCCACTTATGGCCACCTCAGCAGAAGATAGTAGATGTTTGTAATAGCTGCTAATACTGTAGAAATGGTTTTAATGTCCATCCATTATCCTCAATTACACCCATTATCACCTCGGGCACTGCTGTGACAAAAACCTGCTGTGTGTGAAAGCCGCCAGGCGCTGTGCTCTTTTCTTGCAGTCAGTCTACAAAGCCTGGTTATGCTCAGAATACTTCAACGCCACCCAGAGCCAGTGTCAACACAGGATTCCCTGCAAGCAATATTGTCTGGAGGTCCAGACCATGTGCCCCTTTGTGTTACCAGACAATGACGACTTGGTCTACGGAGGACAATCCAGTTTCATCTGTACAGGTACAGTATGATTGGGGCCTTGTGACATTCTGTTGTTTGTGTTGCCATTTTTATCTCACCTCCCATAATTTCACAGGGACTGTGAAAACATCCCTGTGATGTTTGTCATCTGATAAGATCATCTGGATCTTAAATCTGTTTCTTCTCTGTGTGTGATGCAGGGCTACTAGAAAACCATTTAACCAATGCAGACCCAGAGTGTTGTGACGTCAGATGGAGTGGCTGCGACCCCTCTGTGGGGGCGGCGTGCGTCCTGACCCAGCTTCCGGGGTCATCATCGTGGCAGCGGCGCAGCTCCCCACCCGTGTCGGCTGCGTCGCGACTGTGCAGCAGCAGACTCAGACTGTGTGTTCTGGTCCTCATCCTGCTGCATACTGTCGTCTCCTTTTCTACTGTCCAGGGCAGTGGCACTGTGGGCCTGGAGGCCATGGTACCCCTGCCCCTGGAGGAGAGCTCTGCCCGAGAGGAGTAACTGATGATGAACAAGAGTTTCTACTGTTTCCTCCCGGCTTCCAGTCTACAGAGACTCCCTTCCTTCCCAGTACCTGAGGAGTGAGGTGTTTATAACCCTCTCTCTCCATCCAGTCCCCTCCACAGGACATCAGGAATGAGGAGGTTATAACCCTCTCTCTCCATCCAGTCTCCTCCACAGGACATCAGGAATGAGGAGGTTATAACCCTCTCTCTCCATCCAGTCCCCTCCACAGGACATCAGGAATGAGGAGGTTATAACCCTCTCTCTCCATCCAGTCCCCTCCACAGGACATCAGGAATGAGGAGGTTATAACCCTCTCTCTCCATCCAGTCCCCTCCACAGGACATCAGGAATGAGGAGGTTATAACCCTTTCTCTCCATCCAGTCCCCTCCACAGGACATCAGGAGGTTATAACCCTCTCTCTCCATCCAGTCCCCTCCACAGGACATCAGGAATGAGGAGGTTATAACCCTCTCTCTCCATCCAGTCCCCTCCACAGGACATCAGGAATGAGGAGGTTATAACCCTCTCTCTCCATCCAGTCCCCTCCACAGGACATCAGGAGTGAGGAGGTTATACACCGCTCCAGGGAAGGCTACAGGTCGGTATACCCCTTCGCCCTCCACCACACTAGAGGAGTGGCGAAGCACGGGCCCTCCCCTCCCGCAACACAGAGGGATATGGAGGTAGATAAGGCTTCAGAACTGAGAGCCAGCCATATCTCACGTGTAAGGAGGACATGAGAGGGCATGGGGAAAGAGGCAGGTCTCCCATCATGCTGAAAGAGGTACTGAATGCTGTTTCTAAGAAGGGTATGGGTACAAATGGCCTTTTTCACTTATCACCACTCTATTTAATAAGTTGAGTGATGGTTTTGGGGAGTTACGTACGAGGTTGAGTTTGAACTGCACAATTGGGAAAAGCGTGAGTTGCAGGCTTGTATGCTATTTTTATTAGTTGTGTGTGTGTGTGTGTGTGTGTGTGTGTGTGTGTGTGTGTGTGTGTGTGTGTGTGTGTGTGTGTGTGTGTGTGTGTGTGTGTGTGTGTGCGTGCGTGTGTGCGTGTGTGTGTGTGTGTGTGTGTGTGTGTGCGCGTGCGCGCGTGAATGCAGTGAACAAGTCAGCAATATAATTTATATGACCCAACACATGAAATCAGGTGATCATTACATCTTTCAAGCTAATAGTATACACGCGAGAAATACTTTGTTTGGCTTACAGTAAATATAGTTATTATTCTCAGTAACACTACCCTCATTGTCATATACCAAGCAGAATAATTTCATGCAAATATTATATTACAGATCCTAACCGAAGGTAAACCATGTTGTTTTTGATAGATGTCAGAGGTACACTACTAATGCTGTGGAGGAACATGTGTCTATGCAAAGCTGATTGAAACCAGTGGAAACTCCCCCTGGGTGTCTAATCGCTTACAGAAGGTAGATGATTGTGCCATGGAAGACTGTCTGGATTATAACTACACCAATCATTTCTTACTCATAAAACAGACAATTTACCACATATAACATATAACAAAGACCCAGAGTGGCTAATTGGAGCAGGAGGCCCTTAATCATGGCTAAATGTTTAAGAAAATATTTTCAAGATGCGAATGCGTCGCATCATCAAAAACAATTTCTGTCACAGTAGAGATTTAGGGCGTGTCTATGCCCTCAATGTGAAATAGAGTGATTACATTATTTGGAAAGAACCAAGACGTTTTATATATATATTCTAAATATCAGAGATATGAAAAAAGATCCACCTTGATTTTTTCATAAAGGTCATCTGTTGGCACGGTATTGTTATTTGTAAAGAAGAGCTAGAGTATGATTATATAAATGGTTCTCATGTGTTTCTGATTTATAAGATAAAATTATTCTGACCTCTCTTTTCCTGGCATAATCTGTGTATTATCTTTTTTTTAATGTTTTTTAAATTTGGGCTTGTCTTTGGGAAGCTGAAATAAGATGTCTTCCAATGTGACAAATTGATTCACAAATACAAATATATTTGACACGTTATTTGTATCTTACAAAGTCATTCTAAGCCAAAACTATTGTTTTAGGGTAATCCTGGGTTCACCTCCCAAACACATACTGTATGTGACCTTGGTCTACCACAACACAGGCATACTGTTTATGTCCTAACAAAGCTATTGTAACTATTTTACTATTGAAAAACTATATCATAGCAGAGGTTTTTACAGAGTATATGTATATGAATTGAACTTGGATTTGAATATATGATCTAAAAAAGTATGACATTTATGAGATTCTTTATTTATCCTAAATAAAATATATAAATCACTGTAGCCTTTTAATGCCTACAATGAATTAGTAGGCACTCATTTTATGTCAGTGTCTAACGAACTGCTAGTTTCTTTAGTTTATATTGCTAAAAGATAGTTATTTTTCTTACGTGGTGTTTAACTGAATATCTAACAGACATTGTTGACATGCTGATTTATAAACTGGTTGAAGATACCAAACACTGTAAAAGAGACAACCATGTTGATAACTATACCTTGGGATTGAAAATCCTGCCTGCCTTGTATGACTAACATGTGAAACATTGTCTGGTCTCCCTATTTCCAAAAAGGCCACTTGTACCCTTCATATCAGTCATGGCTGTTGCTCATCCTACTAGAATATGAAGGAATCGTACCTCCTATCAGATAAGGGGAAAGGGGATATAAATCTACACTGGTGTCCTAAGCCTGTATTCTGTAAGGGAAATACTTCTTATGCCATTTTATACACTGTGCTTTAATGTTTAGAACTTTTTGCACTAGTTCTAATAACATTTATTTTTCTCTGAGATTGTTTTGAAACTGTGCTAATTAATTCCGTTCTAAAAACAAATATTATCCCTTATCTGTGTTTCTAGCTAACCTGTATATATGAAATCGGTTTTCTGTTTCTATTGTATTTTGGGCGGATCAGTGCCTGCTCACTGTTAAAGCCCAATAAAGTAATACAATTGTTCATCAACAGCCTCTCTTTTTGTGAGCGGTACAATGTTATACAACCTGAAATGTAGATTAAAGGTGAGCATCACCCTCATAATCATGCAGAGAAATATATCAGTTGATAGGTCACATAAATCATGTCATCTGTGGTACTCTATTTTACCAGTAGAGAGAGCTGTTGTTAAGTGTGAAGTGTGAGAAAATCATTGTACTGTATATTTGTGAAAGAACTGTCTGCAGCACCATACTATTTCTGCATCATCAATGTCAGTGAGAAGGTTTTATACTGATTACTGTTAAACAATATGATTTAACTTCCTACTGTTATAGGATCAGTGAAATTCCTGGAACATCAACAAATAGACAATAACTACTGCACATTGGATTATCACAATCACATTTCAAGTGTGATGTGTGACAGTATGTCCTGATAAGCAAATTGCCTTAGAAAACAAAAAAGTCTACTCTGTGTGTAAGTATGTTCTTATTTTAGTTTCGCTTTAAACACTGGAGTGAGAAACCACATTAGCATGGTCAAGTGTTTTGTAAATGGTACACCTTTTGAAATGATTACCTTGTGAGTGGCCTATTCATGTCCTTGTGAATTATGCATATTATCTGCTGAAGTAGTCTCCAACATTATTTGGTGGTACTACAGTGTACAGTATATCCACTCTGACAGCACTTGTGTCTGATTGATTTTTGCAATAATGTTGTTATATTTCTCTTCAAACAGTGCAGTGTGAGGGCCTGGTCTCTCTAATACATCTGCTGTTCTGTTGACGTCTGTCAGATGTTGAGAAAAATAATGGATCACAGCAAATCTTCACATCAGAAAAGGGCCGTTTCCCAGTTCTCTGTTGTATTGATGTTCAAATCTCATTCTGAACATTGGATCTCATAAAGCTCCTCTAAAAGCATGATCCATTCCCAATGCTGGAAAGTGATAAAAGGCATATTTATATGAAGCTTGTTTTATTGCTCTTGGAAGGGTGCTTCTACAGAAAGTCCTTTCTAAAGTTAATTCTTTAAGGAACAGACATGGCCCATGAAAGATATAGGGACAGCCCCACTTGGTTCTGGGATGGAGACAAAGGATCCATGATTTAAGGTATGTCCCCCACAAACTGTTTTATTTTGTCAATGTATTACCTATGACCTTCCCACCCACCACTGTCATGTCTGTAGACATGTATCACTATGTAGAAACATGATCATCTAGTTAACGCTGGATATATTCTTGGGCATACTTGAATAGAATAAATATGGGTCAGTGATTGTTTTGCCTGTATTTACATAGCACCCCTGAATGTTAGTGGGTGATAGACAGGGGTTGTCTGGGATTCTATGTATGTTCATGTCTGTTCTGTTATGCATAAAAACAACAGTGCTGTAATCACTGCTTTACTCTTTTATGACAGTGATGGGCATTCCTTACCCTTGGGGGCCTTGGTGTCTGCAGGCTCCTGGGGTTGCCTACCAATCCACAACAGATCTAGACTTGGAAAACCAGATGGAGTCACTTACTGCCTATTGTGATGAAACATTGACAAAACAGAAACCAGCAGATCCTAAAGCTTTCCTGTAGTTTTCCAGGCTTACCAACAATATATCTATGGTCAGTGCTCATGTGGTGGTCAAATAAACTCAGAAGGTCAACACATAATGTTACCTTATGACCTGAGAGATTACATCAACGAGGAAGGATATAGGTCACAGACAATGTTTTACACCATTACTGTGCATGTGAAAAGATTGTGGTTGACTGTCATTTTGAACACTGTCCTTTCCAGTGAGAGGCCAGAGGCTCTCAGGCACTAAAATAAGAAGTGACTAGTCCGACATCAACATGTTACTGGTAGTGTATGCAGCTATTCATCAAATCCTTCAAACAAACAACTAAAAAGGGATCCAGGTACTAGAGTATTGTATGCTGAGGGCCTTGTCATTGTGCCATTGTATTTGCTTTAATGCTTTTCACTGTGAAATCATCAGATGGATGAGGGGGTGGGGCTTAAGGGAGGCCCCATAATATACTACGTTGATCTTTTTAGTGGGCATGAGGAAATTATTACACTCTCCTGTTTTAATCATATTTTTCCAATTTATAGCCAAACACCGTCCATAATATTTGAAGTCTTGCAGCCAAGTGTTCTGTGACAGATGCCTAGACTGGAGTGAGCTGGGCAGCACCGCTCTCTCTCCCCATGCCAAGAGCTGACAGATCCTGCTGTTTCAAAGGGAGTCTAACACTTTGAGGATTACAGATAGCTCTGACATGGAAGGGGCTCAGCGCTGGAAAGTGGAAAACCAGTCCCGGTTCAATCCCCCCCACCTCCACAGGCCCATTGAGATACTCCTGTGGACCTGAACGTGTGACAGGCAGTGAGAGAGAGATTCATTAGACATGTTTTAAACAGCATATAATTATAACCAAACAGCTGTGAACAAAATGTCTGAGTTGACTTGAATGGGCGGATTTGGTAAATCCAGTCAGGTCATGAAGAAACTCACATTGCACTGCATCTGTTTTATAGTAGGTTTAAATGTGTAACTGGAAAATTTGAATGTGTATTTTACACAAATGACAGTGTTTACAAGAGGAAATTAATAGGGAGCCATCATGGTTTTCCATTGCCATTTTCACATGATGCATCATCGTCACTATATCCAACTGTATCACACATGATCTCATTATGAGACATAAACAGTGCACTGTCACAGAACCAAAATGTATATCCCTATCCAATACATACAGAAGATGGATAAGGTCATAGATCCTCATGGCTGATGACAGGATGTGCTTCATGCGACAATGGGCACTGGCTATCAGTCATAGTGGAAGAATGGCTGAATTCGTTGGCAGAAAACAGAACTTGATCATGCGAGTATGTTTATTCAAAGTTGTTTGACATATGAATTTCACAATTCCTGTCCTTTTAACTGACAGGCTTGAGGGTATGAAAATATACTGCTCTACATATGTTACTATAACGCTATAATGACTTTTATATTAACACTTTAAAGATGTCAGCTCTATGTGCTTTCAGAAGGCCTCGTATGTCTTCAGCTGTTGATATTGTAATAATGTTGGGGGCATGACCAGTGAGTAAGCAATGGGGCTGTGGGCATGCGCCCAGAAAAGATATGTCACCAAAATAATTTACATAGCATGACTCCAAGGTTATTGATACCCCCAAATAGTGTTACAGCATAAGAACCATCATTTTGGTTGATGTTTCTCAGGGGATCCTGAATTGTGGCAGACATGTGAAATGTATAAAAGCATCCCTTACTCATTTTTAGGTGAAAGCTTTTGTCCAGAAGATCCCGGTTACTGTACGTAGTGACACCTGTAATTTATGGTGCATGGCTAAGCATTCAGAATGTGTGTCTCTGAAATACACTTAGGTTGTGTGTGGTCTCAGGTAAGCCAGAATATTGACCTCTAACAGGTTGCATTATATTCAAGACAGGTTACATTATATTCAAGATTTGTATTTATTATGGATCCCCATTAGCTGCTGCCTGGGGTCCAGCAACATAAGACAGTTACATATAGTTTAAAATACTACATGACATTTCATAACACCTTACCCAACACATTCAGTGTGTTCCTTCAGGCCACCACACCACCACCACCACATATTTACAATACAACATCCATGTGCACATGTGTAGATTGCGTGTCTTCTGTCTGTCTGTCTGTCTGTCTGTCTGTCTCCGAAGCACGTAGAAAGATGTATGTTCTTCTTTTGGCTGATCTAGCTACAGGACAAGGTCACCATTCATCACTAAAGTTTGATCTTCCAGTTTTTCAGTGAGTTAGTACAATCCGGGATCCTTGGGACGTCCCTACCCTAAATTTAACCCCTATCTTTACCATAACCCTAACCTAAACCCTTAGCTTAACCATTTTACAATTCAACTTCAATGGGGTAGGGACGTCTCAAGGACCCCGCATAGCAATTACCTTTTTTTGTGTAATAGCCAATGAGAGACGGAGGGGCGGATCTAACAAACGGGATCGCTTTATTTTACGGTATCAGTGTGTGGGTTACCGTACGTCCCCCTGACTAGATGTGGATGGAGATAACTGTCACTGTGCTATCGTTTGAGCATCAGTCAGCTCAGGTTAGGGACATAGCATCATAGACAAAAGCCGAGTATGCTGAAATAGCAACGACTGAAAGAGTATTTAGACATGGCACCCAAATCGCTGTCTGAAAAGTTAGCAAATTTAGAGGACAGTGACTTAAAAGAGTCTACCTGCAGTTGCAGGAAACAGTGTAAGAACTGTAAAATCTTTCTGGGATTCTTCGTCTTATCCCTTTCATTGCATCTAGTTACGCTTTTCTGTTATTTGGACCTGAGATCCGAAGTGAAACGCGAGATTCTCCAGAAGAACAGAGAGGAGACAGTGTCACCGGCCGCAACCGATATGAATGACCGATATTCTCCAGTATTCCAGCTGTTGGATATCAGCTACCCAGCTGATATACAGGTAGGATAGTTATCGCCTCTGTAATAGTTTAACACTAGACACATATCTACATTTTGTAAGAATGCATTGAAATACACATCAGGGACCAAAGTGTAGCCATATACACCAAATTATTTTATACAGATTATGGATAATTTATTACAAATAACTATTTGTATGTTCAATATGGACATTACTTTTGGTCTTTAAACATCTTTGTAAGACCTTGCATTTCAGTTGCTTATTCTCAATATTTAAGCTACCTGACCAGATGAACAAGTGGCCCCAGGGTGCGCATACATGGTTAGCCTACTGATGATTAACGGTATGATGTCTAGAACGTGGGGGACCTCATGCAGAGCTATTTTCCTACCAGGGTGTGCTTTGCATAAAGTGCCTGGAATGATCACATGGTTAACATATTTTTCACTTGTGGGATGTTGAAACAACTGCCAATGTCTATCATGAATGTGTATGATGATTAGGCTATTGACTGTCATCATTTAGAACCTTTCATTTGTCCTTGATCAGACAGAATAATATATTGGTCCATGGTTCTCAAATGAGAACTACTTAGGCTTTCTTTGATGATACAGTCTCGTTGCAGGTTGGCAGTATGCTTATAGTAATACAAATCAGAATTTCACAGTTGTGGTGCCCAATTCTCCATTGTTACTTGAGATTGATAATGCTTAATAATGCTTTTGGTGAAAGTACTTTTTCCAAAGTGGTTTGGCGAGGATTTGAAAAGTGAGTGTATGGTTTGAGTGACCTGGTGGTGCATGTTGAGACGAGCAGACACCTACGAGAATACTGCATGCCATCAGCATGTGGCACAGTAAGATTACACCCATCCCCTCCATGTATTAACAAGCAACTCACACATTTTACTGCATTGTTGGCATATTATAATCGCCTACAATTTCGTCATGAGGGCAGAAAACACCTGGGGCCATTGGAGTTGTTACTGGAATCAAATCATAAAAGGTGCTAAAGTTCTCGTCAGCTATTCTTTTAGCCTGTGAATTGACATAATGGGACAGAGCTCCCACTTGTCTGAGGCTATAGTGTGTAAGATGCCAAATGTGCGTGGTTTGAAATATTATTTTACAGGAGCATGGTAAGCCATGTGAAAAGTACTACTGCACAGAAACATATGGTAGGAAGACGACAGTCAGTGGATGCCTTTCAATTTCAGATCAATTAAATTACACATAATTCGACAATGTTAAGATCCACCTGGCCCTCATCGACATTATAATCAGATGAGATGAAAAGTTGAATGATTTGGTTGTGATCATGTTGCTCTGAGTTCTCCAGAATCCACGTTGTTGTCTTTGACCTTGATGCCAGCTGTGAAAGTACTACACAGCACTAGTGGTTGCAATTCTTTTTCTTTTTCTTTTAAATCCCCTAGTAGACTTATAAAAAAATCCTTAGCTTTTAAGTTCAGTCACTATGTTTGTTGTAGGCCTATGGATGGTTTGTTCATAGAGGTTTATATTGAGAAAAAGACCTCAAAAAGCCCAAATGAGATTGTGAATGAACTATAGCAGGTATACGACCCCCCGCTTCGTCATTTCAACTTCCCCAGGCATTGTGGCTTGCCTCCAGAGCTCAGTGTGAAATCTCTAACTAGCACAGTTAGCTCCACACAAATATCCGGTTCCAACCCTCAACATCACTATTAAATCAGACCTTGTGCTCCGTTGCAGTATGAGATTTCTTACAGGATATTACCTTAAAAGCAACGTTGTGCAACGCAAGTAATTACATCCACTCAATTACTCAACTCCATTAAAATGGAGCATTGTGGGAGAATGTACATATGGCAGTACATGTTAATATAGATGCAGACATATATAAGAAGTGAGAGACCTTTTAGAGTTGATTTAGGCACCATATTTGTAATTACGATTATGGATGTGTTTATTGTTTGCGTTTGTCTGTATTGTCAATTGCATTGAGTCCTTATTACCATAGATTTAAGCAAAAACCTGAATCAAAGAACCATCCAGACGGTATGTGGTCAGGGTTCAATCTGAGGGCTGTAGTTATTTATAGAGGTTAGAGTTAGGGATGGGCCCTATGTCATTTTACATAATCTATTGTAATATCCACCACTCAAGCTAATAAAACATAAGTAAACACACATTCATTTAACACACACACATACCACGACATGACAAACCACCTCCCTCCCCTCAATTAGATCATCCCCTGATGATGAACTGTAGATGTGTGGTCAAGAATGATGTGTTTACTTTAGCTGTAGGTTGTCATTTATTTATTTGGAATGCTTTCAAAGGAACAAGTGGGCCTCGAGCCATGTTTGTTACTGGGGACAGGTGTCAAGACTGTTACTAGTTTTGTTATCTTTGCAAGGGAGTTAGGAAAGAATGTTTGAATGTCCCTAATTGTGGATGATGTTTGCCATGATATGCACCTGCTTTGCTTTAGATTATCTTGAGGGTTTAGCTAGTGGCTACACAAATGTTATTCTCTTTCTTATGGGAAGCTATTCATACAAAAACATTGTGTCTTTCGGTATGTTTAGAAAACAGGAGGGACAGAGTTACTGCTAACTAAAGAGTAAAAAAGCCTAAAAAAGGTTTCCTGTTGAGTATTATTTTGCAGGTGAAAGCTTTTTATATCATAAAGGGATTTACCTCTTGCATGAGACTGGACAAAATAACACATTTTCATTGTTTGGAGCAGCTAATTAGTGTGACCAATTAGTTTCTAACCTGGGTCACGACTCAAGATTGTGTTAGCCCACAGAGCTTATGTCTAGGAAATGGCATCAGCTTTGGGAGCCAATGCAAGCTCTTTCCATGACATAGATTGACCAGATTAATCCAGGTGAAAGCTGATCGATCCCTTATTGATGTCACCTGTTAAATCCACTTCAATCAGTGTAGATGAAGAGGAGACAGGTTAAAGAAAGATTTTTAAGCCTTCAGACAATTGAGACATGGATTGTGTATGTGTGCCATTCAGAGGGTACGGGGTATGGTAGTAGATGCCAGGCGCACCGGATTGAGTGTGTCAAGAACTGCAACGCTGCTGGGTTTTTCACACTCAACAGTTTCAAGAATGTTCCACCGCTCAAAGGACATCCAGCCAACATAACACAACTGCGGGAAACATTGGAGTCAACCAGCATCCCTGTGGAATGCTTTCGACACCTTGTAGAGTCCATGCCCCGACAAATTGAGGCTGTTCGGATATATCTATATCAATGTTCCTCCTATTTTGTACACTCAGTGTACAGTACCAGTCAAAAGTTGACATACCTACTCATTCCAGGGTTTTTATTTATTTTTACTATATTCTACATTGTAGAAAAGTAGTGAAGACATCAAAACTATGAAATAACACACATTGAATGATGTAGTAACCAAAAAAGTGTTAAAGAAATATATTTGAGATTCTAGTAGCCACCCTTTGCATTCTCTCAACCAGCTTCATGAGGTAGTCACCTGGAATGCATTTTAATTAACAGGTGTGCCTTGTTAAAAGTTCATTTGTTGAATTTCTTTCCTTCTTAATGCATTTCAGCCAATCAGTTGTGTTGTGACAAGGTAGGGGTGATATACAGAAGATAGCCCTATTTGGTAAAAGACCAAGTCCATAGTATGGTAAGTACAGCTCAAATAAGCAAAGAGAAGCGACAGCCCATCATCACTTTAAGACATGAAGGTCAGTCAAGCCGGAAAATGTCAAGAACTTTGAAAGTTTCTTAAAGTGCAGTCGCAATTACCATCAAGCGCTATGATGAAACTGTCTCTCATTAGGACCGCCACAGGAAAGGAAGACCCAGAGTTACCTCTGCTGCAGATCATAAGTTCATTAGAGTTAACTGCACCTCAGATTGCAGCCCAAATAAATGCTTCACAGAGTTCAAGTAACAGACACCAACGTCAACTGTCCAGAGGAGACTAGGTGAATCAGGCCTTCATGGTGGAATTGCTGCAAAGAAACCACTACTAAGGGACACCAATAAGAAGAAGAGACTTGCTTGGGCCAAGAAACACGAGCAACGGACATTAGACTGGTGGAAATCTGTCCTTTGGTCTGATGAGTCCAAATTTGAGATTTTTTGTTCCAACTGCCCTGTCTTTGTGAGATGCAGAGTAGGTGAACGGATGATCTCCGCATGTGTGGTTCCCACCGTGAAGCATGGAGGAGGTGTGATGGTGTGGGGGTGCTTTGTTGGTGACACTGTCAGTGATTTATTTAGAATTCAAGGCACACTTAACCAGCATGGCTACCACAGCATTCTGCAGGGATACGCCATCCCATCTGGTTGCGCTTAGTGGGACTATCATTTGTTTTTCAACTGGACAATGACCCAACACACCTCCAGGCTGTGTAAGGGCTATTTGACCAAGGAGAGTGATGGAGTGCTGCATCAGATTAACTGGCCTCCACAATCACCCGACCTCAACCCAATTGAGATGGTTTGGGATGAGTTGGACCGCAGAGTGAAGGAAAAGCAGCCATAAAGTGCTCAGCATATGTGGGAACTCCTTCAAGACTGTTGGAAAAGTATTCCTCATGAAGCTGGTTAAGAGAACGCCAAGAGTGTGCAATGCTGTCATCAAGGCAAAGGGTGGCTACTTTGAAGAATCTCAAATATAAAATATACTTTGATTTGATTAACTCTTTTTACTACATGATTCCATATGTGTCATTTCATAGTGTTGATGTCTTCACCATTATTCTTTATTGTAGAAAATAGTAAAAATAAAGAAAAACCCTTGAATGAGTAGACTTTTGACTGGTACTGTACGTGTTCACCAACTTTGTGTTCCAAATCCCATGCAACTATTTTTGAGGGAGATAAACATTGAGCAATTGTATAGCGGTGAACTAACAGTTTAACAATATGCATTTATGTGCCAAAATGTATGTATTGTTTTTACCACTAATCTGTAAGGTAAACCACTGCTTTGAAGTGACCTTGACATACAGAACTGTATGTCCATATGATGTTACCTATTATATAGTCTTTAGTCAGCTTTTGCAGAAGTATGGTGCTCACTTACTGTAACGCTCGTTGTTAGAAGAAGAAGTGGACCAAGGCGCAGCGTGGTAAGTGTTCATGATACTTTATTTCAAGAAACACTCAAACAAGAATTACCAGAAGCAACAAAGTGAACCGTTCCATCAGGCACAGACACTAAACAGAAAATAACCTCCCACAAACACAGGTGGAAAACAGGCTGCCGAAGTATGATTCCCAATCAGAGACAACGATAGACAGCTGCCTCTGATTGGGAACCACACTGGCCCACAAACAAAGAAACAGAAAACATAGACTTTCCCACCCGAGTCACACCCTGACCTAACCAAACATAGAGAATACTAAGGATCTCTACGGTCAGGGCATGACACTTACTTTAGAGTGGTTTATTTCAAAGAAAACTCTGAGAGATCAGTAATCACACAATTTTTTTCTAACCCCTCCACTCGCAAACTCAAAACAGCATTGGTTTGAGGTTCACAAAAATATGTGTCTTCAAAGTAGCCTCAATTCTCAGTTATATCATCTGTGACTCCACACGTTTGTCATATAAACGTAGAGATCATGTAACTTGAGTTGTGTATACTGAACATACTGAATGTCTATTGAGCCATATTGTAGATTATCAAAGAGGCCTGCATGCACCAGTGATCTTTTCACTCAGTATCCCAGTTGTTACATAAGATCAGGCTTGATAATTCCATCATGATAGTAGCTCAAACACTATTAGGCAGTTCTGCCATTTTACTTTAATATCCTAGTAGTCCTGGAAGGCTATGGAGGGCTATGGACCTCCATGACTCAGAACAGTTGGAGACCAAGGTGTATCCGCATTCTACATGAGCTTTGGCGCCTGCTGGGAGACCAGCCAAGAGGGAGTTACATTTCATTTTAGGAAGCAAGAGTACTAAACAAGACACTAACTCATTCAACTATCAATCATGTATTGTCAATTTGTCATATTATCAACAGTTGAACAGTATAGTCATTTTTGTGGTTTTTGGCTAGCCACAATTAGTCCTTTATTTTTCAACTTGTATTTTCAGACCAACCATGGATGTTTTATTATTGCTCTTCTCTGTGAAGTTCAATTTGTGTGGGTAAGCCCAGACATTTTTGGTGAAGTAGTTTGTGCAATTACTTGAGAGGAATTCTTGTGAAACTGTTGTCTCTCTGTCCTGTGACAGAAGACCACGGCACAGCCACTTTATGAGAGAGTTTTTACAAAAGGCAGGATTACATTTGCGTGAGTTTAGAAGAGCCATAACATGCCATTCTGGATTTTGTATTTTTTGGTGGGTGAACCAATTTGTTTACTAACTAGAACACATCCTTCAAAATAATCTCAGGACAGCGCATTATAAATGAATACCCATAAAATGATGGCCTTATACTGACTTGAGGTCTGTGCCTAATTCAATTTTAACAAAAGTCTGATCAGAAAGAGTTTAGAAAGTGATTGTGCATAATATTTTTGTTGTATAAAAAAAATATTCTCTTAAAGGACTTATTTTTCTGGACGTTCATGTATATGAGCATCCCAAATTCTTAACATTATTGAGCATATCGAGGAGATTGATCAAAACAAATTTGTTCTCATTCTCACAAGTCCATCACAAATAATTAATTTCAGAATCCAACATCTTCCTGCATTTCTTCCCTTCTACCCTCCCTACACCTCACTCAGATAGTGATCATAGCACCTTCCTGTGCCCATTGCTGGACCTACAGTACATCCAGCCTTCAGCACTGTATAACATGTAATATTAACCTTAATTACACTGTAATGTCTGTTGGTGTATTAATTGCATTACCCATTGATGTTAATTTAATGGGAAACATTAAATGGCCCCAATAAATACTGTAATAGTTTAATCTTCAATTAATAATTTGCATACATGTAATAACAATGTACTGAAGTAGAAATTGAAATCATGAACACTGCTATTATATCAATCAAATAAATAATATAGGCCTATTTATCAGCCTAGTCATCATATTCCCATTCTATAGTGGTTTGAGTTTTGAAAGAGACTATGAAAAATAGAGGAGTAGTGAAAGCAAGTTGTCAACCTTGCTGCAGAGCAGATGTGGGCCCACATTTACGAAACATGTTTCATGTGGTTTTCTGGTTGTCCCAAATTGGAATTGTTTTAAAGCCACAACACACAGAAACTGTGCCAGGAGGAAGGGTAGGGTGAGCACTTGGAGGAACAAAGGGAGGAAAACGAGGTAGCAGGTGGAAAAACATATTTGCCAAATTGCTGACAGGTGCTCCACAGCCTTGGTTAGAAGGTTCAAATAGAAAACCCAGCATGGGGAATTGAACAAGCTTTCCGAATTTGGCTAAGAGCCACTCAAAGCAAGATGTGGCAATTGTAGCTACCTAGCACCAGTAGTGTAAAGTACTTAAGTAAAAATACTTTAAAGTACTACTTAAGTTGTTTTTTGGGGTATCTGTACTTTACTTTACTATTTATATTTTTGGCAAGTTTTCCTTTTACTTCACAACATTCCTAAAGAAAATAATGTACTTTTTACTCCATACATTTTCCCTGACACCCAAAAGTACTCGTTACATTTTGACAGGAAAATGGTCCAATTTATACACTTATTAAGAGAACATCCCTGGTCATCCCTACTGCCTCTGACCTGGCGGACTCACTAAACACAAATGCTTCGTTTGTAAATTATGTCTGAGTGTTGGAGTGTGCCCCTGGCTATCCGTCAATAAAAAAAATACTAATTGTGCAGTCTGGTTTGCTTAATATAGGCGTTTATACTTTTACTTTTACTACTTAAGTACATTTTAGCAGTTCCATTTACTTATGATACTTAAGTATTTTTAAAACCAAATACTTTTAGACTTTTACTCAAGTAGTATGTTACTGGGTGACTTTCACTTTTACTTGAGTCATTTTCTATTAAGGTGTCTTTACTTTTACTCAATTATGACAATTTAGTACTTTTTCCACAACTGCCTAGCACTAAGTTGTTGGCATATTTGTTGGGATTTTCTTTGTTGAGATTTATTTAAACCCACTCACGTGCCTTGCAAGAATCTGTGTGCTCAGAGCTACAGTTCTTAGACGCAATGTCAATTGATTGGTTGCTGTGCATAGTTTGGTACAGAAAGATGTAGGCCTACAGTGCAACTAGCTGGACATATTGTGGGGATTCATGATAGGTACTGATCTGAGCATGATTGTGTTAGCTCATCTGACTGATAGAGACTTTAGGGTGGATTTACATTAGTAAAATATGTCTAGTAAGAGCTATCTCTCTTTAACATCAGATTAGCAACTTTTCTGTTTACACTGGCCTTGGATGTGGTGTGGTCAAAGCCTCATTCCTAACTTGTGTGAGTGCAACTATTATTACCGTAAATACCATGGTATATAGACAAACAAAATAAGCATAGCAAATCAAACTATACAGGAGCTTCTCATCTAAACCATATTGTATATAGTGTTGCACGCTTGATTAATCAGCTGGGTCTCATAGACAATAACGAACATAGTAAATGTAAATCCAGGACACTCAAATGAGTATGTTACGTTTGGTATGGTTACATAAGACGGAAGGTTACTTAAGGCAAAAATGAAGGGAGGGTGGTTGGTCGGGGTCGATGGGTTTGCGTATAACGTAAATGTCTAGCAACCCAAAGGTTGCGTGTTTGAATCTCATCATGGACAAATTTAGCATTTTATCTAATTAGCAACTTTGCCTCTACTTACTACTTTTCAGCTACTTTGCAACTAGCACGTTAGCTAACCCTTTACCTAAAAGACAATTTATGCTTGATCTGGCAATGCGGTCTGGAAGCTCCGTACGTTAGCCACAACAAATTGGAATTCGTAACATATCATATATTTTGCAAATTTGTAACATATTGTAAATTTTGCAAATTCGTAACATGTTGTACGAATTGCAATTTGTAACATATCATACAAAATGGGTGATGGACATCCACAACTGAATACATACCATATGAAACGTAACATATCACACTTAATGGAGTGTCTCAGATTTACATACAAAATAATACAAAATGCTCCGAGACCACATTAGATTAATGCAATGATTCACAAATGGGTAGATACACTACATGATCAAAAGTATGTGGACACGGGCTCATCGAACATCTCATTCCAAAATCATGGGCATTAATATGGAGTTGATTCCCCCTTTGCTGCTATAACAGCCTCCATTCTTCGGGGAAGCCTTTCCACTAGATGTTGGAACATTGCTGAAGGGACTTGCTTCCATTCAGCCACAAGAGCATTAGTGAGGTCGGGCGCTGATGTTGCGTGATTAGGCCTGGCTCGCAGTCGGCCTTCCAATTCATCCCAATGGTGTTCAATGGGGTTGATGTCAGGGCTCTGCATGCCAGTCAAGTTCTCCCACATCAATCTCAACAAACCAATTGTCTAGAATGTCATTGTATGCTGTAGCGTTAAGATTTTCCTTCACTGGAACTAAGGGGCCTAGCCCAAAACAGGAAAAACATCCCCAGACCATTATTCCTCTACCAAACATTTACAGTTGGCACTTATCACTCTGGCAGGTAGCATTCTCTTGGCATCCGCCAAACCCAGATTCGTCCGTCGGACTCCCAGAATGTGAAACGGGATTCATCACTCCAGAGAATGCGTTTCCACTGCTCCAGAGCCCAATGGCGGCGAGCTTTACACCACCTTTGGCAGCGATTACAGCCTCAAAGTCTTCTTGGGTATGACTCTACAAGCTTGGCACACCTGTATTTGGGGAGTTTCTCCCATTCTTCTCTGCAGATCCTCTCATGCTCTGCCAGGTTGGATGGGGAGCGTTGCTGCACAGTTATTTGCAGGTCTCTCCAGAGATGTTCGATCGGGTTCAAGTCCGGGCTCTGGTTGGGCCACTCAAGGACATTCAGAAACTTGTCCCAAAGCTACTCCTGCGTTGTCTTAGCTGTGTGCTTAGGGTGGTTGTCCTGTTGGAGGGTGAACCTTCACCCCAGTCTGAGGTCCTGGAGCAGGTTTTCATCAAGGATCACTCTGTACTTTACTCTGTTCATCTTCCCTCGATCCTGACTAGTCTACCACTCCCTGCCACTGAAAAATATCCCTACAGCATGATGTTCCCACCACCATGCTTCACCGTAGAGATGGTGCCAGGTTTCCTCCAGACGTGACACTTGGCATTCAGGCCAAAGTGTACAATCTTGGTTTTATCACACCAGAGAATCTTGTTTCTCATGGTCTGAGAGTCTTTAGGTGCCTTTTGGCAAACTCCAAGTGGGGAGCCATGTGTCTTTTACTGAGGAGTGGCTTCCATCTGGCCACTCTACCATAAAGGCCTGATTGGTGGAGTGCTGCAGAGATGGTTGTCCTTCTGGAAGGTTCTCCCATCTCCACAGAGAAACTCTGTCAGAGTGGCCATAAGGTTGTTGTTCACCTCCCTGACCAAGGCCCTTCTCCACCGATTGCTCAGTTTGGCAGGGTGGCCAGCTCTAGTAAGAGTTTTGGTGGTTCCAAACTTCTTCCAATTAAGAATGATGGAGTCCACTGTGTTCGTGGAGACATTCAATGCTGCATAATTGTTTTGGTATCCTTCCCCAGATCTGTGCCTCGACACAATCCTGTCTCGGCGCTCTACGGACCATTCCTTCTACCTCATGGCTTGGTTTTTGCTCAGACATGCACCATCAACTGTGGGACCTTATGTAGACAGTTGTGTGCCTTTCCAAATCAAGTCCAATCAATTGAATTTACCACAGGTGGACTCCAATAAAGACAGTGATGATGATGGAAACAGGATGCACCTGAGCTCAATTTCAGTCTCATAACAAAAGGTCTGAATAAATAAGGTATTTCTGCTTTTGGTTTTTAATACATTTGCACAAAAAAATATTAAAAGCTGTTTTCGCTTTGTCATTATGGGGTATTGTGTCTAGATTGATGAGTAAAACATGTTTTAAATACATTTTAGAAAAGGCTGTAACTTAACAAAATGTGGGAAAAGTCAAGGGGTCTGAATACTGTATTTTAAAAGCCTTCCATTTTTTATTTGGGTAACAGAGCAAAAATGCTCTCTGCTGGTATTACGGTAATTAAGGTAATTCTTGCAGGGCGTGAGAGAGCTGTTGTCTTTACACTGTACCACTCATGGTGTAGATGTCTCCCCCCAGAGGTAGTGTGGGAGACATCTCTTAAAGAGACATTTGAATCTAGATCCGTCTCTACACTACACAAGTGTCTCTCCTGGACCTAGTTTGTGTTGTCAAGGTAGTGTAGTTTACAGAGGGTATGAGATCATGTCAAGCAATGCCACTTGTTCACCACAGGAGATCATCATGCACGAGCAGAGGTTTGAATTTAGATTTGATCATAGGTTCATGTTCAAATGTAGCAATCTGGAATCTTGTGTGATGATGGCCTATGCTCACTTAATGCTCAGATTTGAGCGTAATTGTTTTATAAATGAAAGCCCATGTCCTTAAGGCTCTCATACATCTATTTTTAATCCTTAAAAGTCTTCAAAAGAATGTGTATTTTGGAGGGGGAGGGTTACTTTTTATGGACCCTGTAAAATCTGGTTAAAAAAAACTCTAAGAACGTTGGGGCAACAAAAAGCATGATCATGTGTTAAAGATGTTAAAACATTCCAGTCTTTTCTTTGAAACAACCAGATGATCATATACTGTTAGACTGTCTCCTAAAATATTACAGAAGAGTGTGTCATATCCAGAATCGTGTTCTGCAAGGCTATCTGCTGAGAGTGATTTGGGAAAGCCAAATGGCACAGATAACTGAGCTGTCTGATCTTTCAATAACTAAAGTTGATGAAGGACTCAAGGACATCACATGCATGGTGTCTGTGTTATGAGTAAATTGTCTCGTGGACCAAGATTCTCTGAAAACCCAATGACGTTCTACATCCCAAAAGTAAACATCCATAAATGAATCTCTTCTTTTGAGAAAAGTTTGTTTTCCACTAATTTTATCTCTCTTTCCCTCTTTTGTCTTTTGATGTCATAGAGACTGCGGATTATGACTGTATCATTTGTGAAGATCCAGTATCTTAGTTTCTCGCAGAGCAACATCCAAAGGCCTTCGTGACTGCCTTACTGAAAGCAGCTGTGAGACATTACTGGGACTAGATGAGATAAGGCGTGTGTGAAACGTCCCAGGCCCTTTGTTGATATGCAAAGTGTTTGATGTCAGTTTCAGTGCAGCTTGGCTTATGGAAAAAAAAAATGTGTCATGTTGGAAAGCCTTGTATGACTTATGCTTTAGCGAACACATCCCAGTTTGTCTTTCTTTGTGATTTAGTCCAATTTCAGAGAGCTATAAAACTCACTTACAGGGATGAGGGGGTTCCCTTTTTGATTTGTAATATCCACTGAAGGATGAAGTACAAGGGCTTTGCTGAAAAAGACAGAGATAAAGAAAGTACGAGAGACGTATACAGTATTCGCATAGTGGAGGGCATATTCAGTGGCCATCTTTTGAACTGCATTTCTGAGTTGTCAATCATTTACTTTTGACATTGTTGGGAGTTTTGATCAAATCTACATCTGCACCTGTGGCTACATTCAAACTAACGGGCACATGTGCAGTATGTGTAAATCATTTGAAGGTTCCTAGATATGTTTGGATTTAATTGCATGTAGTTGTGCATACGTGCAAGTCCTGCAATTGTTGTAGACCACACATTCTGTATTCTCTGAAACAAGGTGGCCTCGTCATTACACAATGTTGGGACTTTACTATGTGTGATGCTGGCTTTACGAGGTGCTGGGATACATTATCTGACTTGATATGAATTATGATCTGTTTCATTTCTTAAATTTCCTAATTGATGTAGAATTAACTACAATAATCATTGTATTATTTACTAGATTACATACAGATGTTCCGTTAAAGTAGCGTTTTTATTTCAAGAAAAGCAAAGGCACAAGATATACAAATATATGCTACTTTCTGTTTTATCTTTCTCAAACTGACTCACCATGCATCGCCCATGAAGGCTACCCTTCAACACGAATGCCATTCTAACAATTTTTCTGTAATTGTATGATAAATCAGTTCCCTGTTTGCAGGTAGCTGATGAAGGTGTGCCTTGCATGTTGGATTGTAATATGCAGCTGAAATTAGTTTTTCTTATACAGTATATTGGGATTTATCAAAACATTACAGCTGGTGACCGTGTTTTACCATTGATTCAGTTTGCCAACCTGCTGCTATGAAGCTGCAGCTTTAGCTGCTGCCAGTCACTGTTATTTTTGGTTGTTTCTCCCTTCATGCTATTTCACCATGACAAGAGTGGAAACTATGAACTTATACCATTGCGGACATCCACGGCCATCACACGGCCAAGACATATTAAGAGTCTGCATGAGGAGGACCAAATGACTTGGGATTAGTGAAGAAAATGCGAAAACTGAGGGCCTCAGACATACATTAGCTTTTCTCCTGAGAGGTCAAGAATGTGGGGGTCTTGAACTGTATGTTTGGAGCCTCAAGGTAAAAGCTGAAAGAGAACATGCTTTTCCCCCTGGTATTTTCATGTATTCTTTAAGTCAGTGACACTATCATAGTTTATTATTTCTGGCCTTATGTACTAATTCATATTTGATTTTGCATGTAATACATGAATTGGCTGGCTACATCCTAGAGTATTGCATGTCTATTTGATTCGATTTATTACTTATCCACTTTATGGAGTGGTTTTTGAACTTCCCCCATGTGTAATGGTCCTGCAGCACAAATTTAAAATCTCTTATCAAACCATCTCGAGAACAGTGCAGCTGATTGCTTAGTCAAAAAGGGATTTCTGGTTCCTGACCTTTTGTGGGAACAATTTGAGCTTGGGAGTAGTTAGAATAATATTTTCTCAATATTCATTTTTATCATTTAAAGAGAGAAACCAATGAGTCATATGACAGGCATCTTGGCTATTGTTTAAAGAGGCTATATACTGTTTGTTGTGTTCAGACAGAGGAAAACCCAGCACTTAAAGATGTTTCTTCTCATAACTCTTGCTGAAAGAGCCCAGTCTTTGTTTGAAGTCTTCTTGGAGTGTGTTGACATGACCAGAGTTGTCTCCATGCTAACACTGATTCCCAAAGCTGCACTGGATGTTCTCGTTCCATCAGATTACATTATAACAATAAAAAAAAAACTGTGAAAATATTTTATATTGACAAGTTCTTTGGTTTCCATCTGATGGCCACAGATTGGATAGTGATAACCAGGCTAGTCACAACTTTCATGAAGTCACAATTTAAGACTTCCCAATGAAAACTATTTGAAACTGGCCATAACGAACTGAACGGAAAAGATTGAAAATCATTGTGAATTTTGTTTGTTACTCTGAATCACAATGTACCAGATCCAAAATATTTACAGTGTGTAGTTCAGTTACTGTGAAGACCTCAAACTAATATGTAACAGCTGGTTCATGTTTTTTAACATTTTCATCAGAGGTTTGATCCAGTGAATTTTGTATGCAATTGTTGAGACTATTTTCTCCCCTTTTGAGCTTTTCTCATGGTTAGTTGCAGCTTTTACATTTCATATAAGGCTAATTATATTGGTTTGAAGAAAGCACAGCTGGGTCTCAACCCAGTGCAGGCTAATGCCTCACATGCTTTTAATCAAAGATTAATTTCCTATGAAAAAAAACAGACCGCTTTCAAAACTTGTCGTGGCACAACATGAAGTGTGTTTACTAAGTGTAACCAAATCCTGTTTCTTGTAAAGAGGGCAAATCCGCAAGAGAGTCACAAACACATACAGATGAGATTTTCAAAGCTGTGGCTTTTGCTACTGCGATGACAAGTGAGTGTGCAGTTCCTCCACATCGGCCGGTGGTGCAGACAGTGTAGTCTTTGAATTATCACACTGCTGAAGATACAATGTAGGGTACTGAACCCCATCCACTAGCCCTGTGTTGCACAGACCTTGGTGATGAATAGCTGTTATTTTGGGTAGGAATGCCAAAATGTTTACTCATTGAGGGTTTTGGCTCACCATGATTCTCTTTGTGTAGGATAGTTTACTACTCAAAGTGTATTGTTTGACTTTTGAATCTCTTTTGAAGTAAATTCATGTTTTTACCAAAGATTTTTGGTTTGTGAAGGACAAAGATGTATTCATTGATTCTTGTTGTTTCTGACCGAGTGACTATTGGGCAATCATTGTTCATTGCCTAAAAGTCTCCTCTCATGCTGTTGACGCATTGGCATTTATTGAGATGACTCATGTACTGGAGGCAGCTCTGCAGAGTGGTCACTAGCTGGCACAGCCACAAAGTCATAAAACCTAACCCTAACCTTAACCATAACCACACTGCTAGCCCTAATGCCTAACCCCAACTTTAAATGAAGACCAAAAATGTTTGTTTTTTTCGTCATAAATGTTTGCAATATAGCCAATTTTTACTTTTCAGCTGGCCCATCTAGCGTAAAACCACTCAGTTCTGTCTCCAAGGCAAAACTCATGACAATAAACGTCAACCTGCTCAATAGACTAGAGATGGATGATATAACCGGCCTTCATTTTGTTAAGAATTGTTGTGTCACAGATGGCCTGATCAGCTATTACTTCATATCAATAAGATATTAATAAATATCTAATTCTGTTGTCATTTTCTCATCTCATTGTGCACCGTTCTTCATGTTTCATGTTCTGTGATCTTTCAGTGAAAACACTGTCAAATATTGATGTGTAGGACCAGATGGCAATACTTTGGGTGAAAACACTTGTGCAGCTGTAAATGTTTTACTACACACACTTATTTGCACAGATGGCAGTATTAAACAATCCTGATTATGGGTTCAGATGGATTGCCCTCTCCGTTGAACTCCAGGGCTGACTATCATTCAACTCTGTCATGATGAGTGATGTTTTAAAATAAATCATCATCATGGGTAATGTCCCATACAATTCTGGATTGTCGAATACTGTTCTCTGACATTGGTATTTTATACCCTATTCCTACTCCTACTGTATTTTATAGAGGCAAAAGCTGGCAATACTTTGTTGGTATTCGGAAAATGGTTGAGGAGAAGGAGCACAGTTCGGAGTGGGTTCGTCTGTATGAGGTCTGTAGATTGCATGTAATGGGTGAGGTTGGTTTGCTGTGTCAGGTTCAGGTCTAGTGTCAGTGCTGTGATGTAGGCTAGCGTTGCTTCAATACAGTACAGCTGTGTCCCATCTGGCCAGGGCTGCAGACTGGTGCAACATCTGGAGCTCTGTGGACAGACAAGTCTCTCTCTCTCTCTTTCCTCCACTGGACTTTATCTGGGCTAACACTGGGCTTACGAGGTGAGAACATGTTCACGTCTGGTACGAGACAAATGCTCTAGCTGTAACATCTCATCCAGCGTGGGTCACCATCATCATGCCACTCAGCACACAGAGGCGTCATGCACCCCAAAAATCTGAGGGGCACAAAGTAGGTGATAATGGCTGGGGGGGGGGGCTATGAAACCGCTTTTTCCTGCAATCTAGAGACATAATCATCACGCTTAATTCTATGTGAAATGGTGGCTATTTTTCTGCGTATCTAAGCATACTCCTTGAGCTGTCGATATCCTCCTCACTGATGGTTCTTTTTTAAAATATACTAAATACGCTTCTTTGCATCTCTGCTAAAATCTGGGTAAAAGATTGAGAGCAATGAGTGTTATTCAGTACATTTAGTAATTGCTTGCTTTTGTAAAGTCTACCAGCCTTGCCAGCAGACATGCGTGCCACTGGCGTAGCTCAGTTTCTCTGGACCCCTGCTAAGTCGGAGATGCCCCCCCCCCCCCCCCCCCCAAAAAGAATGTTTGGGAATGTGTCAGCCACTCACAAAGTATAGACAACCGATCGCTGTCCATGGTTCTGAAATTGTGACGTCTACACGGCTGCCTATCAGATTATATGGTGATAGTGCTTGTAGTAGCCTATAGCTTTGCTTTAATGGATTCATGTTTATTTTTATTTGGTCAATATTTTCTCATGTTAAGCCTAATGTTATGTTTCACGAAGCTGTAACCCAACGGTGTCACAATCCTGCTATTTAGAATGCTGGATGGCGTCAAAAATGTGTTTACTTGTTCAGTAATTGAAGAGGGAAATGCAAACGGCAGGTAGCTTAGTGGTAAGAGCATTGGACTAGTAACCGAAAGGTTGCAAGATCGACTCCCTGAGCTGACAGGGTAAAAATCTGCCGTTCTGCCCCTGAACAAGGCAGTTAACCCACTGTTCCTAGGCCGTCATTGAAAATAAGAATTTGTTCTTAACTGACTTGCCTAGTTAAATAAATTTTAAAAACGTTGCTGATTGTAAAAACAGTGACCAATAGATACAAAAAAATATATACAACTGTCCTTTAGGCCTATAGCCTACCTTTGCTGTCTTCGAGCTCTCTCGCAGCTTGGATAGAAAGTTTGTGCTGTGTAAAACCAGTCTATTAATGCCAAATAATACAATAAGTCCACCGTCAAAACAATACCTTACTAGGGATTATCTTACTAGAGTTTTCTAGCTATATACAGTATTTAGCTGGTAATATATATTACCAGCAAATATATATATAGTACCAGTCAAAAGTTTGGACACACCTACTCATTCAAGGGTTTTGGTTTATTTTTACTATTTTCCACATTGTAGAATAATAGTGAAGACATAAAAACTCTGAAATAAATAAATAAATATTTTGTATTTTAGATTCTAAAAATATCCACTCTTTGCCTTGATGACAGCAATGCACACTCTGGGCATTCTCTCAACAAGCTTCACCTGGAATGATTTTCCTACAGCCTTGAAGGAGTTCCCACATATGCTGAGCACTTGTTGGCTGCTTTTCCTTCACTCTGTGTTCGAACTCATCCCAAACCATCTCAATTGGGTTGAGGTCGGGTGATTGTGGAGGCCAGGTCATCTGATGCAACACTCCATCACTCTCCTTATTGGTCAAATAGCCCTTACACAGCCTGGAGGTGTATTGGGTCACTGATAGTCCCACTAAGCGCAAACCAGATGGGATGGCATATCGCTGCAGAATGCCGTGGTAGCCATACTGGTTAAGTGTGCCTTGAGTTCTAAATAAATCACAGACAGTGTCACCAGCAAAGCACCCCCACACCATCACACCTCCTCCTCCATGCTTCACGGTGGGAACTACACATGTGGAGATCATCCGTTCACCTACTCTGCATCTCACAAAGACATGGAGTTTGGAACCAGAAATATCAAATTGGGACTCATCAGACCAAAGGACAGATTTCCACCAGTCTAATGTCCATTGCTCATGTTTCTTGGCCCAAGCAAGTCTCTTCTTATTATTGGTGTCCTTTAGTAGAGGTTTCTTTGCAGCAATTCGACCATGAAGGCCTGATTCACACAGTCTCTTCTGAACAGTTGATGTTGAGATGTGTCTGTTACTTGAACTCTGTGAAGCATTTATTTGGGGTAACTCTGGTCTTCCTTTCCTGTGGCGGTCCTCATGGTAGCGAGTTTCATCAAAGCGTTTGATGGTAATTGCGACTGCACTTGTTCTTGCCATAATATGGACTTGTCCTATTACCAAATAGGGCTATCTTCTGTATACCACCCATACCTTGTCACAACTGATTGGCTCAAACACATTAAGAAGGAAAGAAATTCCACAAATTAACTTTTAACAAGGCACACCTGTTAATTGAAATGCATTCCATTTGACTACCTCACGAAGCTGGTTGAGAGAATGCCAAGAGTGTGCAAAGCTGTCATCAAGGCAAAAGGTGGCTATTTGAAGAATCTCAAATATAAAATATATTTTAATTTGTTTAACACTTTTTGATTACTATATGATTTCATATGTTATTTTATAGTTTTGATGTCTTCACTATTATTCTACAATGTAGAAAATAGTAAAAATAAAGAAATAGTAGGTGTGTCCAAACTTTTGACTGGTACTATATATATTACACGTTGGAACTCGTACTCCACGCTGTCGGGGCTATCCGTCTCATCACTCATAAACTTACCAGTGTTCACAGAAGGGGGGTCGCTCTCATGAGCACTGCTGGATTTCTGGGAAAGGAGGAGAACGAGGTCCTGCACTCTCACTTGAGGAACTGTCACTATTCTCAAGGGGAGGAAGATGAGAAGGAGCAAGGCCACTGTCATTGCCGGGCCCGAGCAGTGAGGTCTCTGTCAGGACTGGGAGGCTGCTAGTGCTAGCTGCTGCAAAAGTAGGCCTCCTAGCTTCCACCTGTTAGGTGTTTCGTCAGTCGAGATTTGGCACGCACTTTATCAGGTGTTTTTGTGCACCACTTGGTCTTGCCTTTTGTTTATCCATCTTGAGCAACGCACACTTTTTTGAACTTGATAGCCAATTAGGTGCGGAGGCTGAGGCTGCTACCACTGGCACCGCTTAGAAATAGGTAATTAGATGCATGACAATTATATTGTCTGTCTCTCTCACCTACTACCATGCTGACTGGAGAACACAAATACTTCACTTGCTACATGTGTAAATTAAAAAGGAGAGTTCCTGTCAAATGTATTTCTTTAAAAAATGTATCAAATTTAGACATACTGTAGGTGTGAGATGACAGGCGCATTGGCCCCCAGAGTTCGTGGACCCCCCCGCCTTGCGTGGGCTGCGGGAGTTTCCGCTACGTCAGTGATGCCAGCCAAGATAGACAAGCTAGCTACTCAAACTTGATAGCCTGATATGGCTTCTTGGTGATCAAATTCATTTCCAAACATACCTCCTGTGAATCCTGTCCATCACCGGCAGCTACGCTGTGTGTGTCCCTCTACACCAAAGATGGTGGGTACTCTGTGAATATAGTCGATTCAGGCCATTTACCATTGAAAAAAATTGTCCACTCCGGTCTACTTAATAAGGGGGTTGCGCCCCCATAGACACCAATGCGATACCAGCTGGGTCTGGTCTACTTAGCTCATTGAATTCCATTGAAACAGAAAAAATGAGGGATCCTCTTCCGTCCCTGCTCTATAATCTCCTCTACTGACGGGATCTATGCACCTCAGAAGGAACCACTTACTAGGGAGAATAGCAGAGGTACTCTTTGCCTTGTCTAGTCAGTGTGCCCCCTCCTCAAAATACAGCTGACAGATATTTTTATAAATAATTATAAAACATGGGCAAAAAAATGAATTTTAGAAATTATTTTAATTTATTTATTTTAATTGAACCGGTTTTTTTTTTACTTTAATGTTTGTTAACTTGAGGGGGCATGTGGCCCTGTGCACCCTGTGGGCATGACATCTCTGAGCACACACCACCACCAGATTCTCTTCTCTTAGTCCCTGGGAAATGGATATGATTTGCTGGATAAGAACTCTCATACACTCAAGGTTAAAGGGTGGATTATAAATACAATGTTACAAAAGGAAGCCAGGAATAGATCTTCTTAGACCATGTCAAGTGAGGCATCATGATCACATAATTGTTCACATATATCTCCATTGTCCCCTGGAGTCATCATTATTGTTGATGCATTTTTCCCAACTTGGCGAACAGGAATCTGCATACTATTAAAGTTGCGGAGTTCGTGCATGATCTGGAGGAGAGGAGGACAATGTCCAAACCTCTTCTTTCAATATCTCTGTGTAAATCTGACCAGATTCATGTCTAAGGAATCATTACATTTGACATATTTAGCAGACACTCTTATCCAGAGCGACTTACAGGAGAAATTAGGGTTAAGCACCTTGCTCAAAGGCACATCAACATAATTTTCACCCAGCCAGCTCTGTGATTCAAACCAGCAACCTTTCAGTTACTGGCCCGACGCTCTTAACCACTAGGCTACCTTCTGCCTGTATCACAATAACACTGATGTGATGCAAGATTTTAACAGTATGTATGATTAAAGTAGTCTGGGGAATTCCCTTTAAGAAAGAGAAGGCCAGATCTCTTCTGATTGTCAATTCAAACTTTTTCAATTGCTTTGTCACTGATGCCTTATGGATGGTCTGACTTGTTTTGCAGATACAATGTGGATCAATTGACTTTGTGCATTCTTCAATCTAGTCAAAAGTACTATACAATGTGTAGCGCCCAATCCCCAACACGTTGTTGTATTCAGTTTGTGCAAAACTGTAAATGAGGCGAACAGTGCTCTTTACTAATGTAGATGGTAGACCCCACTTGAGCTTCCAGTCAGCACAATTGTTCATTATATTCTGATGTCAGCATTCCTATATTATAGCTAAAGAGGTCATGAATACTGAAGTCTGTTCACTCCTACGTACGAAGGCTGTAATATTCTGCATGTGTGACTTTTTCATTGTGCTTACACTGTTCAATTTCCAAAACGCTTGTAATATGAGTTTAATTCTGATTTATTGGTGCCAGTGACAATCAGTAAGGCTTGTCTGGGCTGTACCATGGCAGTTTCTGACACATCAGTGGATCCGGTTGGTTGCCTGTAGATCTGAAATGACATAATGACACACAAAAGCAGAATATGTTGCACTGGTTTGTGTCCTGGAATGAATATATAAAGAGGCAATCTCCTCAACCACAGTCACTTACTTATTCACTCAGTCATTGATGGGCTTAGTCCCCCGTTCTCCATGGAAGTGTTCTTTACAAACCTCATGAGCACCCTCCACACCAGGGAATCCTTTTTGAGGCAGTGTACTGTAGCTACCACCGTCATGGTTACGATGAGTGAGTCTCTGAATACAAATATATCTCAGTGAAACCCCCTGTTGTGTCTCCCTTCATGAGTCACTCCCCCCTCCTCCACCCTACACATCCCTCATGATGTTCAGACGTCTGCACACACTCCAAAGTTATGGACTAAAACTATGTATGAATCAATTCGGATCTTTCATTTTAGTTTGCCAATAGGGCTGCTGCACATATTGGTTGTAGTTTAACTGTTAGCTATTAACAAGTAGCTACTAAACATGTCAAGTGATTTATGTTCACCCCCATTCATTTGACATGTTTGAAATGACATGAGCAATAGTGTTCCAGCAATGATTTCCTATGATTGAGAGCACTTGGACAAGGTTGAATACTGTTAACATTCACACATTTGGTCTAACATGGACCCAGTACCCAGTTCAAACATGGGCCTCTGAGAATGGTGTCTGCTGACTGGTTCATGTAAGGCAGTGCGCTTCAAGACATGTTTTATTCCCCTTCTTTACAATAGTAATTTATGCCTATATTCTCTATATACAATACATTCTGTGCAGTATAAACAATAGCAGTTGTGTTTATTCTTTAAATCATTATTGTGGAAGGTCATGAAATGTTCCACACATTCATTGCGGGTGTTTTTATGGACTGTTCACAGCATAATGACTAACTACATTTTTCATGAAGTAAAAACACTACTCAGGAAGGCATGCTTGGGTTTGTACGACAAGTACAAATAAATATGAAGGCAGAGAAAGCTACTGTGAAACATGCCCACACATCCAGAGTAATCACTCTCCCTCTCAGTCTCAGTGATCCAAGCACTGCTAAACATATTGGCCAAAGTGCCCACAGAAACATATTTTCATTTAACTCAAACTACCAACCACATGCTAGGCCTTCTACCTATCCAAATACCTCTCATCAGAATCATCTTGAGGTGTCCAAACATTTGATTAAACACCAGCATTGCAGAAAACGAGATCCTTCTTGATCCTTTTCCAGCAATATCAAACCACCTTTCATACATATACTGTAACTTTGGCAAAATATAGTTGTCTTCAATTTCCATGTATTATGGATGAGTAGAGCTGCTATCCAACATGTATCTGATAACTAAAAATCTGTGGACCAGCATGGCACGCACACAGACTGAATATGAATCAATAAAGCAGTAGCCTCAGGCTCTACTGTTCCACCCATGGCTCCTCTTTCCCAAAAGCGTTCCCAAAAGTGATAGCACTACCCGCTGTGCCAAAAATGCTTGACATGTCACTGCAGGACTGAATTTAGGACGATTTTGGAATGAGTTGAGTTTTTTCCTGTATTAGTGTTTCCCCTATATTCATTAGCAGCGGTGGCCCATCGCTGCGAAATTGTTGTCACCGTTGCTAAAAATCTGACGTAATTTGTTTAACACACACACACATATATATATATATATATATATATACCATTCAAAAGTTTGGGGTCACCTAGAAATGTGATTGTTTTTAAAAGCAAATTTTTTGTCCATTAAAATAACATCAAATTGATCTAAAATACAGTGTAGACATTGTTAATATTGTAGCTGGAAACGGCATATTTTTTATGGAATATCTACATAGGCGTACAGAGGCCCATTATCAGCAACAATCACTCCTGTGTTACAATGGCACGTTGTGTTAGCTAATCCAAGTTTATTATTTTAAAAGGCCAATTGATCATCAGAAAACCCTTTTACAATTATGTTAGCACAGCTGAAAACTGTTGTTCTGATTAAAGAAGCAATATAACTGGTCTTCTTTAGACTAGTTGAGTATCTGGAGCATCAGCATTTGTGGGTTCGATTACAGGCTCAAAATGGCCAGAAACAAAGAACTTTCTTCTGAAACTCATCAGTATATTCTTGTTCTGAGAAATGAAGGCTATTCAATGTGAGAAATTGCCAAGAAACTGAAGATCTCGTACAACGCCGTGTACTACTCCCCTCACAGAACAGCGCAAACTGGCTCTAACCAGAATAGAGAGAGGAGTGGGAGGCCCCAGTGCACAACTGAGCAAGAGGACAAGGACATTATAGTGTCTAGTTTGAGAAACAGACGCCTCACAAGTCCTCAACTGGCAGCTTCATTAAATAGTACCCGCTAAACACCAGTCTCAACGTCAACAGTGAAGAAGCGACTCCGGGATGCTGGCCTTCTAGGCAGAGTTCCTCTGTCCAGTGTCTGTGTTCTTTTGCCCATCTTCATCTTTTATTTTTATTGGCCAGTCTGAGATACAGACACTGATGGACAAAAAAATCGCTTTTGTTTCAAAAACAAGGACATTTCTAAGTGACCCAAAACTCTTTTAAATGGATAGTTGTTTCCTCACTGACTGGAAGTCTATGTGAACAGCTAGTATGGCATTGCACTAACACTAGTTGCAATGCACCCCCTCCCCCCACTACCCTTTGCCATCACTGCTCAAAACAATCCAAGGGAAAACACTGCATATGTACAGTACGTACTTTTCCACTCCAATGTCGCATAATCATTCAGACTGACCCCTCAGCAACAGTACATGCTGTTTAGACAGAGAGAGGAAAGACATTTTTCAAACTCAACTCCACACAGAATAGAACAGTGTTGGCCTTTCGTCAAGGGCAAGACTCTGGGTGGTCTGTTTGCAGCAGTGATGAGGAATAAGTCACATCTCTTGTGTTTTTCTACCCACTGTCTCTCCAGCCCCCTCAGGGGTTAGCGTGTGTGTCTGACTGGCTGTGGGCTCCCTCTTGGGCTTGGCCCCTAAGAAGAACACATAGGAGCCTTTACATCAAGCCTCAGACCCAAGTGCATGTTGATGTGACCTCAGGCTCCAGATGTGGACTTGTTGTAACCTTATGATCGAGGCATCATTCAATGTCTTTCAATCCAGTTCGTGCAGGCAAGAATATCACACTAATTAAAGTTGTTATAACCATTGTTCTACTGAAATGATGTATGCAGACTTCTTTGCCCAAGTATGCTTAGCGGGCCTACATTTGTTTGATACATTACATGTTGCCAGACACAAAACTGCGGTTATAGCACATTGGAAACATGCTTCCTGAGCTTGTCTTAGTATCAGGCATGATATGCAAACAAGTGCTAAACAAAATATGTTAAACACACCTTGTTATGCTAATCAACAAATGTGTCCCTGATTTTATTTAGTCTGATTTGTGATAAACAACTTGTGACAAACCTTTTTTGGAAGTGGTTATTTTGTGTACAATAGTGACCTGGTGGGAGGGCCCATGCAGTATAGACCTTCCTGGTCTCTTGACTGTGTGGAGTTCAGTTGAGTACATCATCCCGGTCCCAGTCCCAGCTGCACTACTAGAAACAGGGTGAAAGGTCTGTACACTGATCTCCCCTATTACAGTGTGATGAATGAGATGGCAATGTCCGCCATCAGTATAAAAGGTGCAATTTAAAACGCACCTGGAAACGCCACCTGTATAGAAATGCTCCATGTCTCACAGCAGACTCATGTTGCATAGTCTAGACAGCGCGTCTCTCCAGCCTTTCAGAGCCCCGGCGCATTAGGTTAGCATTTGGCAGGTCAGCATCTGTTCCGGTAGTGGTGATACTCCCCACTCCGCCCCAGCCCCCACTGGGTTCCTCTAATATTGAATGTGTTCCCCTTGCTCCCCAGGGAACCTCTCTCTCATTTTCTCTCTCTCTGCTACCTTCTATCTTGTCGCCTGTCTGATTTACTTAGTATCTGTTCTCCTGTTGCTTTATACACCGCCTGGGGCAGCAGGTAGCCTAGTGGTTAGAGCGTTGGGCCAGTAACCGAAAGGTTTCGAAATCAAATCCCCGAGCTGACAAGGTAAAAATCTGTCGTTCTGCTGCTGAACAAGGCAATTAACCCACTGTTCTTAGAACTGTCATTGTAAATAAGAATTTGTTCTTAACTGACTTCCCTAATTAAATAAAGGGTAAATATAAAATAAACACAGTCTCTCTTCTCCCCCACATCTCATGCTGTTTGACCTGTCTAATGAATCACTGTTATCTCCAAGCTGCAGATGTTACCTCATTTCATCCTTTTCCAACCTGTGTGCACATTTGACACACTACAAGGTAGAATCAAAGTAGAGGCTTATATTGGAACATGTACAGTACTGTACAATAGATTGTATTGTAAAGGGAATTAAAACTAGACAGGAGATTTGTGTTTCACTGTGAGTCAGTGGCGGTCGGTGCCGTTTAAGATGAGGGAGGATTATTTATTTTTTATGAACATGGCCTTATTTCTATTACAGCATATTGGATGACTGTCATTCATATTCCATTCACACAGCTCAATGTAACATCAATAGGTTTAGGCTTCTACATGATGCTCAAATGTTCCCTGTACCCATCATGAGGTTGCTACAACCTAGCCTATGGATGAAAGTTTACAACATAGATGCACAGGTTGAGAGAACTGTGAGTAATCAAGGTGACAGACTGTGACACATTAAATACCACCTTGCACACTCTTGCCTGCATCTAGCTGATCTAGAGTGTAATCATTAGTCCAACAATTGCAAATTTGAGTTTATATTGGACAAAATCAGGTAAGTTTATCCCCATTTGGTTCCATTTGGTTCCATTTAAGAAACGTTTTTCAACAGAATCGGCGGAAATAAATACACCCCTGATCACACGCAAAACAGTTCACTTTCATAGCAGCCACATTCAAACAGCATGATCACTTTGCTCAATGTATATATAATTCATTCTTCCAACTATCTACACGCTCTCCTCCTCTCACCTTTTCCCTTCGCTTGTGGACTTCAGTGCTGTCTGTGACCAGGCGAAAAACCTTTCCAAGCCAAACCTTCATATCTTGACAGCTAACCGCTACACACAGCCTACATCGTTGTCAACTAGAACTACTACAACTAACACGTTAGTAAACCCGCTACAATCATGCAGTACATTTTACAGTCAGAAATCAGTTTAGCAGTTACACCAGTGGGCCCCAGTGGCAATAAATGAATAAAACCAAAAGCTTACATTGACTTGGATGAGTTCCAGTGTTGGATAGCCATAGCCAGCTAGCGAACATAGCATCCCTCTCTGTTTGAGCAGGGTGTTTGAGTAGGCTAAACTATCTAGCTGCATTTGCTAGCTAAGTGAAAGTGAAAGTAAAAAAAAAATACAACCAAATATAGCTAGCTTGCTCTTCTCCTTAATTTTTTAAGAAATTCATTTGTTTAAAACTGTTCATCTATTGTCTTTCACCCTCTTTGATTCAACTACTCACCACATTTTATGCAGTGCTAGCTAGCTGTAGCTTATGCTTTCAGTACTAAATTCATTATCTAATCCTTTGATTGGATGGACAACATGCTGCAAGAGCTCTGATAGGTTGGAGGACGTCCTCCGGAAGTTGTCATAATTACTGTGTATGTCTATCGAAGGGGTGAGAACCATGAGACTCCTATGTTTTGTATTGAAGTCAATGTACCCAGAGGAGGACAGAAGCTAGCTGTCTTCCAGCTACACCACGGGGCTACACTACAGAGTGTTGCTGAGGCTAATGTAGACCTTCATTGCAAAACAGTGTTTTAATCAATTATTTGGTGATGTGAATATATTTAGAATAGTTTTATCTAAAAAGGATAACTTCTTTAATTTTTCACTATTTAGATTTTTATGAAATTCACTGAGGAGATGGTCCTCCCCTTCCTCCTCTGAGGAGCCTCCAGTGCTATGAGTACAGTATTATCATGTTTTGCATATTCTTTCTGGTCTGGATTTCTTCTGGGAGGGTTTCATGATAGAACTCTAAGTACATATTTGTAATTGTCATGCCATGGGCAATCACATATAGATTTCACATGTCTTTGTGCACCATAAATATGGCAACTGCTGTAGAGTACTGTGAGCACAGTTTACCTAGCAGATTGTTAGTTTTACCCATCCCACTGAAAGACAATATCTGCTCGGAGAGCATGTTCTCCTGCCAATTCTTGAGACCTTAATTCTTAATCCTGTAAGTATGAAACCCAATACCTTTAAGAAATGCTTTAAGGAACGCTTCCACTGGACACACTGGTTGAATCAACGTTGTTTCAATATAATTTGTCAATGTATTGTGACGTGGACTCAACAGGGAAAATACATTGGATTTAAAAAAAAGTCATTAACCAGTACTGTTTTCATCTAATTTCAACCAGAGTTGTAAACATTGAAATTGGAGTAAAACTTCAATTTAAGTACATTGACATAACAACCTGTTAGTCAGGTTAAGTCAATCTAATTTCAACATATTCGTCAGAACTCTGTATACGTTGAAATTGCGTTGAAAGTTCCTCATCCTATGTTCAATGTATTGGGTGGTTGAAATTCTGTTGAATCATATACAAGACAATAACCAAAGATAAAAGTGTATTATTAATACCATGCATTTGGCATCCTATTTATAGAGCTTAAGGTAACTACTTCTAAACTTCAAAAGATCCAGTCAACCATAGACGAATGATAGTATATTGTACGTAGCTAGCTTCACGTTGAAATGATGGTGTGCTTTGGGCAAATCAGATGTTAATACAGCCTACATAAAGCCAACCTCACTCTGAATTTACTTTCACACACAGCTTGTTTAAGAAAAGTTTGAGTTACTTTCAACTATTCAATGTTATTTAGGTAGTCTACTCAAATGAGTATTGAAGCTGATCAATGTCTGAATATTTTGACATGATAGCTCAGCTGAAATTAAAAAGAGCTTGTTTCCAAAGCTAAGCAGCAAACATAGAGGTAGGCATCTGGATGGTAGACTTGTTCTCACTGAAGTGCATTACCCCTCATATACCAGTAGGAGTCACTGTTCAGGCAGAAATCGTTGGACTGTGGCTTCACATTTTATCTCAATCTACCTCTTTATTTAGGTTGTTAGCATGACGCTGAAACAATGATGTTGATTCAAACAAACATTTTACTATCAAAATTGAAACAAGGTCAAATAACGTCTAATTAAACCTAAAATTCAACCCAATATATACTCAGTGGCCAGTTTATTAGGTACACCACCCTATTCACAAAAAAATGGTTCTCTCCTACAGACAGTGAGTCACGTGGCTATGGCTTGCTATTTAAAGCAGGCAGACAGGCATCGAGGCATTCAGTTACTGTTCGATTGAACATTAGAATGGGCAAAATGAGTGACCTAAGCGACTTTGAGCGTGGTATGATCGTCGGTGCTAGGAGCGCCGGTTCCAGTATCTCAGAAATGGTTGGCCTCTTGGGCTTTTTACGCACGACAGTGTCTAGGGTTTACAGAGAAATGTGCGACAAACAAAAAACATCTAGTCAGCGGCAGTCCTGTGGCCAAAAACAGCTTGTTGATGAGAGAGGTCGAAGGAGAATGGCAAGAATAGTGACATTTGGGGGGGTTAGCGCGTGCAATTTTTATGGGCCTAATAATAAAGACGTCATTTAAAAGGTAAAAATGTATTACCTTTTAATGTGGCATAAACACAACCAGTCATGATTGTCATACAAATCACTTCAAAAAGTAGGATACCGGGGCATGTTCGTCCAGTCCAAAATAACAAATTACACTCCTTATACTTTCAATGCATTTTTCTGAAAAAGGTGGATAAACGATGTTTACTTGCGTTTACCCTACACTAGGCCACCTTTGCCGGTAGCTTACCCTCTCAGCCGAGGCAATTTTGCAGACATGAATACACAGAGAACAGGTAGCCTACATTCAATATAATACATTAATTGAATCAAAACATGTTTTACACCCTAGTTCATGAGTTGTCCATAATTCAGGAGTTAATGATTGGAGTCTTCACAGATTGTGCAACATAAAACACTACCTTTCTTTCCTTACGTTAATGACATTTATGAGAGTATTATTTGTCATTATTAAGCATTTAGCAATTGAATTAGAACATTGAACTTAAACCCTTTATGGATCTTGGAGATCTCTGAAAATGCACTGTAAGTGTAACTATGCCACGTAACACTTCATTACGTTTTGTCATGAAAACAGTTCTCATGGGCACACAAATCCAATATAATGTAGGCCTATCACATTGCAAAATCGAATGCTTCTAACCGAATGTTAACCTCTTCTAACCAAAAGAGTAATCTTATAGGCTTACTGTCATTAACGTATACTTGTTGGATGGATTGGATGCACATTACTGTCTAGCTGTAGGCTAGTTGTCTAGTGATATTGTCGACCATCATCAGCTGACCCAGGAAAAAAAACGAATATTCGTAGAAAATAATAAATCTACATAAATGGTCTACTACTTCTGGCCACGGATGGCGCGGGGAACACCAGTACCGGCGTGCACCTGAAAAACAAAGCAATGAGCACTCTAAACAGCTGACTGACAAAAGCAAACAATGATAAAGCAATAAATACATCTATTGCATTGAAATATAGGCTATTGTTATCAAGGATGCATGGCAAACAAAAGGCAAAAATGAGGAAGTACAATGGAAAATCTATGCGTAAAGGATCTCAGCTGAGGCCGAAATTCAGCACTACTGAGTGGACCAACCAGCTCTCACAGTCTCACGTCAGAATTAGACGTTCATCCATGTTTCAAAAAAAAATTGCGATGTAGTTCCAAACGTCAAATTTCTAAGTGTTTAAGGTTAAGTTTAGGCATTAACTCAGAATTCTTAAGGTTAGGCATTAAACCTAACCATTACAAAAATATCTTTCTATTGCTGGATTTGAACATGCAACTTTTGCCTCTTTGGAATCAGAGGCAGATGCTTACACCCATCCATCATTGACAGAAAAACTTGAATTTTTGCATCTGGTTTTGTTGTTGTCCTCCGGTGGCTAGCTAGCCAGCTGGCAAAAATTGTCCCTTTACTAAATTAGCCATGGATGGAGATAGGGCATTGGACTTGTGGTTTTACTTAATTCTCTGTATTGGCCAATGATTATAACGCTGATTCTGATCCAACCATTAATTCATACATTGTTGTGCCCCTGGCCTTAAAGGATGGAAGTTCAATATATAGCTAGATGTATAAGGCTAATGTTAACTAGCTAACGTTTCCCATGGATGGAAGTTAGGCTTTTAGCCAAGTAGCCTAGGACAACAAAAAATAAAAGCGTGTAATGTATGACAGAGTGGTGGACAGTTTCGTCAACATGAAAGAGAGAAGGATGATATTGGCATTTCTCTACAAGTAGGGTGAGTCAACATATGTTTTCTGCTTACACAAACATGCACGCACACACACACACAGAAATCAGAACCATGGACAGCCACAACATATTTAGCTTACATTGATTGGACTAAATTGTTTTTTATCTTTTAGTTGTCAGTGTATTAGACTAAGCAGAGATGATTTGATGATGTTGAAATGGTGCTGGAATAGTGGAGGCAGCTCCTGTTTTCTTTGTGACTCGCGGTAACTCTCTGTGGTTCTAAATCAATAGTTGTTTTGTGGTCCGAAAATATTGGAAACATAAACTTGCTAATGTTACTGTACATGCAATATGCTTTGTGGACTTCACTGGACAGAGGTTGCTATCCGGTTTTGTGATAAAACAAATATGTGGTTGAATTTTCCCCATTGATTTTACCCGCCCACTGCTACTGGGGAGCTAATGTCTCATTCAGGGGAGCTGTGCCCCACCTGGCTCCCCTGTAATTCGCACCCTGGGCAGGCCACAAACAGGCAAATAACGGTACAGTACAACAGTTGTGTGCAGAATGGCATCTCAGAATGCACAACTCATCGGTCCTTCTTACGGATGGGCTATTGCAGCACACGACCACACCGGGTTCTACTCCTATCAGCTAAAAACAAGAAGAAGCGGCTCCCGTGGGCATGCGATCACCAACCAACACTGGACAATTGAGGAGTGGAAAAACATTGCTTGGTCCAATGAATCCCAGTTCCTGTTGCGTCATGCTGATGGCAGAGTCAGGATTTGGCGTAAGCAGCATGAGTCCATGGACCCATCCTGCCTGGTGTCAACAGTACAGGCTGGTGGCGGTGGTGTAATGGTGTGGGGAATGTTTTCCTGGCACATGTTAGGTCCCTTGACACCAATTTAGTAATGTTTGAACACCACACCTTGTAGAATCCATGCTCTGAAGAACTCAGGCTGTTCTGGAGGCAAAGGGGGGTCTGACCCGGTACATGGGTGTACCTAATTAACACCAATGAGTATAGGATGATCCAAAAAAATATAATAATATGTGGAATTTTCATCACAATTTCAATGTATACAGTACAGAGTTCTGATGATTATGTTGAAATTAGATTGATGTGACAACCTGTTAGTCAAGTTAAGTCCATTTATTTAGGTTGAAGTTTTACTCTAATTTCAATGTTTACAAGGCTTGTGTGATCGTTTTTAAGACCTCAAATTACTTTTCATTAATAATCTTGTCTAACAACATGTATTACTGGGCAGTGGGAATTACAATCAAATCAAATCAAATGTTATTGGTCACATATACATGGTTAGCAGATGTTAAAGCGAGTGTAGTGAAATGCTTGTGCTTCTAGTTCCAACAGTGCAGTAATATCTAACAAATAATAGAACAATTCCCAACAACTACCTAATACACACAAATTTCACAAGTAATCTAACAATTCCACAACAACTACCAAATACACACAAATCTAAAGGGGTGAATGAGAATATGTACATATACAAATATGGATGAGCGATGGCCGAGCGGCATAGGCAAGGTGCAGTAGATGGTATAAAATACAGTATATACATGTGATATGAGTAATGTAAGATATGTAAACCTTATTAAAGTGGCATTGTTTAAAGTGACTAGTGATCCATTTATTAAAGTGTCCCGTGATCGGGTCTCAATGTAGGCAGCAGCCTCTCTGAGTTAGTGATTGCTGTTTAGCAGTCTGATGGACTTGAAATAGAAGTTGTTTGTCAATCTCTCGGTCCCAGCTTTGATGCACCTGTACTGACCTCGCCTTCTGGATGATAGCGGGGTGAACAGGCAGTGGCTTGGGGTGGTTGTTGTCCTTGATGATCTTTTTGGCCTTCCTGTGACATCGAGTGCTGTAGTTGTCCTTGGGGGCAGGTAGTTTGCCCCCGGTGATGCGTTGTGAAGACCACACCACCCTCTGGAGAGCCTTGCGGTTGAGTGTGGTGCAGTTGCCATACCAGGCTGTGATACAGCCCGACAGGATGCTCTCGATTGTGCATCTGTAAAATTTTCTCTGGGTTTTGGGTGACAAGCCAAATTTCTTCAGCCTCCTGAGGTTGAAGAAGCGCTGTTGGGCCTTCTTCACCACACTGTCTGTGTGGGTGGACCATTTCAGTTCGTCAGTGATGTGTACGCCGAGGAACTTAAACTTTCCACCTTCTCCACTGCTGACCCTTCAATGTGGATAGGGGGGTGCTCCCTCTGCTGTTTCCTGAAGTCCACGATCATCTCCTTTGTTTTGTTGACGTTGAGTGAGAGGTTGTTTTCCTGACACCACACTCCGAGTGCCCTCACCTCCTCCCTGTAGGCTGTCTCGTCGTTATTGGTGATCAAGCCCACTACTCTTGTGTCGTCTGCAAACTTGATGATTGAGTTGGAGGTGTGCATGGCCACGCAGTCGTGGGTGAACAGGGGGTACAGGAGAGGGCTGAGCACATACCCTTATGGAGCCCCAGTGTTGAGGGTCAGTGAAGTGGAGATGTTGTTTCCTACCTTCACCACCTGGGGGCGGCCTGTCAGAAAGTCCAGGACCCAGTTACACAGGGCGGGGTTGAGACCCAGGACCTCCAGCTTGATGATGAGCTTGGAGGGTACTATGGTGTTGAATGCTGAGCTGTAGTCAATGAACAGCATTCTTCCATAGGTATTATTTTTGTCCAGATGGGATAGGTGCAGTGCAATGGTGATTGCGTCATCTGTGGACCTGTTGGGGTAGAATGCAAACTGAAGTGCGTCTAGGGTGGTAAGGTTGAGGTTGAGGTGATATGATCCTTGACTAGCCTCTCAAAGCACTTCATGATGACAGAAGTGAGTGCTACAGGGCGGTAGTCATTTAGTTCAGTTATCTTTGCCTTCTTGGGTACAGAAACAATGTTAGCCATCTTGAAGCATCTGGGGACAACAGACTGGGATAGGGAGCGATTAAATATGTCCGTAAATACACCAGCCAGCTGGTCTGCGCATGCTCTGAGGACGCGGCTAGGGATGCCGTCTGGGCCAGCAGCCTTGCAAGGGTTAACATGTTTAAATGTTTTTATCACATCAGCCACTGAGAAGGAGGGGGGGGGGCGCAGACTTTGTTAGCGAGCCGCGACGGTGGCACTGTATTTTCCTCAAAGCAGGAAAAGAAGGTGTTTAGTTTGTCTGGAAGCGTGACGTCGGTATCCGTGACGTGGCTGTATTTTGTTTTTGTAGTCCGTGATTTCCTGTAGAAATTAGATGTATTTCTTGTTTGAAACTGAACCAGCCCTTTCTTGGAAATGTTTCCTCTTAATGGAAAGGTTGGGAGTAATATTATCTACAAGTGGAACCCCAAGACTATATCAACAAAAAGGGCAATCCCTGTACCATTAATTTATTAAGTTATTTGGTCTGAAACAAGACTTGTCACCCAAAACACCTCTGTGGCAAAACAGACTCCTGCCAATGATCTTGAATAGCAAAACATTTCAACAGTGGCATGAGAAGTGAATAACGCGTTTAGAACATTGTTATATAGATGGGGTGCTTATGTCATTTAGAACATTGTTATATAGATGGGGTGCTTTTGTCATTTAGAACATTGTTATATAGATGGGGTGCTTTTGTCATTTAGAACATTGTTATATAGATGGGGTGCTTATGTCATTTAGAACATTGTTATATAGATGGGGTGCTTATGTCATTTAGAACATTGTTATATAGATGGGGTGCTTATGTCATTTAGAACATTGTTATATAGATGGGGTGCTTATGTCATTTAGAACATTGTTATATAGATGGGGTGCTTATGTCATTTAGAACATTGTTATATAGATGGGGTGCTTATGTCATTTAGAACATTGTTATATAGATGGGGTGCTTATGTCATTTAGAACATTGTTATATAGATGGGGTGCTTATGTCATTTGAGCTGAAAGAGAAATATACCAGTTATCCAATAATAGTTTATTTTGTTATTTACAGTTAAGAAACTTTCTCAGAAGCAGTCTTGGAGATATTACTTTTCTACATCTATCAAGTATTGAACAACAACTCCATAATAACCATGACTCATATAGATTTATATCCAGAGTGTACTCATTGCTAATGCAACAATGACCAAAACCAGATGTACATAAGTCAAGAGAGCAATGGGAATCTGATTTGAATATTACAATTGATGAGGGGCTATGGTCGGACCTATGCCAAGATAGTGTATCAGTGACTATCAACTCTAGATACAGACTTATACATTACACCTTCCTCCACCAACTCTATCTGACACCTCAGAGGCTACATAGATAAAACCCTGAAATATCAGAAATGTGTTTCAGATGTGGAACAACAGAAGGATTTTTTTGCATTCTACTTGGCAGTGTACTATATTACAAGCCTTCTGGCATGATGTTTGTGATACCTTAATTATGGAGGTCCCTTTCCCACTTGACCCTGAAATATGCCTTCTGGGTAACTTTACAAATGTGAGTTTGAGGAATAACTTCAATATCAAATTGACAGAAATCGCCCTTGCCACTGTAAGAAAATGTGTTGCGTAGACATGGAAATCAGATTCCCCTCTCCCAATTCCAAGATGGCTCTCTGAAATGAATAAGTGTATTCCTATTAAGAAGATGACCTATGCTTTAAGAAATAAATTCAACTACTACTTTGTATGGCAACCCTTCCTGGACTATATGGAAATACTTCCATTGGGGTTGGTGATATGTGCTTGTAGATCGATGTCAATATTCTCTCTCCGTAATGTACTGTTTATATTGCTTTGTGTGTGTGTTGGTCTCTCTTGTCTTTTGTCTTATTTAGTCATTATTAGTATTATTATTATTATTCAAACATTATTTAATTTTTTTGTAATTTGTAATTGTTTTAATAAAAAAAATATTTGGGGGAGGAGTGGGGAGGGCTGAATAAGCTTTTTTTGTAGTACTTACTCTTGCTGTGTTGTATTGTTCGGTTGTTCAATAATTGAAAAATAAAATAAAATAAAATAATTGTTATTATTTTGTCCAACAACATTGTGTTCTTTCTCGCTATAGGCTGTGTTTGCAGATATCTTGTTTCATTCAGTATATATTTGATTGACATGCTCAGTAATTGTCAGGATGTAGTGATCTTCTGTTGGGGTGAATCAAATGAGATTACATCATAGTGTTTGTCATCCCATACTTGTCATTTATTTTGGACTGAGGATCTCCTCTGTAATAATTGGATGGAAGCCTCTTGTTAGATTGTAAGGTACACATTTACTCTTCATATTTATAACTTTTTGTAATGTAGATAGCATTTGTATCATAAAGGTAAGCAACAGCATACTGTATAAACTACATCTATTTGGTTGTTATAATACCTCAATGGAAAAGTACTTGGTGAGAGTCAAGTTGACACAAAGCTGCGGTTCAGAGGTCTTGTCTCAGGCTCTACAGACTATAATGAGTGCCTGTCAGGGTAACTAAAGTTTTGGCTGTCCTCTCCCTTTACGGGCTGGCTGGGATATCAAAGGCCCCGCTGATAAACAAATAAACTCCCAGCACTGCTTTCACCCTTTATTGTCCTGCCCGGTTTTAATGTTGGCCAGGTGCAGAGTTAAGCACAAACTCTAGCATTTTTAAGCCGGCATGCAGCGAGCAAAACATCCACAGAAGCCTGCCTGTTGTTGGTTTCACTCAGCTACAGTATGACCGTACATCCTCAGTACTGCTGAATAAATCCATTCTTATTACATTGTATTTGAGGTAAAAGGAATGAAGTCCATTGGTTACAGTTCTCGTGTAACATTCCTGTCCTGAACTCCAATGTTTTAGAGTAAAGTATGTCATGTAGGTAGTAAGTACCCTGATATCAGTGCAATATCCATATAGAACTGAGACTACTCTATAAACGCTGACACGCGTATACCAGCATATGAGACTCACCTCTGAAGAGTCTAATGATAGTTGGTGGAAGTGGACTATCACCCCAAAGGAATGCAGAGGGGCCATAAAATGAAACTTTTAGCTGGGAGTCATGTGACGGATGGGTAATGTTCATTGTTCACGTTTGGCAAGCCCTAGTCTCTCTTGCACATTTTCCCATAATTTTACAGGTACGTTATTGCCTTAATCAGCGTCACTCATTTATGTAGGGCTTTTGAAACAGTAGTTTGAAGACACGTTTATGGAAGACGGAACTAGTGAAAATGAGCTATTAGTGTCCTGTAATGTATTGGGGCAAAATTCCCTATAACTCTTCACCCAGGCTTTATATAAGCAGGCTCACACAATCTTGTGGAATGCAGACAACCCATGTTTAAACCCAGTCAAGAATAACATTTATTTTCCTGCCCTAAGGTTATTGGTGGACTTTTGGAATTGATGGCTGCTGCTTTCTATTGTCATAAAATGTGCTATTTTCAATGAGTAATCAATACCACATCTCAAGTAGGATCCTCGGCAACGAGCAGCCTGCTCTGCCAAGAGCAGCGTTATGAGCTCAACATAGGATTGTCTACTATCCAACAGACAGAGTCTGCCTGGGTTTGGTTTTCTGCATCTTGTACCCAAGCCTAATGCCTTCCGTCAATGGAATCATGTTTTCACATGGTTTCCCCTGGAGTTGGGCATGCATCTGAAATGTTCATCTCTTGCACACTTTCTCCCTCTCCCATTCTTCCTAGTATCTGTGGAGAGGAACTCTGCTTATCGCGTTGCAGTTTGGTCTAATTTATGTTCCATAAGTGCAGGTCTCATAAATACTCAAAGTGAACAAAGCCAAGTAATTCAATCCTGTGTCAACAAAGGCCAAAAAAAACCAGACAAATCTAATCCCAGTCTGGATATGAAATATAATTTGAAAGAACATAAACTTTGTCTTCTTTTGCACACACTGCCCGTGATTTCCATGAATGTTATGAGATAATATGAACACATTTCGTATATCTTATGGAAGTTCTCATGACTTGCTAATTGAAATGATAAAGACTCCAATGCAAACAACAGTTCTATTTCAATTTTATAACACTTTTCCTTGTATCCTTCACTGACCAACAGAATAGGTTGCCTCTGGGGAACAGTGACAAAAACTCTCACCTCAAAGAAGACAGAGACAATGCTGTCCATCGCACCAAAAGGAGCCAGCAGAATAAACGACTTGATTCAGGTATGGATTCTTTCTTGGAACAACGATTTCATTACATTCAGAGAATGCCTTAAACTTTCATGTTCTAATTTGTTAAATGACTGGACGGATGGGTATACATCAAAGTTTTACCTCCAGGTAAAAGACTCAAGACAGCAGGGATAGAGCAGGCTTGAACCCAGTATGCTGCATGGTTCATGGTGGGCAGTGGTGTAGTGGAAACTATACGCAGGTATACACCGTAACCCTGTTTCTTTTCAGTGTACATTGCGTATATTCACTTCTTAATCCCCACTGATGCGTATCAAAGTAGTGTAGTGGAGTTATAAGCCGTATCAATTAATAAGGCTGATGGAATATATCATAATGTTTAGCTTAAAATGTTGATAAACTATTATTTCTTCACATTTTAAGCGCAGCAAGGAATGTCCACACAGTGGTAGGCCTAAAAGAGAATTCACTAGAACAACATGTTTTCTAGCCAACCTAATTAATTTATATGTCCTAAATCATAGTTTAAGTACACGTTTAAATGTCACATGATAAGAACAACCATCTATCAAGATGAGTCAATGGCTAGCTAACAGTCTAGTCTACTGACAAGCTAGCTAACTAGCTGTTTAGCTGGCTAGCATACCCACAAGCTCGTTTTAATCATATTAACCAGCTAGCTAGCACATTATCTTGTCAAACTGTTAAATTAGTAGCCAGCCAGTTACAAGTGATGTTAAATAACAATATAAGTCTTCTACAAACATTGAGGGTGATTTTCTCTAAACAGTTCATCAGGGAGATCTCCGTTGTAACTAGCTATGCTGTGCTCTATTGGAACAGTTAATACTCAAATTATACATTGTTTTGAAGCTTAAAATCTCCTCTTTCCAGCAGTGTATATAACTTCAAATGTGTTTAGGGGTCAATGTGACTGATTATGATAGAACAAGTCACATATGACTAGCATAATGCCTTTGGCTCCTAGACATTGAAAGAAAGTTGATTTGAAAGCCAAGAGAACAGGAGACTGCATATGAGGAACTGTTTATAAAATATTTATTTCTATGTTTGGTTTTTGGCGTGGCTGTTTTGAACAAAGGTAAGACATGCCTCATAATATGAAGTAAAACATCCAGGTTTCAAACAATTAAGGAACAGGAAAAATATAGTGATGCTAATGATCGGCCTATCATCTTCTGGTAGCCTAGATGGAAAGGCTTTCCCAAAATCCTTCTCAATTAAATGTTAACTAGCTATAAAGTAGCCTATACCTACCTGGCAGAATGATATCATGATTATTTGCATCAATCCAGTGGACATTGGTTTTGTAAACTCCATCTCATGTGCAATACAGAAACACCACTAACCAACAACAGTGCTAGTGCCTGTGCACTTGAATTAAAGGGTAACTACACTCAAAAATCTACATTTCTTAAAAGTGATCTCCTGATGTGGACTTAGAATATCCAATTATGTTGCTTTTCTATTTTTTTTAAATGGTGAGAGCGAAAACCTGAAAACATTTTGAAAAAATATGAAAACTATGAATTTCTGACACAGTTGATAGCTTAATTTATGTATTTCAATAGTAGACCTACTATACCAAGATGAGTGAGAGACCATGCGGTAGGATTTTACAGTGAGGAGGCAACAGCAGTTCTTTACTTTTCTTGCCCGGGTGAGGCTTTTACTAGCAAACAGGAAAATAAGCCACCAAAAACTTTACAATTATTTACAAAAGAAAGTAACAAACTGGAAGTTGCTGGGGATAACTACCCCAAAAAACAGTTGCACTCAAACAACTCCAGCCTTAATAATACCTGTCCACAACCAGTCCCTTGCCTGGCCTAGACAGAAATTACAAGGCTTAAATAGCCTACCTGGAACCTTCACTACGGACCGTACCATTATTAACCAATCATCACTTATCAGTTTCACTATGGACCGTACCATTAACCAATCATCAATTATCAGTTTCAATATGGACCATACCATTATTAAACAATCATCAATTAGCATTCTTTTTCTCTCTCCTTTATTTAACCAGGTAAGCTAATTGAGAACAAGTTCTCATTTACAACTGCGACCTGGCCAAGATAAAGCAAATCAGTGCGACACAAACAACACCACAGAGTTACACATGGAATAAACAAGCGTACAGTCAATAACACAATAGAAAAAAAGAAAGTCTATATACAGTGTGTGCAAATGGCATGACGAGTTAAGGCAATACATAGGCCATAGTAGCGAAGTAATTACAGTTTAGCAAATTAACACTGGAGGGATAGATGAGCAGATGATGATGTGCAAGTAGAAATACTGGTGTGCAAAAGAGCAGAAAAGTGGCGGTGTGAGTGAAGGAGGCTTTGTTGCGAAATAGGAAGCCAATTCTAGATTTAATTTTGGATTGGAGATGTTTAATATGAGTCTGGAAGGAGAGTTTACAGTCTAGCCAGTCACCTAGGTATTTGTAGGTGTCCACATATTCTAAGTCAGAACCGTCCAGAGTAGTGATGCTAGTCGAGAGCAGTTGGAGGCCACGGAAGGAGTGTTGTATGGCGTTGAAGCATCTTTAGAGGTTAGTATACAGAATGGTGTCGTCTGCGTAGAGGTGGATCACCCGCAGCAAAAGCGACATCGTTGATATATACAGAGAAAAGAGTCGACCCGAGAATTGAACCCTGTGGTACCACCATAGAGACAGCCAGAGGTCCGGACAACAGGCTCTCTGATTTGACACACTGAACTCTGTCTGAGAAGTAGTTGGTGAACCAGGCGAGGCAGTCATTTGAGAAACCAAGGCTGTTGAGTCTGCCGATAAGAATACGGTGATTGACAGAGTCGAAAGCCTTGGCCTCGAAAGCATGTCGAAAGCATGTTCAAATACAGGCATGAATTCACAATAAACATATTCAGACAATAATCAATATATTACTAAATATATACAGACTTCAGTCAATAGTGTAGGACCCTGCATAAAGCAGGGTAACATTTGTCCTCCCTTGGAATTCAACCACATTACAGATCTCAGTAACACAGGATAAGTAGCGCTCCTGAACACGGCTGTGTTTGACACACCTCCTGATGCAGCAGGAACAAAGGATTCACCTCTTCATTCAACGAGGATTACCGGTATGTTTGCAAACAATTTTTTGCCTTTAACCTAGCGATTACATCACTAAAACATGTGCACTTGAAGCATACTAAGACTGAGTAACACAGCGCTACAAACAAATGGCTGGCGCATCCAAAACCAAATGAATGTTGGCGTGAACTCTAACATGCATTTCTCTCTCATTACAGGTGAACATCGGCAGTACTGAAGGACATGACTAAACACATATTACATTCAATAAATTCATGTGCATTCTCATAAACCCTTAAAGTGTTTCAAATGTCTGGTTACTTATATAAGGCATGTCTTTAGATTGTGAAAGAGATTATTTGGACGATCATCACAATTGGGTTTATCATTTTAGGTCATTCAGAGTACATGTCACTGTTTCTCATGTTTAAAAAATTACACAGGGCGACCTTTCCTTCACTGGGCGGGCCGTTTAGTTGCATTTACAGAGGCTGGATCTATGCACTTTGGGAGGGAGACGTTGTTCCCCACTTCTATGTTGTTGGTATAAAACCAGAATATAAGTAATTACATTTTTGCGGCCGTTCTCCTGATTTCTTGGTTTGAAAGGAGTGAGCACTGGATTTTTGATGTGGTATTCAGTTCAAAGCCTGACATGCATTGCATTGGAACATTTACAATGCAGTAATTTGTTTGGGCGCTCTGTCATTAGAGGGTTTAAGTCTCTCTCTCTCTCTCTTTCCATTGTGGGCTACTGCTGCTGCTTAGATATCAGTTGAAGTGAGTCTACATATTTCAGCTTCACACAATAAGGTTGGTATGATCCTGCCAGAATCAGGATCTGCTGGTGAGGCATTGTTCCTTTCCTCGGATTACCTCCAGTCAGGGGAGGCTGAGGAGATGAATGACATGTGTTTTGGACGCTGCTGCTTTCTGCTCTGAGGATGTATTTACATGTAAATATGGTGCAGGTCCAGTGTTTTCATTGGAGAGGTACTATAGAGAAGAAGTGGTGCTGTGATTCCAGCTGGAGAGCTGCTCTTTTGGCTTAAAGAAAAGATTCACCCATTTTGAATGTTACTGTATTTTTTTTCTTATCTCTGAGACAAAATATGCATATCAGAGATGCACAAAAACTACACTGAACAAAAATATAAATGCGACATGTAAAGTGTTGGTCCCATGTTTCATGAGCTGAAATAAAAAATCCCAGAAATGTTCCATATGCACCAAAAGCTTATTTCTCTCAAATTGTGTGCACAAATTTGTTTACATTCCTGTTAGTGAATATTTCTCCTTTGCCAAGATAATCCATCCACTTGACAGGTGTGGCATATCAAGAAGCTGATTAAACAGCATGATCATTACACAGGTGCACTTTGTGCTGGGGACAATAACAGGCCACTTTAAAATGTGCAGTTTTGTCACACAACACAATGCCACGGATGTCTCAAGTTTTGAGGGAGCATGCAATTGGCATAATGACTGCAGGAATGTCCACCAGAGCTGTTTCCAGATAATTTAATGTTAATTTCTTACCATAAGCTGCCTCCAATGTTGTTTTAGAGAATTTGGCAGTACGTCCAACCGGCCTCACAACTGCAGATCACGTGTAACCACACCAGCCTAGGACCTCCACATCCGGCTTCTTCACCTGTGGAATCATATATCTTTGACATTGTTGCATGTTGCGATTAGATAACATTAAAAATGGGTGACTCTTTCCTTTAATGCTGAGGATCTCCCCTGATGGTCACTGATGAGGTGTCAGTCACCAAGAACATTTAGGGAATAGGATATTAGGAGTTAGAAAGTAGTATGTTAGATTGGTGCCAGGAAAGGTTTCCACTGGTGATAAAGATACACACAAGCACAAAGGTGCTGCATGCCATATGAAGTGTGCGAGAGCACAGAGTATTGCAAGAGAGGTGTTGGCATAGCCCAGAAATGACAGGGTTTTTGGCTGCCTCAGAAATGCCTGCCTGGCCTTGAACTACACGCATTCCCAAGATCAGCATTGAAGAGTGACTCCCCTACAAACATCCAAAGAAAAAGCCTTGGAAAGGGAACAGGTACCGTATGGAAGGAAAGGCCTCTCCAAAAAGCCCCCAAAAGAATGTGACAAGAATAGGCAATATGGAGGGCTACAGCAACTGCAAATGTATATTTTCACTGGACTGAAAATATACCAGACGGTTCGTGTATGATCACACTGCTCAGGCTTAGAACCAGACGAGACGCTTGTGCCGTGAACAAACCTTCTGTGACACCTTATCTGTTTTGATCTCTACCACCTTGGGTTTAGGAGACAAAGCAGGAGGAAGGGAGGGAACCTACTCCTTCTGTACTTCCTCCCTGGGGAGATTTAACAATGTATTGAGGGTGGCATTAATCTTTACAAGCACAAAATGATTGTGAGTTTTCATCTGTCAAAGAGTACGGGGTCAGTGTTGTAACCGGTAGAAGTGGGATCGCTGGGAGACATGCCCTGACACAGACGACTGCTGCTGTTGAAAGGAAGAGCTTTATGTTCACCTGTCATGAAGTTCCTCCTCCTTATCACCTACATCTGTCACTGAATGTATTCACAGAGATGTGTTCACACCGCAAAACCCATCTATCTTCGCTTCACAGTCGAATCTAATCCAGTTTAACAGAATTTTTATTCCAATGTATTTATTCATTCTTTCTGGAGTGTAGAGTTTGTGGTTGCATTGGAAATGGATTGTGAGAGTGAGTCATGAAAGCCTTGTCCTTGTATGCTCTGTGTGCCATAGTGTAAACTGGAACACTCAGCATGGGGACTATCAGAATGACATATGTATACATACATATGTGAGTCTTCAGAGTTTGTTAGCCCTACATATGCTTCGTACACCGGATATGCCTCTTCTCTGTCTCACTGCAAAATGGATTTGTCAGTTTTATAGGGGATATCTTTAAACACAGACAGGTACAGAGTTTCATGGATCTAAGGGGAAAGACTGCAGCCTTACTAAATCAGGGGCTTATTATGTCAAATAATTCTTTGTCTGTTTTGGTGCAGTCATAGTTCTACTGTTATATGGAAGAATGGTGCCAGACGGGATGGCTTCCGTTTTACAGGCTCTTTAACCAATTGTGGTATTTTGTGTGTTTTTTCACATTGTTTCTAATTTATTTTGTGCATAATGTTGACGCTACCGTCCGTCTCTTATGACCGAAAAGAGCTTCTGGATATCAGAACAGAGATTACTCACCTCGAACTGGACAAATATTTTTTCTTTAATGAGTCGGACACAAAGGATACAATGTTGCTCTCAGACAAGGCCCAAATCCTTGTCATTAGTATGAAGAAAATAATGAAATACAGGGGCGGAGATCAGGGTGCCTTGTGAGAATTTGTCAGTGAGTGGGTAACCCGCCTCTAGTATCCATTCTATTAGCCAACGTGCAATCACTGGATGAGCTCAGTTCAAGACTATCCTACCAACTGGACATTAAAAACTGTAGTATCTTATGTTTCACCGAGTCGTGGCTGAACGACGTCATGGATAATATACATTTGCTTGGTTTTCCGTGCATCGGCAGGACAGAACAGCTACGTCTGGTAAGACGAGGGGTGGGGGTGTGTGTCTGTTTGTCAATAACAGTTGGTGCGCTTTATTTAACTAGGCAAGTCAGTTAAGAACAAATTCTTATTTACAATGACGGTTTACCTTGGCCAAACCCTAACCTGGACGAAGCTGGGCCAATTGTGCGCCGCCCTATGGGACTCCCAATCACGGCCGGTTGTGATACAGCCTGGAATCGAACCAGGATCTCTAGTGACGCCTCTAGCATTGAGATGCAGTGGCTTAGACTGCTGCAACACTCAGGGACGCTATTAAGGTAGTCTCGAGGTATTGCTCGCCTGAGGTAGAGTACCTCATGATAAGCTGTAGACCACACTATCTCCCAAAAGAGTTTTCATCTATATTTTTCGTAGCCTTCTATTTACCACCACAAACCGACTCTGGCACTAAGACCGCACTCAACGAGCTGTATAAGGCCATAAGCAAACAAGAAAATGTTCATCCAGAAGTGGCACTCATAGTGGCCGGGCAAACTTAAATCTGTTTTACCTCATTTCTACCAGCATGTCACATGTGCAACCAAAGGAAAAATAAATCTAGACCACCTTTAATCCACACATAAAGACACGTACAAAGCTCTCTCTCGCCCTCTATTTGAAAAAGATTACCATAATTCTATCCTCCTGATTCCTGCTTACAAGTAAAAACTAAAGCAGGAAGCATCAGTGACTCTCTCAAGACGGAAGTTGTCAGATGACGCGGATGAAACGCTACAGGACTGTTTTGCTAGCACAGACGAGAATATGTTGCGGAATTCATCCAATGGCATTAAGGAGCATACCACCTCAGTCACCGGCTTCATCAATAAGTGCGTCGATGACTTCGTCCCCACAGTGACCGTATGTACATATCCCAAACAGAAGCCATGGATTACAGGCAACATCCGCACCGAGCTAAAGGCTAGACACTACTCCGGCTGCTTATAAGAAATCCCGCTATGCCCTCAGACGAACCATCAACCATGCAAAGTGTCTATACAGGACTAAGATTGAATCCTACTACACCGGCTCTGACGCTCATCGGATGTGGCAGGGCTTGCAAACCCAGCTGCGAGCTGCCCAGTGACACAGGCCTACCAGACAGGTTAAATGCCTTTATGCTCGCTTTGAGGCAAGCAACACTGAATCATGCATGATAGCACCAGCTGTTCCGGAAGACTGTGTGATCACGCTCTCCGTAGCTGATGTGAGCAAGACCTTTAAACATGTCAACATTCACAAGGCTGCGGGGCCAGATGGATTACCAGGACGTGTACTCAGAGCATGGTTGGACCAACTGGCAAGTGTCTTCACTGACATTTTCAACCTCTCCCTGACCGAGTCTGTAATACCTACATGCTTCAAGCAGACCACCACAGTCCCTGTGCCCAAGAAAGCGAATGTAACCTGCCTAAATGACTACCGCCCCATAGCCCTTACGTCGGTAGCAATGAAGTGCTTTGAAAGGCTGGTCATGGCTCAAATCAACACCATCTTCCCGGAAACCCTAGACCTACTCCAATTCGCATACCGCCCCAACAGATCCACAGATGATGCAATCTCAATTGCACTCCACACTGGCCTTTCCCACCTGGACAAAAGGAACACCTATGTGAGAATGCTGTTCATTGACCACAGCTCAGCATTCAACACCATAGTGCCCACAAAGCTCCACATTAAGCTAAGGACACTGGGACTAAACACCTCCCTCTGCAACTGGATCCTGGTCTTCCTGACGGGCTGCCCCCAGGTAGTAAGGCTAGGCAACAACACATCTGCCACGCTGATCCTGTGGGGGTGGCAGGTAGCCTAGTGGTTAGAGCGTTGGACTAGTAACCGAAAGGTTGCAAGATTGAATCCCCGAGCTGACAAAGTAAAAATCTGTCATTCTGCCCCTGAACAAGGCAGTTAACCCACGGTTCCTAGGCTGTCATTAAAACTAAGAATTTGTTCCTAATTGACTTGCCTAGTTAAATAAAGGTTCAATAAAATAAATAAAATATAGGTCTTGGATGGCAGGAAGCTTGACCCCAGTGATGTACTGGGCTGCATGCACTACCCTCTGTAGAGCATTACGGTCAGATGCTGAGCAATTGCCATACCAGGCAGTGATGCAACTGGTCAGGATGTTATGAGGATCTGGGGATCCATGCCAAATCTTTTCTCCTGAGTGGGAAAAGGCGTGCCCTCTTCACGACTTTCTTGGTGTGTTTGGACCATGATAGTTTGTTGGTGATGTGGACACCAAAGAACTTGAAACTCTCAACCCGCTCCACTACAGCCCAGTCGATGTGAATGGGGGCGTGTTCGGCCTTCCTTTTCATGTAGTCCACGATCATCTCCTCTGTCTTGCTCACGTTGTTGTCAGTCTCTGACCTCCCTATAGGCTGTCTCATCGTTGTCGGTGATCAGGCCTACCACCGTTGTGTCGTCAACAAACTTAATGATGGTGTTGGAGTCGTGCTTGATCAGGGAGAAAGGAGGAGGACTAAGCATGCACCCCTGAGGGGCCCCCATGTTGAGGATTTTTTTAACTTTGTTTACCTTTATTTAACTAGGCAAGCCAGTTAAGAACAAATTCTTATGTACAATGACGGCCTACCCCGGCCAAACCCGGGCGATGCTGGGCCAATTGTGCGCAGCCCTATGGGACTCCCAATCATGGCCGGATGTGATGCAGCCTGGAGTATACTAGGCGGTGTCAGATAAAGGCCCAAAAGTCATAGACTGTTGTCTCTGTTACCACACGGCAAGCAGTACCGGAGCACTAAGTCTAGGTCCAAAAGGCTCCTTAACAGCTTCTACTCCCAAGCCATAAGACTGCTGCACATACAATATATCATGTGAGGAGAACATATCGTACCTCACAAATCCACCAAGGTCAATTACAAAGACATAACTTTAAAAGTATTCAAGAAACTAAGGCAGTGTCATTTCAATACTGCTTGGTAATGGGCCGCAACTGATCCGGCCTCCTACTGTGAGACCTGTCCAAATTGCAACAATGAAGCTGCTGGCTAACTTCACTCTTTTTAAATCAAATTAGCCAAAGAGACGACAGATTGGCCAATTGGCTCATCTTCTTGTTACACCCCCACCCACCCATCCCCTCTCTGCTTGTGTTAGGTTCCCCTGGGCCACTCCTCTACTCAGACAGCATACCATGACAAGGCCTTTGGCAGGACTGGAAGCACCAGCTCACTGGATTATATAATGATGTTTTTCCCCTTCAAGTAGAGCAGGAGAGAGTAGAGCAAATTTTCAGATGTGACCATTGGCTTACTCATTGTCTAGAATAACAGCTGTTTGTTTTTATAATTCAATTTGATTTAAACATTTCTTGTCCATTACTTTTAAAGACCAAGCAGCCCCGGTCTAAAGGTCTTTCCAAATTAGCTAAAAAGACAGATGATGTTATCGAACAAGCTGAGTATGGTTGAATTAGCAAATGGATATGTGAGTTTAGCTCTACATTACAAGCTTATTCAATTAAGGCTGAGCTTTAATGCAAATAGCGACATTCTCAGGCCTAAGGAATGCATGTTAACAATTTCCCCCACCTGCTTCTTGGCAGGTCTGTCCTTTTATTTTGATTAAAAGAAAAAAGACCATGTATTAGAATCCCCTGCCATGAATCACAGTCTGAGCTCAGGGGTTAGAGCTGCACTGTGCAGGACCGATGCAGTATGAGGTTACACAAAGCAGATCCTATTCCATTTGGACAACTGGTTTGGGCTTCTTGACAGTCATATATTTTAGGTTTACCTTGTGCCTTTTTTATTCGATTTTTGGGGGGAATAGGCATGTTGCCATGTGGTAGTACATGTATGTAATTTCAGTTAGTACAGAAGAAACACAAAGCAGAAATATTTTCTCAAAGTTCTAGCCATTACAAGAGATGAAGAATCCTTGTTTTAAATCAGGTTATTTTGCAGAAGTGGCTTTGAACAGGAATGAACACTCCCAACCCAAAGTGTTTGACACACTGAGTGTTTTCACACATTGACTCCCTCTATGTTCTCCGTTTGATCGCCATAATATCTGGATTCTGTTCCCTCACTGCTAGATTTCAATTCACTAATGACAAAGTGATTGAATGACAGAGAGACTGGTATGTATCTATAATTGAATGTATTGCAATTTGTTTGTTTAACACATGCTAACAAACATCATAGCTAAGTATGCTTTCGGCAGTATGACTTGATGTCTGACATATGCCAGACTGTGCACAGTGCTATGTAGAACAGTGTTTGTCACGTGTATCCAAAATAACAGAGTTTACCCCAGTGCAAATGTTTTGTATTGATTCCAAATGGTAGACCGACCGAGGGACCATCTGTAATCTTTTGACTGTTAACAGTTAACACTAAAGTGTGGGATACAACAGAGTCCTCAGCTGTTGAGCCATGACTGGATGTGTTAATGATGGAAGTCTATCAGCTGGCCCTGGGAGAGGACTTAAAAGAGCCCTCTGCACTATCAAGCCAAAGGAGCTGGTACTGAAGCATTTGCCAAAATAATAATTTCTCTTTCATGTCAGATGCACTTTGCTTTCATAAATATGCAGTTTGCCTTTGCAAGCCATTTCACAGCAGATGTGTTTTTGTAGTACGTGTTGTGAAAATGTGTTTTCAATGTTGGTCCTCTTTGATTCTAATTTGTTCCATTCATTAAAGCATTGTACCACTTTTTTGTCACAATCTGTTTATAGATGGAATATGGGGGATTATTTTCAGAAATCAATTATCATGAGTGAACGGCCATTAGAGCTGTGTCACACTGGGGACAGCCTTGTTCTCTCTTGTTGTTGTTCTGTTCCCCTGCCTCTCCATAACACATTGACCAGTATTTATTAACCATATCCCCAACCATTACATTCCTGGTGCACCTCTGGAGGCTGTGCTGAGCCATATGCCTAAGTGGGGACAACTCTTGTAAAAACAGCTGAGTAATGAGAATTGTGTGTGTGTGTGTGTGTGTGTGTGTGTGTGTGTGTGTGTGTGTGTGTGTGTGTGTGTGTGTGTGTGTGTGTGTGTGTGTGTGTGTGTGTGTGTGTGTGTGTGTAATGGAGCTCATCTGGACCAGGACCTGTCCTTTTTACCAGGATGATGGGAGGAGGACTTGACCTTGCTAGTTGGAATGAGTGGTTATAGCATTGGGCCAGTAACCGAAAGGTCACTGGTTTGAATACAGTAGCCGACAAGGTGAAAACTCTGTTGATGTACCCTTGAGCAAGGCATTTAACCCTAATTTGCTTCAGGGGTGCTGTGCTACTATGGCTGATCCTGTAAAAATCTATCTGGTGTATGTGACAGTAATATATACTGCTCAAAAAAATAAAGGGAACACTTAAACAACACATCCTAGATCTGAATGAAAGAAATAATCTTATTAAATACTTTTTTCTTTACATAGTTGAATGTGCTGACAACAAAATCACACAAAAACAATCAATGGAAATCCAATTTATCAACCCATGGAGGTCTGGATTTGGAGTCACACTCAAAATTAAAGTGGAAAACCACACTACAGGCTGATCCAACTTTGATGTAATGTCCTTAAAACAAGTCAAAATGAGGCTCAGTAGTGTGTGTGGCCTCCGCGTGCCTGTATGACCTTCCTACAACGCCTGGGCATGCTCCTGATGAGGTGGCGGATGGTCTCCTGAGGGATCTCCTCCCAGACCTGGACTAAAGCATTCGCCAACTCCTGGACAGTCTGTGGTGCAACGTGGCGTTGGTGGATGGAGCGAGACATGATGTCCCAGATGTGCTCAATTGGATTCAGGTCTGGGGAACGGGCGGGCCAGTCCATAGCATCAATGCCTTCCTCTTGCAGGAACTGCTGACACACTCCAGCCACATGAGGTCTAGCATTGTCTTGCATTAGGAGGAACCCAGGGCCAACCGCACCAGCATATGGTCTCACAAGGGGTCTGAGGATCTCATCTCGGTACCTAATGGCAGTCAGGCTACCTCTGGCGAGCACATGGAGGGCTGTGCGGCCCCCCAAAGAAATGCCACCCCACACCATGACTGTTCCACCGCCAAACCGGTCATGCTGGAGGATGTTGCAGGCAGCAGAACGTTCTCCACGGTGTCTCCAGACTCTGTCACGTCTGTCATGTGCTCAGTGTGAACCTGCTTTCATCTGTGAAGAGCACAGGGCGCCAGTGGCGAATTTGCCAATCTTGGTGTTCTCTGGCAAATGCCAAACGTCCTGCACGGTGTTGGGCTGTATGCACAACCCCCACCTGTGGACGTCGGGCCCTCATACCACCCTCATGGAGTCTGTTTCTGACCGTTTGAGCAGACACATGCACATTTGTGGCCTGCTGGAGGTCATTTTGCAGGGCTCTGGCAGTGCTCCTCTTGCTCCTCCTTGCACAAAGGCGGAGGTAGCGGTCCTGCTACTGGGTTGTTGCTCTCCTACGGCCTCCTCCACGTCTCCTGATGTACTGGCCTGTCTCCTGGTAGCGCCTCCATGCTCTGGACACTACGCTGACAGACACAGCAAACCTTCTTGCCACAGCTCGCATTGATGTGCCATCCTGGATGAGCTGCACTACCTGAGCCACTTGTGTGGGTTGTAGACTCCGTCTCATGCTACCACTAGAGTGAAAGCACCGCCAGCATTCAAAAGTGACCAAAACATCAGCCAGGAAGCATAGGAACTGAGAAGTGGTCTGTGGTCTCCACCTGCAGAACCACTCCTTTATTGGGGGTGTCTTGCTTATTGCCTATAATTTCCACCTGTTGTCTATTCCATTTGCACAACAGCATGTGAAATTTATTGTCAATCAGTGTTGCTTCCTAAGTGGACAGATTGATTTCACAGAAGTGTGATTGATTTGAAGTTACATTGTGTTGTTTAAGTGTTCCCTTTATTTTTTTGAGCAGTATATATATAGATATATATATATATTTCTTTGTCATCATGTTCTTATTTTCACTTAACAAGAATATGCTTGTTGCTGGGGAAAATGTATGATGGGGAAATGACCACGGTTTCCCCATCAACATGTACCGCTCGTCTATTGTCAAGGCAGGCAGGGTGTGTCCAAGGCTGTGGACATGCTGGCATTTGGTGCCAACATTTTGTGACTGACAACCTGAACATAAAACATACTTATGGCTGCAGAGTAGAAGGGCTTAAGCATTACCGTAACTAGCTATCTACTGGTAACAAAGCTGTCCATGTTGACTGATACAGTATGGCCATGAGAGTAAGCAGAAACACTTGGGATGGAGGGGAGATTGTATTTAAATGTTTGTTATATCTGTACAAATCTCTTGTCAAACTGGATTTGTTCAAGGCACAATGCCATCATAACTATCTTAGACAAGTGTTTATTCGGTTAAGTCAGAAATGGAGACTTCAATGATTCTGTCTCACTCTCCAACCATTGCATGTTTCATCCAAACAGAGCAATGGAGTGTTAACTCATATATTATACACACATTACAATGTGTAAATACACAGAACTCCTCAGTGAAAAGATCAATAATTTTGTTCTTACTCACATATGAATATGGATGCTTTGGTAATTATATAAAAATACAGAGTACAAATAAGTCTTATTCTTTTCTAATCTTTTGAATCTTATATCTGATTGATGATTAATCAACATGGGGTTTGTTTTCCGTACTATCTGTATGCAGAGAGTTTGCTGAAGGCATTTTCATCTATTACAGATGAAAGATCTTAATTTGAGCCAGATTGCTACAGCATAAAAATAATCCTGCAGCAACAGGAAATGTGAAATATTATGTGTATTATAATGAATTGACATTTTTCTTAGGGGTTGATACATTTTGCGTTAAGGCAAATCAAGTATGACATTTTAAAGTGGAAATTACAAACTTAAGAAGCCTTCAGCAACAAAAGAGTGATCAAATTTAAGATTCTATATCTAGCTTTCAATTCCTCTATCCGGTAAAACAGTCTGTTCCTAGACGTCTGCCAATGAAAACAAAGTGAAAAGTGTTGTTATCACTTATCCAACCGATTAGTAAGTTGTTTAATGAGTAATGCTCCCTTTGGCTGTTTTCTGGCTATGACAGATTCCAAGATTCTCTGCTAGGGTTTTAGACAGATTAATTAGTGAGTGGGTGTTGTTGTAGGTGGACAGTTTCCTTTAATATGAGGAGCACTTCTATCTTGTTTATACAATATAGTTTCTGCATGTAAAGTCTTTCACATTTTAGCACAGTTGGGCCTGTGTGCACATTGACAAAAGGAAGGAAGATCCAGTGAATTGGAATGTTTTGGAGTCTGTTTCGTGTGCTCTCAGACTCATCTTTCCATCTTCAATGTAAAGTTATTCACCATTCAGATCCACAGTTAGCCATGCAATACATGTTTACTTTGCACATCAAAGAAACTATTTCACTCATTTGAAATGAAAGTCATCTGGAATAAATACAACATTTAAGCTAGCGTCTTAAGCAAATTGTTCTTCTTACTTTTGGTCTCTTATGTTTTGAGAAAAATATATATATTGCGTGAGAAGACAACCAGAAAACATTAAGAAACAATGGTAATTAAAACAGCAAAATTATGACATTTATTGAGAAAACAACTTCTAAGCCAATTCAAACAGACACACAACAGTGTATTTCACAGGTCTTACAGTGTGATTGACAGTCTTCTTACGTATTTTCACTTTTTTTGCTGTACAGATGTTGTTTATTGAGTTGAACAAGGATGTTAGGATATTATTTTCCAATTGTATAATTGTAGCACTTTGGATGGGTCCATTCATGCAATTCAACTCAAATAAATGACATGTGCTGTGCACTCATTACAGGGAATTTTACTTTCACTGTCCATCCCAGACTCTGATTCGGGTCCAGTAATATCCAAGTCTTGTTGTTTTTGGAGTCCTGACATTAATTACATTGTGCTCAGCAAGTCCCATGCTTGCAGTACCTGGCAGAAAGCTGTGGTTAAGGAAGTTGTTTTCAGGAAACCTTAACACACTTTATACAAAGAAACGGGTCCAAATAGACCACAGAGCACAGCAGTGGGCACAGCGCCACACCATCTCTCACTAATAACAAGTGTTTCAGCTCAGGGCCCTCATGGCTTTCATGGACACAGTGATTGGGATTTTTTAACATCTCTGAAATAAATATTTATGTAACTTTTGGAATGTGAGATTTCCCCAGTTTTGCTTTCTTAAAAGTTGTTCTTATGACTCATGTAACACACAGTGCTCTTAGCTTCTTTTCATTCCATGTCAACATTTGGGAGAGAAGCTTCTCAAGCAATGGTCAACTCAAACTCTCTGTTTGTGTTGTTTGACATAGCCAAAGCTACTGCAACATACAGCAGTATAAACAATGAAAACGACCTTCAGAGACATTTTCCTCAAATCAGTAAAATTCCTGAGTCTTTAAATGATAATTACTCCCAGACCACCTCCTGCTCTAGACATTTCACAAAGGGTTTGGCATTTCAGATGTTTCACTCTTAATGTGTTCCAGATTTTATATCACTTATTAAAGAGAAACATTTTCAAGTGGAAATTACAAACTTTTGTGCATTCACAAAATGTCCAAAATTAGAAAATCTGTTTATGTCTCGAGACATTATCTTGATACATCTACAAGGGTTAGGCATACTGTGTGTCCTCTCAAAACTAAGCCCTCTAATTTCATGAACAGACTATTTTAAAATCATATTTATCGAGTTTATTGAATTCAAGTCAATAGCACGCTGATTCTTTTCATAGCATTTGGGTTCAGCTTGTGTTAGCCACAAACATCCTCAAACTAACTCCAATCATTTACTCCACATGCTTCTACACTATTATATGACTCATGGGTTATCTGTAATTCTGCAATCCAGACTAGGGGAAAGATGAGATGGAAAACCGTAAATACATAGCTTTGAGAACTGATCAGAAGTGGCATACATCTTGTGCCAGGGGTGGAGTGTTTTAAGCTGTAATGTCCTGCATCTGCATCCCCCTATTCTTGTTTGACTCTCTCTATCTGTATGTTCTCTCTCTTTCACATGGATGGAATCACATCAGAATCACATGGAAACAAACGAAAAGAAAGGAAAAAAGGTACAGTAAAAGAAAAACATTCCTACATCTATCCTTAAAGGAAAGGTTCACCCATTTTGAATGTTATATTGCTTTTGTGTATCTCTGAGTGATGTTCTATCGATTCACTGGGTCAATTCATGTTTTCATGTGTATCTGAGTTATTGGCTTTCAAGCAGGCAGAAATCCGGCCAGTATGATGTAGCACTGTGATATAGTCGCTCTCAATACACTGGAAGTTAATAGGAATCTGACTTTTAGATCGCGAAAATGTTTATCATAAATGTCAGATTTCAATGCTGGCCGATGTCATTACTCGGGAGGATGTCTTCTCTCGAATGAGCCATTGATCATATTTTTGCAATATTCTTACCTCAAGAAATGTTGGATCTAGCACATTTTTCCTATTTCTCTGCCACTCCAGTCCAGGGTACATTGCATGGTGCCGTTGCCAGAGATATTAGAGAAAGGAGATAGGAATCCAAAGAATGAAGGAACATATAACGCCCCACCCAGCAGACTGTCGTTCAATAGCTTTCACGTTGTCATGCTGCGTCACGCGATTGCTAAGCTAATCGTCACGCAATCCCTTTTCAAAGTCAGTGTATATGTCTAGAAACGTTACTATTGTCCTCTAAAGTACGTACTATCACAATATCATAATGTTTCCGACACCGTCTCTTATGACCAAAAAGAGCTTCTGGATATCAGGACAGCGATTACTCACCTCGTACTGGACGAAGATTTTTTTCTTTAACGAGTCTGACGCGAAAGATTTACTTCAGACACCCGACAAGGCCCAAATCCCCGTCATTCGCATGAAGAAGAGACGGAGATATCTGGGATGTGGGTTGGGGTGCCTTGTAAGGATCTGAACAGCGAGTGAGTAATCCCCCTCTACCATCAGTCCTATTAGCCAACGTGCAATCATTGGACAACAAAATGGATGAGCTCTGATCAAGACTATCCTACCACCGGGACATTAAAAACTGTAATATCTTATGTTTCACTGAGTCGTGGCTGAACGACGACATGGATAACATACAGCTGGCTGGGTTTTTGGTCCATCAGCAAGATAGAACAGCTGCCTCCGGTAAGACAAGGGGTGGCGGTCTGTGTCTAAGAGGTAAATAACAGCTGGTGCACAAAATCTAATATTAAGGAAGTCTCGAGGTTTTGCTCACCTGAGGTATAGTATCTCATAATAAGCTGTAGACCACACTATTTACCAACAGAGTTTTCATCTATATTTTTCGTAGCTGTCTATTTACCATCACAAACCGATGCTGGCACTAAGACGGCACTCAACGAGCTGTATAAGGCCATAAGCAAACAAGAAATGCTCATCCAGAGGTGGCGCTCCTAGTGGGCGTGGACTTTAATGCAGGCAAACATAAATCCGTTTTACCTAATTTCTACCAGCATGTCAAATGTGCAACCAGAGGGGGAAAAAACTTTACACCACCTTTACACCACACACAGAGACACGTACAAAGCTCTCCCTCGCCCTCCATTTCGCAAATCTGACCATAAATCTATCCTCCTGATTCCTGCTTACAAGCAAAGACTAAAGCAGGAAGTACCAGTGACTCGCTCAATAAGGAAGTGGTCAGATGACGCAGATGCTAAGCTACAGGACTGTTTTGCTAGCACAGACTGGAATATGTTCCGGGATTCTTCCGATGGCATTGAGTCACTGGCTTCATCAATAAGTGCATCGAGGACGTCGTCCCCATAGTGACCGTACGTACATACCCCAACCAGCCATGGATTACAGGCAACATCCGCTATGAGCTAAAGGGTAGAGCTGCCGCTTTCAATGAGCAGGATGCTTATAAGAAATCCCACTATGCCCTCCGATGAACCATCAAACAGGCAAAGCGTCAGTACAGGACTAAGATTGAATCGTACTACACCGGCTCCAACACTCGTCGGATGTGGCAGGGCTTGCAAACTATTACGGACTACAAAGGGAAGCACAGCCGCGAGCTGCCCAGTGACACAAGCCTACCAGACGAGCTAAATTACTTCTATTCTCGCTTCGAGGCAAGCAACACTGAAGCATACATGAGAGCATCAGCTGTTCCGGACGACTGTGTGATCACGCTCTCCGTAGCTGATATGAGTAAGATGTTTAAACAGGCCAACATTCACAAGGCTGCAGGGCCAAAAGGATTACCAGGATCTGTACTCCCAGCATGCACTGACCAACTGGCAATGTCTTCACTGACATTTTCAACCTCTCCCTGACCGAGTCTGTAATACCAACATGTTTCAAGCAGACCACCATGGTCCCTGTGCCCAAGAACACCAAGCTAAACTGCCTAAATGACTACCGACCCGTAGCACTCACATCTGTTGCCATGAAGTGCTTTGAAATGCTGGCCATGGCTCACATCAATACCATTATCCCAGAAACCCTACACCCACTCCAATTTTCATACCACCCCAACAGATCCACAGATGATGCAATCTCTGTTGCACTCTACACTGCCCTTTCCCACCTCCACAAAAGGAACACCTACGGGAGAATGCTATTCATTGATTACAGCTCAGCGTTCAACACCAAAGCTCATCACTAAGCTAAGGACCCTGGGACTAAACACCTCCCTTTACAACTTGATCCTGGACTTCCTGACGGGCAGTCCCCAGGTGGTAAGGGTAGGTAACAACACATCTGCCACGCTGATCCTCAACATGGGGGCCCTTCAGGGGTGTGTGCTCAGACCCCTCCTGTACTTCTTGTTCACCCATCACTGCATGATCAAGCACGACTCCAACACCATAATTAAGTTTGCCGACGACACAACAGTGGTAGGACTGATCACCGACAACAATGAGACAGCATATAGGGAGGAGGTCAAAACCTGGCAGTATGGTGCCAGGATAACAATCTCTCCTTCAGCATGATCAAGACAAATGAGATGATTGTGGACTACAGAAAAAGAGGACCGAGCACGCCCCCATTCTCATCGACGGGGCTGTAGTGGAGCAGGTTGAGAGCTTCAATTTCCTTGGTGTCCATATCACCAACAAACTATCATGGTCCAAACACACCAGATACTGACTGTTACTTTTGATTTTGACCCCCCCCCCCCCCCCTTTGTTCAGGGACACATTATTCCATTTTTGTTAGTCACGTCTGTGGAACTTGTTCAGTTTATGTCTCAGTTATTGAATCTTGTTATGTTCATACAAATATTTACACATGTTAAGTTTGATGAAAATAAACGCAGTTGTAAGTGAGAGGACGTTTCTTTTTTTGCTGAATTTATTAGTGTTATTTAACACTGGTAATTAAAGGAATGAGTGGTTTTGGGTGGATCTTTCCTTTAAGTGAACGCTTCCATTGCTACAGGTGATGGTGCAGTGCTGTTGAGGTTATTTGTCTTTTCTTTCATGTCATAGTACCCACTAATTCAGATTTTACTTTTTAGGTAAGAAGGGCCCTCCGGGTGCACCTGGCCCCCTAGGCCCTCCAGGGCCACAGGGGCCACCTGGTATTCCTGGCATTCCAGGCATCCCTGGGAACAACGCCATGGGCCCCTCAGGACCACCCGGACCTCCAGGCCCTGCTGGACCCCCAGGGCCACAGGGACCCCCTGGTCTTCAAGGACCCTCAGGTACCTCCTCACTTTCATTCCATTTGGCCCAAATCCTGATTTATTTGTGTTGTTCAACCTTTCATTAAAAAAACTGACACAGTAATTGTTCTCTACTCTACAGGGGGCAGAGTTAGAGATAGCCAGGTGTGTTACTCTTTCAATTTGTAATATATTTTTTTATGTATGTCCACTTTTCCACAAATGAATTATTTATTGTTGTGTTACAGCCTGCTGTGGTACATCTCCAAGGCCAAGAAACAACAATACAGGTCAAGGAAGGTAAGAGTTAAATTTTAGATCCTCTCGTCCTCACATCACTGAATTACTCAAATAAAGGCAAATTTACAGTCAGAAATAATTTTCAAGAAGTCTATTATTTGTTATTAGTTCCTCTAAGAATAGATCGGAATAAGTTAAGACATTAATTCACTGGAGGAGACATACACATACACATTGTATTTACTGCAGTTTATTTTTTGCCTGTCTATAATTGTATGGCAATGACGGATGTTGAGTGACTGCCCTTTTCTCACGCTGAGATCTTTCAGAAGGCGTACTGAGAAACTGGAAAATGATATCCATGCATCACAAGGTGTTCAAGATGCACTCGAGATCTGGGGAGCTGGAGGTGTTGGTAGATGGCACCTACTTCATCTATAGTCAGGTAGAAGTGAGTACGGTCTTAGGCCTAACTCTTCCTATCGCCTGCATGTCACTCATCCTTTCTCTCTGCAGTCCCATTGAATTATATCTCAAAGGTTAGTAAGGTCGAAAAATCTAAATTGGCTGTGGTAAGGCCGACTATACTAGGCATAATCGCTAATGAATCCTTAGCATTGAGTCTAAACTTTATTATTGTCAGAAATCCAAATTAGATTTCCCCATGAAATTACTTGTATTAAATAGCAATTATCAGGAATACTATAGGCTACATTTCTCAGAACACACATGGTTGATTTTGACTGTGCTTTTGGCTGCAGAGGGAAATGTCTGGATGAGTGAAGTGAATGTATTGCATGCCCTTCAAACTGAGCCACATTGTACAAAGTGAATCATATGCTGTGGTAATTTTTGCCCAGTTTGCCTGCTATATCTCATGATTGGAAATAAATTCAGTTAAATAAGTAGTCTAGTAGTTTATTATCTGTATTCTCATATTTGTGTTATTTCCTCAGAATTTAAAATAATATTTCTGGCATGTTTGTCCACACATAACTTTTCCTACCAGGTTTACTACCTCAACTTCACTGACATTGCTAGCTATGAGGTGATGGTGGACAAGACGCCGTTCCTGCGCTGTACACGGAGCATCGAGACTGGACAGCGCAAGTTCAACACCTGCTACACGGCTGGGGTGTGTCTGCTGCGTGCCCGGCAGAAGATCTCCATCAAGATGGTGTACGAGGACACCTCCATCAGCATGACCAACCACACCACCTTCTTGGGGAGCATCCGCCTCGGGGATGCCCCCCCGGCCAGCCACTCTTGAAGAGGCAGGCCTACCAACCTGTCTGTCAAGCCACGACCCACCCTTCTACCAGCATATCCACCTATGGCCTGCGGAGGCTCCTCCCACTCTACTCTTCCTCTACAACCATCACCACCACCTATCACATATCGACCAATAAGGAGATGAGGATGCCCACCTACTCCAGAGATGACATCATGTATAGTACTAAAGTATCCGCCCTCAGCCTGGGCCAGGCCCACCCCTTCAGGCTACTACTGAGCTGATAAGCCCCACCCTCCCTTATAATAGTGGGATGACCAGGTGTAATGATATTAACCGCTGCCTGTTATCTCTTAATGGAAGATTCCTTCCACAGAGCGATGATAACTATGACCTTCGGAGGTGATGATGGACAAATATGCACCCAACGTGTCTTAGCATTAAGAAAGGGAGGAGTTGTTTGAAGAAAAAAATACATTAGACTTTACTTTTAGAATTGTGCATTTATAGATAATAACTTGGTTTCCCTGGTCATGACATGCTTGAGAAACCAAGGTTGACAGGAGTCAGTCATGTCTCCACTGAAAGAACTGTCTGTTAGTTAGACAACATAGGTACATACTGTAAAAGTTTTTGAAAACAATATAGAAATACAATGTGTGGCAGTGGTCTGATGAAATTAACATTTATAGCTGAAACAGAAACATTTCTCTGTTAGAATGTGCACTGGTTAAAGCAAATTATTGATCTGTAGGCAAATCCCTCTCCACTCTCGCAAGTCCACTCTCTGTCTCCCTCTGTCTCTCTCTCCCTCTCTCCCCTCTCTCTTTCCCTCCCTCTCCCTCTCTCTCTCTTTCTCTCTCTCTCTCTCTCTCTCTCTCTCTCTCTCTCCTTCTCTCCCTCTCTCTCTCTCTCTCTCTCTCTCTCTCTCTCTCTCTCACCCCCTCTCAGTCTCTCTCTCCCCCCTTCTCTCTCTCTCTCTCTCTCTCTCTCTCTCTCCATCTTTCCCTCTCTCCCTCTCTCTCTCCCTCTCTCTCTCCCTCCATATCTCTCCCTCTCTCCCCCTCTCTCTCCCTCTCCCCCTCTCTCCCCCTCTCTCTCCATCTTTCCCTCTCTCCCTCTCTCTCTCACTCTCTCTCTCCCTCCTTATCTCTCCCTCTCTCTCCCCCTCTCTCCCTCTCCCTCTCTCTCTCCCCCTCTCCCTCTCTCTCTCTCTCTCTTTCTCTCTCTCTCTCTCTCTCTCTCTCTCTCTCTCTCCTTCTCTCCCTCTCTCTCTCTCTCTCTCTCTCTCTCTCTCTCTCTCTCACCCCCTCTCAGTCTCTCTCTCCCCCCTTCTCTCTCTCTCTCTCTCTCTCTCTCTCTCTCCATCTTTCCCTCTCTCCCTCTCTCTCTCCCTCTCTCTCTCCCTCCATATCTCTCCCTCTCTCCCCCTCTCTCTCCCTCTCCCCCTCTCTCCCCCTCTCTCTCCATCTTTCCCTCTCTCCCTCTCTCTCTCACTCTCTCTCTCCCTCCTTATCTCTCCCTCTCTCTCCCCCTCTCTCCCTCTCCCTCTCTCTCTCCCCCTCTCCCTCTCTCTCTCTTGAATAATAAGGTCAGTATGAATGTTTCTTTTTTATTTGAAATTAAATTGTTTGTCAAATATGGAATCACTTGGAATAATACTGTAGATTAAATGTTTTATTTTTCCAAATTACTAATAGCATGACCTGAAATGCTATTCATCATTTACTATGTTGACCGGTCATGATCACAATACTTTTCTGGATGGGGTTATATTTCCTTTCTTTATTTAGTTCTGCTTTGGTTTGTTTGAAATAACTAATTCACTTGTCATTCCCTTTGAGCTGAACCAGTCATGTCCTGTTTCTGGAAGGCCATTTGTGTTTCAGTTTTTCTCAGAAGAATTCTGTCTTTCCATATACATAGGCAGCTTGAAGCTTTTGTAAATATCACACACAGTCAAAATATTTTTCAGCATATAACTCCTTGTCATGTTCATGTTTATATGTGAGTGAACACATTAGTCTTTAAGGAATAATTTAAGGGCACAGAGTATCTGTCAACATGCAGTTTCTGGATGTTTATGAAACTGCTCTGCACTGTGCATGTACTGTTATTATTACACGGTTTGGTCAATCACCATGCAGTCAACCTTCTGGAAAATTGGTGACAAAAGCAGAATCTGGTCCAGTTGTTTTGAAAAAGTTTCAAAACAGTTACGGAAGGAACAATAGATGAAGAGTTTCATTCCAAAACACTATATATACATTTTCAGAAATGTTGGTAAATTAGTTTTTATTGTTTAGATAACTTATGAAAGAGATTGTTGTGTTTTCACCATCTAATCATGGCATGGGGTTGTTCGATGACAGACATGTATTTGTATAAAATCTATCACTTGATGGTTTCATTTCAGAGAGACAAATAATCATGTTTTGTTGCAAAACGCTATATATCCGCCTCACTCTCAGAGAAATACAGTACTTGTCAAAAGTTTGGACACACCTACTCATTCAAGGGTTTTTCTTTATTTTTACTATTTTCTACATTGTAGAATAATAGTGAAGACATCAAAACTATGAAATAACACATATGGAATCACGAAGTAAATCAAAAAGTGTTAAACAAATCAAAATAGATTTTAGATTTTTCAAAGTAGCCACCCTTCCACACATGCGGAGATCATCCGTTCAACTACTCTGTGTCTCACAAAGACGACGTTTGGAACCAAAAATCTCAAATTTGGACTCATCAGACCAAAGGACAGATTTCCACTGGTCTAATGTCCATTGCTCGTGTTTCTCGGCCCAAGCAAGTCTATTCTTCTTCATGTTGGTGTCCCTTAGTAGTGGTTTCTTTGCAGCAATTCGACCATGAAGGCCTGATTCATCATAGCGCTTGATGGTTTTTGCGACTGCACTTGAAGAAACTTTAAACGTTTTTGAAAATGTCCGGATTGACTGACCTTCATGTCTTAAAGTAATGATGGACAGTCATTTCTCTTTGCTTATTTGAGCTGTTCTTGCCATAATATGAACTTGGTATTTTACCAAATCTTCTGTATACCACCCCTACCTTGTCACAACACAACTGATTGGCTCAAACGCATTAAGAAGGAAAGAAATTCCACAAATTAACTTTTAACAAGGCACCTAACTTGTACTGCATTCCAGGTGACTACCTCATGAAGTTGGTTGAGAGAATGCCAAGATTGTTTAAAGCTGTCATCAAGGCAAAGGGTGGCTACTTTGAAGAATCTCAAATATAAAATCTATTTTGATTTGTTTAACACTTTTTGATTTACTTCGTGATTCCATGTGTTATTTCATAGTTTTGATGTCTTCACTATTATTCTACAATGTAGAAAATGGTCAAATAAAGAAAAACCCTTGAATGAGTAGGTGTGTCCAAACTTTTGACTGGTACTGTAAGTAGTATTGCTAGGTTTTACACAGTCAAATGTGACAAATAACTACATTTATAATAAAGAACTGTACACATTATATATTTGTGACATCCATATTTAAATGTAAAAATATTTTTTTTAAATGAACCAATACAGGAATAGAGAGCAATAGTAATGGCGTCTTTTTGTAGGCACTAACTCCACGATGGTTCATTGGACAATGAATTGAGTTTTTGTAGGGTTTTTGGATTAACACTGAAAATAAGGTCTGTAGTAAACACAGGCTTAGGATATCTTATACGTTTTGTTCTATGGGATCATCTTCATCAGCTAATGTCACTTTTTGTGAATTTTGAAGCATTTTTGTCATTTAAAAAAAGCACATAAAGGCCTCATAATTCATAAAGGTCATGTGACTGACATTATCTCATAGAACAAAACGTATAATATCTCCTAAGCCTGTGTTAACCTCAGACCTTATTTTCAGTGTTCATCCCAAAACATTATTCTTTCCCCATTCATTTTCCCCATAGGAATGGCTGACTGAACCAGATGCAACTCATTTCCAGTTTTTAGGACTACACGCTGGCAAGCTTTATATGAGATCTGTATGTAAAATATGAATATTTGACATTTTAGTCATTAGCGGATGCTATTATCCTGAGCAATTCACAGTTAGTGCATTCATCTTAAGATAGCTAGGTGAGACAACCACATATCACAGTCAAATGTACAAGATATGAACATTCTATTTTGGCCAAACAATGTATATATAGCATTTTGCAAAAAACAACATTTTTATCTAAAATCTATTCATAAAAAACCTGAGAACAGGTATATTTTACACACACATGAAGGTACCCATAAGAAATCACTTCTGATGAAAAAGTACAAATGTGAAAAATTGGTGGATATAGCGTTTTGGAACCGAAACTCTTCATATATAAAACCATTTACCAAAGGAAGTTCAAACATATTACTTTTCAGTTATTATGGTAATTCTACATTATCCAGTAGCCTAATTTCCACAATAAGAGTTGGTATCAAACATTACAACTTGCAGTTTACAAACATGCCCAAAAAGGACAGTGAGCCATGGTGTGGTAGTATTACGTATTATTAGTATTTTGGTTCAATTCAGTGCTTAGAATGGTTCATTCTCCAATTCATGCTTTGCGATTAAATTCAATGCCTTTGTCAAGTTGAGTCAAGATAGAATTGGCCCGAACTCTGGTAGCTATATGTCCTTTAATTCAAACATTGTTTAGTTGAAGTGTACATTGTGGTTTGTGTTGGAATATGCATTATTTGGATTGTTTGTAGGTAAATAGGGTATATTTGTTTCCCTGCTTTGTTGAATATAATGTACATTTGTATACTCTGTGGTGATTGTAAATATGTATAGAAAATATAATTCTGTTTTTGTAAATTGAATTGATTTATAATATTAAATTGTATTAAATTCACACTTGTTATATGATATATTTTTTAACAATGCATATGGCAGCCAAAAGTTCCATTAAAACCATAGTCTTCTACAGTATTGACATACTGAGGTATATATTGCCTCTTTTGAAAATAAAGCAAATATACTGTATGCAGCTTGCTGCAAGCTTCTGTTTGCAGGTTTGATGCAGGCTAAAATGCTATTTGCTTTCCACCCATGGGGGCCATGGACATACTAAGAGTGACTGTGTAAGCGTAACCTCAATCAACCAACTTTACCCACCATACAGGTATTCACCTTCATAAATGTAGTTATGAAAATAAGACAATATGATTGGCCTACCATTACATAAAGTACAATATCAATGTCCATCATTACAAGTCCTCTGGGTACACGTATACCTAAAAAGGGGTTCTAACTAGGTAGAATACAGCTTCGACCTGAAGTTAGGATATTTAACATGGCAGGTTAGGAGAATTAGGTCAGGGATAGGAAAGCGGTTAAGGTTAGCTAAAATGCTAAACCCTAAAAAGGGCCCAGCTAGCAACAAGCTGTATGTAAAGGCCTGGTTACACCTTCCATTAACATGTGGTTTTTGTCACCTGTCAAGATGATACAATCAGTATCTGATTGAGACAGTAGATGTGGATTCCATGGCATCATCCTTCTCCACCAGTACAAGAAAATCAAACCTATCTTGTCTTTCCACAGAGCTAGACTGGGCTGGGGCCTCCGTTTACTTGTCTGCAGATCAAGGACAGTGAAGGAACTGTTCACATGGTTGAATTAAGCAGTAAAGGAAGAACAATGTGTAGAAGTACAGCATTTCAGTGTCGGCCTAATGTTTGAAAATAAAAAGTCTAGCGACAGCTATGGATCCACATTGTGTTGATGTGCAGTGCCCCCTTTTGGTAAGAAATCATATTTAGAACATTTTAGCAACAGAGAGGACTCATAACTGAAGTTTAATCAATATATTAGTGGCGTAGGAGCATTTATTTGAGTTCCATCTCTAGACTATGAGAGAATATTTGGTAAAAATGCAATAATGATTAATACTCACTATTAACTTTGGAGCTGTGATATGGGAGAACCAATATATAAGATTAATTTACATTTTTGGGGTCAATTCAGGTAATTTTGAAAGAAATGTAATGAAATTAAAATCAATGCATGTTTGCTGTTATCAGTTGTAAAGATGAATAGCCATTAAGACCTATGCAATCCTATTTCATCACTCACAAGACGCAATACCCTTTCAGCAAAGACTTCAAACGTCTGCCTCTCCAGCACCCAATACACACTATTTGTCATTTTGTGTGTGTATACTTCCATTCCTTTGGTGAAATGTTTAACTGTAGAAGCCATGAATAAGCATTATCAGAGGAAGAAAAGGAAAAACAGAAAGGGCCAACCTTTGCATGCCAGCTCACACCCAAAAATGCACCTTTCATAAACATGAATGATTTCTCACTTCTCAAGCCTAACACCCAATCTAAAGCTGGATATCCAACAAAAGGAAGGATTTGCTTTGGGGTAGAATGGTTTTCACAGCAGAGAGAATGTTCCGGGGGGATGGGGAGTGGCTGTGGCAAATAAACTCCACTTCATTTCAGAATTACAGAGGCTAGGTGAGAGCAAGACAAGATTAAACTAAAAGTAGCTCACAGGCCCCACTGGAGAGAAAATGCATTTCATTTTTGTCAAGCTATAATACAAGTTTTGACAATGAATATTTTGTTTTCGTAATGAGACACAGGACTTGAAGTTAACCAACCAAGTGTAATGTGAGATGCAACAAGGGAAGAAGCATTCAGCCAAAGATTAGAATAATTGTAACCTCTAGGCAACTTCAAAAAGCGTAAAGAAAAGCATTGAACTGATACAACAAAAACAGAGGATATACTGACGCTACAATATAAACATGATAACATTCACGTTAGTCATTTAGACACTCTTATCCAGAGGGACTTATAGGACACATTGACAAATATTTCACCTGGTCTGCTCAGAGGATTTGATTCAACAACCTTCTGGTTACTGGGCCAATACTCTTAATCACTAGGCTACCTGCCGCCAGAAAACCCCCAGGACAGTGGCAGAAATCTGCTGCTGTTCAGGTGGCCTTGCTGGTGTTAGAAAATCAGTCATCTCACCACGGAAGTACAGAGCATTTATCTTGTTTTAGCTGTAACAGGAATTGTGGATCTGCCAGAAGGTTCTAAGAAAGGCTACTCAGGGGAAGAAATGGTGTATATCAAGGCTAAACATGAACATATTACAAAACATGCACAATACTGAATCGCCATCCTTTGCTGATTATTTGTGGGACCACATGTGTTGAATAGATTAATTAAAATGGAAAAGCAATAATAGTGAAATTAGCAGTGGCAAGTCCCCTTTCAAAAACACTTTTAACATTATCCCCTACCGTGTTCCCATTGACAGTAATCAAGACACTAATAAGGTGTTCTGGCAAAGTCTTACCATAAGACTACTTCTAAGAGAAAAACCAGCCTCTCTCATGGAGGGAATATAATAGGGGTTAGATAAACACAAGTTTAAATAATCCTCCCACTAAGAAACCCTCTTTCAACCACTAATCCTTTGCTCATACCACATGCAGATAATTAACCATTTATACGGCCTTATTTGACCATGCCACTGAAATCCCTGTTTCTGGTTCCCTGTTTTCTTTGTTGATAAGGATTTGTTGGGTAGACTTTACTATAAGTCCAGAGGCTATAGTGTGATTCTATCAGGGGACTAATGTGTATATCACACACAAACACACATACTTGAAAAACTGATAGCATCAAACTTTTAAGTGTAAGATGTTCTGTTTTGCTGGTTAGAATTCAGTAGCCTACCTTGATAATGGGCCTTGTTAATTGGATTAGTTGAGCTAAAGTGAGCAAATTGTTCAGTTTGTCAATAGGTCAGTTCAGTCATTAATTTTCACAAGCCAAGGTTGGATAAATCGTTTCGCTTGTCCACTCTACTACTGTAGATCAAACATAACTGTTTTCGATACCATTATGCCTACCTCTCTAATCTACTAGTTTAATTTCTTGATGAACACTTTGGTGGATACATGGGACATCCAAAAACTGGGCTCGTCTGGGATTTGAACCCAAGTCCTCTCGCACCCTAAGCGAGAATCACACACCTTACGAGCCGACCTATCCTTCATTTGTGAAGAAGGCAATCTTGAACGTTTGTTTAAAGTCCAATGTAAAACGTTGTAATGCCACTTTTACACGCACGTAATATCGACATCGGTCAGGGATTCCCGCTATTCCAGCTATTTAGAGATGTCAAATTATCAAACGTTCTCATACTTATTGGACTGCACAAAATAGGCCTCCACATATCCTTTGAACACAGAGAGCAGAGTTTATATTTTGTAAAAATTTGGAAGTTATATTACTGGCAAAGATTGGAAATGTTATCAGTGTCAGATTGTCACACATTGATTTAGATTAGATTACAATGTTGTAGATCCTTTTTCAAAGGAACTCTTCAAATGACTTCAGGGCTAGTTCATTTAAGTGTTGAATAGCAATTAATGAATGTATCCCGCTTCAGCCTACATGTCTAACACTTTGGATGGCTGTCTTTTAATCAATCATGATTAATGGCACATTAATGGCAATCTTTTGAACTGCATAGGATGCATAGAAACTTCTAATAGGCCAATGTTACAGTGCCATCTCCATAATTCGAGTTGGATCCGTGTGCCTGTGTTCATTCCATGGTTCATTCACAAAATAAATCACCTGGGAGCATGAGCAGCGGTGTGCGGCGTTTTCCTTTTTATTTTCCATAAATTCACCTACAACTCCAGCACCTGAAAAAAGTACCTCGGTGTGCGTATGTTCTTCAGCCGTTGTCATTCACAAATTGCCAATTGAATGAGGCGTGGCTATCGTGGCGGCGACATAAGACTCCCTGGAGTCGAGGTCACACCACCAGTGGCTTGCAGCATAGGCTATAGAAGGGCCATACCTCCAGACCCCAGCCCAGACCGCAAAGGCAAACTGAAAACAACACGTATCACTGGATAATCATTGGACTACCAAAGGAATCGTTTGGAGCTATACTTTTATTTTAGGCAGAGGATTCATTATTTCTTTTTTACAATGAAATTCCGCATGGATTTATTTCTAGGGACATTTATTGTGAACGCGAACTGTTGTGCTGCTATATATTGGCTGTAAGTATTCTTTACTTTTTTATTCGTATGTAGCTATGAGTCTGTTCAGATGCCTATGCTACTTTGTTTACTGACATATTTTTATTCTTTTAACAGGCCTATGCCATATGAAATAGCTGATTACCTAATTTAATGTTGTTGTTTTTACCTTTGCAGTGGACTTACTGTAAAGGGGAGCTCTGTAGGCTGGAATCAAACTCATCATTGCAAGCTGCTAGATTGGTTGGCCCCTGATCAATCGCAACTTTGCCGGAGAAACCTCGAGCTGATGCACAGTATTGTCCAAGCAGCCAAGTTGACCAAAAATACCTGTCAGAAGACCTTCAATGACATGCGATGGAACTGTTCATCTGTTGAAAAAGCCCCTCGTTTTACACCAGATTTGGCAAAAGGTAGGCTAAAGACACTTTAAAAAGTATCTTAGAAATTGAAGTATATCATGTGGCCTGTAAACTTCTGTGATTGGTTGTGATTTGCATTGATTTATCTGTTGGCTGTGCTCTATTGCAGGCACCAGGGAGTCCGCATTTGTGTTTTCGCTAGCGGCTGCTTTAGTGAGTCACTCCATTGGAAGAGCCTGCTCGTCTGGAGAGCTCCCCAGTTGCTCGTGCGCCCCAGCCCCTGCTGAACAGGCCGGGCCCGACTTCATATGGGGAGGATGCGGTGATAACCTGCGCTACGGTCTCCAAATGGGATCTGCCTTTTCTGATGCACCGATGAGAAACAGCAGATCTGGCTCTCAGGCGTTCCGGCTCATGCACTTGCACAACAATGCAGTTGGAAGACAGGTAATAGTCTAATCTCACATTGACATGAAATATACATTTTTATGCATGGATAATTACGCACGAGTTATTGTGCCATTGTTTTTAATAGTGGCATTGGCTTTTTGACAGTTTTTTTTACATCATAAACAACATGTTATATTATTAATATCTGCAAAACGTGGCAACACATTTTTATATCCTAATATCATTTTTGATATACTTTCAGGCACTTATTGATGCTCAAGAAACAAAATGCAAATGCCATGGGGTGTCCGGGTCCTGCTCTGTCAAAACATGTTGGAAGGGCCTCCATGATATTAACCACATTGCCATGGATCTCAAATCCAAGTACCTGTCTGCCACCAAGGTGATCCATCGTCATGTTGGGACAAGGAAGCAGTTGGTCCCCAAAGAGTTGAACGTTCGACCAGTGAGAGAGAGTGAGTTGGTCTACCTGGTCAGCTCTCCGGATTACTGCACACACAATGAGAAGCATGGCTCACTCGGCACACAGGACAGGTATGTTTGTGTTTCTCTCAATGTTTCAGTGGAAATTGTGATTTTTACTCTACCTTTGACACCTTGAAGGTCTAATACAGTGGTTCTTAACCTGGGTTCAATCGAACCCCAGGGGTTCGGTGAGTCAGTCTCAGGGGTTCGGCGGAGGTCAAGACACACACCCGACTCATATGATTCGTGATGACACATATTAGACTCTAATATGTTGATCCTCATTCATAAGAGTTTTATATTGTTGTTTATTGATTGGAACACGTTTTTTTTGTCTCCAGACAGTGCAATAAGACGTCCAATGACAGTGGGAGTTGCAATCTTATGTGCTGTGGTCGTGGCTACAATGCCTACACTGAGAGGATTGTGGAGAGATGCCAGTGCAAGTACCACTGGTGCTGCTATGTCACCTGCAAGAGGTGCGAAAGGACAGTGGAGAGATATATATGCAAATGAACTTTGCCCAGAGACATGTGAGTGAACATGAAGCACTATTTTCACCACCATCATCTTGTCGAATTGTGCAGACCCAGCAGTCACCTGACCTGACTCCCTGTGTGCTTCCGTGCTACTACATAGCCTACAGGCTAAGTGCAATGAAAAACAAGAGGAGCAACTCACAGACACTACCAAAGATAAGCAGATGATCTGGACTCCGTTAGCTGTTTTAAAGAGACTGGAGGGCACTACTGTGAAGAAGATTGTGTTACTTGAAGAGCAAATGTGATTGATTGGGAGCTGTAGGCTATTTGAGTTTGATTTGTAAAATGTTCCGCAATAGGAGAAGTTGAATAGATGACAAAGTGACTGAATCACAACAAAGACTTCCCAGAAGCTTCCCCAAATGCGAATTGGCCAGTCAGTTTTAAGATTTCCAACTGATAATGAAAAGCTTTTAACAATTTTACATCTTACACGTTAACGAAATTGCAAATAAGAGGCAGAATAGCTGATTGATCTTATGTCCATTTTAGTCACACAGGGTTAATGCCATTCTAAGCTTAGGGATATTCTGATCATAGGCATGCAACACACATATTATCAACAGTTTAAGCTGTATTTTTAGTTGTTTATGATTATATTGGGCATGTTGATGTACAGTTGAAGTCGGAAGTTTACATACACTTAGGTTGGAGTCATTAAAAATCATTTTTCAACCACTCCACAAATTTCTTGTTAACAAACTATAGTTTTGGCAAGCCGGTTAGGACATCTACTTTGTCCATGACGCAAGTAATTTTTCCAACAATTGTTTACAGACAGATTATTTCACTTATAATTCACTGTATCACAATTCCAGTGGGTCAGAAGTTTACATACACTAAGTTGACAGTGCCTTTAAACAGCTTGGAAAATTCCAGAAAATTACGTCATGGCTTTAGAAGCTTCTGATAGCCTAATAGACATCATTTGAGTCAATTGGAGGTGTACATGTGGATGTATTTCAAGGCCTACCTTCAAACTCAGTGCCTCTTTGATGGACATCATGGGAAAATCAAAAGAAATCAGCCAAGACCTCAGAATTTCTTTTTTAGACCTCCACAAGTCTGGTTCATCCTTGGAAGCAATTTCCCAACGCCTGAAGGTACCACGTTCATCTGTACAAACAATTGTACACAGGTATAAACCCCATGGGACCACGCAGCCGTCATACCGCTCAGGAAGGAGACGCGTTCTGTCTCCTAGAGATGAACGTACTTTGGTGCGAAAAGTGCAATCAATTCCTGAACAACAGCAAAGGACCTTGTGAAGGTGCTGGAGGAAACAGGTACAAAAGTATCTATATCCACAGCAAAACGAGTCCTATATCAACATAACCTGAAAGGCCGCTCAGCAGGAAGAAGCCACTGCTCCAAAACCGCCATAAAAAAAGCCAGACTACGGTTTGCAACTGCACATGGGGACAAAGATCGTACTTTTTGGTGAAATGTCCTCTGGTCTGATGAAACAAAAATAGCTCTGTTTGGCCATAATGACCATCATTATGTTTGGAGGAAAAAGGTGGATGCTTGCAAGCCGAAGAACACCATTCCAACCGTGAAGCATGGGGGTGGCAGCATCATGTTGTGGGGGTGCTTTGCTGCAGGAGGGACTGGTGCACTTCACAAAATAGATGGCGTCATGAGGGAGGAAAATTATATGGATATATTGAAGCACATCTCAAGACATCAGTCAGGAAGTTAAAGCTTGGTTGCAAATGGGTCTTCCAAATGGACAATGACCCCAAGCATACTCCCAAAGTTGTGGCAAAATGGCTCAAGGACAACAAAGTCAAGGTATTGGAGTGGCCATCACAAAGCCTTGACCTCAATCCCATAGAACATTTGTGAGGAGAACTGAAAAAGCATGTGTGAGCAAGGAGGCCTGCAAACCTGATTCAGTTACACCAGCTCTGTCAGGAGGAATGGGCCAAAATTCACCCAACTTATTGTGGGAAGCCTGTGGAAGGCTACCCGAAATGTTTGACCCAAGTTAAACAATTTAAAGGCAATGCTACCAAATACTAGTTGAGTGTATGTAAACTTCTGACCCACTGGGAATGTGATGAAAGAAATAAAAGCTGAAATAAATCATTCTCTCTACTATTATTCTGACATTTCACATTCTTAAAATAAAGTGGTGATCCTAACTGACCTTTGACAGGGCATTTTTACTAGGATTAAATATCAGGAATTGTGAAAAACTGAGCTTAAATGTATTTGGCTAAGGTGTATGTAAACCTCCAACTTCAACTGTAGATAAGTGCAATTGTATATTTATTTTATTAAAAAAACTACACACAATGTGTCCTGTTAAGTTTTAACTCTCTGTGTATCATATGAGACTGCCTGTGGCAGGTGCTGCCAAACTTGTAGACCTAATTTGTCTTTAGGCAAAGCAATAGTAACTGTAGTATTTATGCAGCAGAGGCTGTAGTAACTTGACACAATAATAAATCCACACTTTCATTAATTCCACTGAATTTAAGGCTCACACTGTTTATACCATCCACAGTTAGCTAAAAGTTAAATCGTGGTACTTACATTTCTGAAATATTTAAGGCAACTTAATGACGTTTCAGTTAATTCCACAGACACTTATTTTAAATGTGTCTGAAGCATGGAGTTCCAGTGCTTGAGATAACTAAAGAGTTGACATCCAACTGTAAACGTCCCCCATGTTGATTCAGAACCTGGTGTGAATATGCTTGGAATGCACACAAGCCCTCCCAACTTTGTTCAGTCCAGAAGGGATTCAACTGGTGATCATTTTAAAGGGGTAATTTGCAGTTGCTAACATCCATTTTTTTTACTTATAAATTGCTTAAGAATATAACTTATAAATGCCTCATGAGCTTAGTTTAACTGTCGTACCCCCATCAGAACCCAAAATATAAGCTTGTTTTACTCCAAAGTTTGTAAACAAAGTAAATGTAAACAAACACTATATTGTCGCAAAACATTGTTATTGAAACTATAATTTTGATCAGTCCTTGCATCCATAGATCTCTATAGGAGCTATGGATGCATTTCTAAACTGCTGATTGCCTCTTTAAAGGGTCATGATCCACATACATATGGGCACATACCGTTATATCCTCATCATTATTGGTGGTAAAGATTGATTCATATTATAAACAAGAAAACTGCATAAAAACTGTCAAACAAAATTATATGGAATTGGTCAGTGGTCACTAAATATAAAGGTTTTCTGTCTGTGTTGGAGAATTTTGGATATGATTGATGGTGGCAACACATAGCTCCAAAAAATATAGACGGCTATTTACATTAGGGCTGTTGTTAGTCTTCCACATGTTTTAAAACCCTCCCGTGCAGCCATGGAAACTAATTACAAAAAAACAGGTGTTTCGTTCTTGCTGCATCCGAAATACACTCATGTTTTAGCCTGCCTTGTTGTGGAGCTAATTGCTGAAAAACATTGTTCTTTTTGAGTGTTACATTTGTAGATGTCAAAAGCAAAACAGCATGCATTCTTTGGTTAGAATTCTTTAGAATTCGATAGACCGCAGTAGAGCAGCTATAGGGCAGACGTACAGCCTAATTAGCTCTGCTTACTCTATAGAAGTGCAGTGAGAAGGACATGCTGCACATTTTCTGCGATGGACTTCACTATTCCATGACACATAGACTGTGTTAAAAAAAAAAAAGGATAGATGAGAGAATGTTTTAAACTGTACCTATATGGGAGTATTTTCAGTGATGTTATGGCACAGAGAGTAGGAGAATAGAAGGGAGTATGAGTGAACCAGCATTATATTGTAAGGTACACAGCAAATTGGCCAGTTTTACCTAGTTTCGATTTTTGGGGGGTAACATAATTCAGGAGTGAACTTTTTTTCTATTATTTTCAATTGCTAGATGCAATTGTCAAGTATGCGGTACATTTTCCCAACACTTAGTACAAAACTCATAACATGCATTTTACTATTACTTAATCCAACTGCTCTTAATTGATAATAACTTAACTGTTTGGTAAACCTTGAGATTTCCAACTGGTTTGTCTACTACAAATTTTGAGAACTACATACAGTTTTTTTCAATTACTTTTATGCATTTTTCACATATACTGTAAGTGGTATATTTTCAAAACTCTAAGTACAAAACTCTAAACTGATAACACTTGGAATGCCCCCTATCTTATGTTCAGAACTTTTGATTGTGCATTCATTGGCGTTTCACACATTTTTCACCGCTGAGTCATTCATGCAAAATCAATGTTTTCCGTGAAATACCATGAGAACATTTAATTTAGTTACCAATACATCAGATAATGATAGGCTCACCATTTAGTCATTTTCATTTTAAAAAGTCTAAGCTATTGGTAAAATATTGAGTTTGGCCCAGAAAAACTCACTGAATAACACATGCATAAATGTAAAAAAAAGACTGTAAAAAAAATTATCATAAGAAACAAGGTTTTGAAGTGTTTGCCCTATATCTAGGAGATATAAGAAAGCTCAGGATTTTTTTTTATTCATTTTTTTTACACATATTTAACCCCTTTTTTGGGTAGGCACAAAATTACCTACTTTTCTCCTTCCAAGGTGGCAACACATATTTCTGCGTGCCTGGCAGATATCTCAATTTGGATGTCGCCTACCACCTCAAGCTCAACCTCGACAAGACGGACCACTGCAACTCGCTGTTGGCTGGGCTCCCCGCTTGTGCCATCACTATTTTGCTTCCCCTGCCTGCTATTCGGTGGAGAGGGTGTGTGGTCCAAGTTTGGACTTAAGGGTCTTTTTTCCAAGCTTAAAAGGATGAACATTCACATGGGCCAGGAAAGGTTGAATATATTGGCCATGCTGTCTATCCAGCATGACTTCTGCCGCATTCAAAACAACTGGATACTTGGAACTGGGTAATCTCAGACTTCAGTGAGTTCAAGACAACTGGGAACGCTAGAAAAAAAACTAGCTCCGACTGGGGAAATACGTTTTGAACGGTCATCCAACTTGGAATTCCAAGTCGTGAACTCGGGCCTCATTCTAGAGCTCCAACCTGAAGATCACTGACGTCATGATTCGACCTTGTTCTTTTCCGACTTACCAGTTGTCTTAAAAGCACCATACATCCAGAGAATGCCAGGCTATGAGGACAAAGTTTGATGACAAAATTTGCCCACGAAAGATCGCCGCGCCACCTTCTTGTTCAAGTGAGCACAGCACAACAAGGAGTCAAAAAATGTATTGTATCCCTATAAAACAATATGTAATGTGCCAGGGAGATATGTATACTGTAGCTAAGAAAGTAATACTAAGTGTATGTTGTGTAGTAAGCTATTAGTAGCCCATGTGATCACCCTAATAATTTGATCCCTTTCCCGCTCATAACTTAGCCTACTGTTCTGACTTGGTGGTGCACATGTAGCCTATAGCCTGTTTTAGAGAAATGTCATCATAGAATATTGTAAGAGTTTTCATTGTCTGCTTATATGCCCCCTTTATTTATTTTACAGTTCTGAGTTGGTGCCAGGGAGAATACTGTAAGAACGGCCCATTTTCTGAATTCTGTCACTGTACAATTAAAAAGTGCTGAACAGATATTGACTACGTCCGTCTTAGCTCGCTCATTAATGTCTTAATCGAAATTATAGATTGCATCTTATCCACTCATCGTTCCCTTATGCCATAGTTTGTACATCTCAATTGTCAGTAAAAACCACATTTGTTTAAGCAAGTCATCCATATCAGCTATGTTTTTTTAAAGGCAGTAAATGTGGCTGAATGAACAGTTTTGCTGCCAGACAAGGCTCCGCTGATAGCCAGGTGTAGCGGTGGTAAGGATTCCCTCCATGGTGCTGAAAATAAATATCTGCTGTTGGGACAGCTCTATGTAGGCCCTAACAGTTTGTGGGCACTGTTAGCAGTTGATGTTAATCTGCAATAACACAGACCTCAAAGCAAATCAGGGGAAGGAAAATTGGTTTATTCAAAGAGGACAAATCATGCAGGTAGGTACATGGTAGATGTTCATGCTCCCCTGTCCTCAGTGATTCTCTCCTGTGAACAAAGGGACAGGATGTAGTTTATAACCCAACCCTAGCCTGTGGTTGACCAATTAGAATTCCTTGCAATAAAACTGGGCCAATGGCCAAATAACAAGCATCCTATTTCAGGTTGGACCAATGAGAACATGCCACACGTAGCTATGACTTCAGGACTGACATTCCTATCAGATGTTGAACTGAAAACCAACAATTTCATTAATAATTCCCTATTGACCATTAGTACGCCATTGACTTTTAGTACTCTTGACCTCACGTCCTCTGCGTTGTGTATTTATCTTTGAAATATTCTTACAGCACCGTTTGTCACCGTTATAGTGCAATTAATGTATTTGTTAGTGGTGTTGTGTAGTGTCTTTGCTGGCATGCATCTATAAAAAAAAAAGTAGTTTGGCCCACTAAGATTTATCGCCACTGTATGCTTCTGATGGTTCACAGCAGCATCACCCTATAAAAATATATTTGGGTAAGTTATTTTTACAGTTGATATTTTCAGATTGGGGTGAACTACTCTGGCAGCCTCTGCCATGGTAAGGCCTTTGTTTACCACATGGTCAACAACAATGGCCGGTACCTCATTAGACACAACAGTTCTTTGCCATCTGCCTCCCTCTCTGACAGATAGGTAGGAGCAAGCCCATGTAATGCTTTGTAGGTTAGCGGTAAAACCTTGTAATCAGCCCTTGCCTTAACAGGAAGCCAGTGTGCGGAGGCTAGCACTGGAGTAATATGATCACATTTTTTGGTTCTAGTCAGGATTCTAGCAGCCGTATTTAGCACTAAATTAAGTTTATTTAGTGCTTTATCCGGGTAGCCGGAAAGGAGAGCATTGCAGTCGTCTAACCTAGAAGTAACAAAAGCATGGATTCATTTCTTTCTCCATGTTGAAATTAATTGCAAGTGTTCACAGCCCCCCTTTTCAGTATATGGTGACCAAATGTGGTTTCATTTTTAACTAGGCAAGTCAGTTAAGAACAAATTCCAATAACAGCTTAGTAGGTTAATGAACTACCTTGTTCAGGGGCAGAACAGAAGATTTTTACCTTGTCAGCTCAGGGATTTGACTAGCACACTTTTCAGTTAATGACCCAACAGTCTAACCACTAGGCTACCTGCCGCTATGTGTTAGCGCTATGTGAAATCAATTAGCAACAACGAGTAGTCATTATGTATGGTTATCATGTATAATACATGTAATATAGATGTTTATACTTTACAAACACACATTTTGTTCCTGTAGTTCTCAAAATCCATATATAGTAGACAAACCAGTTTAAAAACTATAGGTTTACCAAACGGTTAAGTGATGCACCAAAATCAAATCAAAATCAAATGTATTTATTTATATAGACCTTCTTACATCAGCTGATATCTCAAAGTGCTGTACAGAAACCCAGCCTAAAACCCCAAACAGCAAGCAATGCAGGTGTAGAAGCACGGTGGCTAGGAAAAACTCCCTAGAAAGGCCAAAACCTTGGAAGAAACCTAGAGAGGAACCAGGCTATGAGGGGTGAGTCCTCTTCTGCCTGTGCCGGGTGGAGATTATAACAGAACATGGCCAAGATGTTCAAATGTTCATAAATGACTGGCATGGTCAAATAATAATAATCACAGTAGTTGTCGAGGGTGCAACAGGTCAGCACCTCAGAAGTAAATGTCAGCTGGCTTTTCATAGCCGATCATTGAGAGTATCTCTACCGCTCCTGCTGTCTCTAGAGAGTTGAAAACAGCAGATCTGGGACAGGTAGCACGTCCGGTGAACAGGTCAGGGTTCCATAGCCGCAGGCAGAACAGTTGAAACTGGAGCAGCAGCACGGCCAGGTGGACTGGGGACAGCAAGGAGTCATCATGCCAGGTAGTCCTGAGGCATGGTCCTAGGGCTCAGGTCCCCCAAGAGAAAGAAATAAGGAATTAGAGAGAGCATACTTAAATTCACACAGGACACTGGAGAAATACTCCAGATATAACAGACTGACCCTAGCCCCCCGACACAAACTACTGCAGCACAAATACTGGAGGCTGAGACAGGTGGGGTCAGGAGACACTGTGGCCCCATCCGATGATATCCCCGGACAGGGCCAAACAGGCAGGATATAACCCCACCCACTTTGCCAAAGCACAGCCCCCACACCACTAGAGGGGTACCTTCAACCACTAACTTAGCATCCTGAGACAAGGCAGAGTATAGCCCACAAAGATCTCCGCCACGGCACAACCCAAGGGGGGGGCGCCAACCCAGACAGGAAGACCACGTCAGTGACTCTTCCCATTCAAGTGACGCACCCCTTCTAGGGACGGCATGGAAGAGCACCAGTAAGCCAGTGACTCAGCCCCTGTAATAGGGTTAGAGGCAGAGAATCCCAGTGGAGAGAGGGGAACCGGCCAGGCAGAGACAGCAAGGGTGGTTCGTTGCTCCAGTGCCTTTCCGTTCACCTTCACACTCCTGGACCAGACTACACTCAATCATAGGACCTACTGAAGAGATGAGTCTTCAATAAAGACTTAAAGGTTGAGACCGAGTCTGCGTCTCTCACATGGGTAGGCAGACCATTCCATAAAAATGGAGCGCTATAGGAGAAAGCCCTGCCTCCAGCTGTTTGCTTAGAAATTCTAGGGACAAGTAGGAGGCCTGCGTCTTGTGACCGTAGCGTAGGTGTAGGTATGTACGGCAGGACCAAATCGGAAAGATAGGTAGGAGCAAGCCCATGTAATGCTTTGTAGGTTAGCAGTAAAACCTTGAAATCGGCCCTTGCCTTAACAGGAAGCCAGTGTACGGAGGCTAGCACTGGAGTAATATGATCACATTTTTTGGTTCTAGTCAGGATTCTAGCAGCCGTATTTAGGACTAACTGAAGTTTATTTAGTGCTTTATCCGGGTAGCCGGAAAGTAGAGCATTGCAGTAGTCTAACCTAGAAGTAACAAAATCATGGGTACATTTTTCTGCATCAATTTTGGACAGAAAATGTCTGATCTTTGCAATGTTACGCAGATGGAAAAAAGCCGTCCTTGAAATAATCTTGATATGTTCGTCAAAAGAGAGATCAGGGTCCAGAGTAACGCCGAGGTCCTTCAGTTTTATTTGAGACGACTGTACAACCATCAAGATTAATTGTCAGATTCAACAGAAGATCTCTTTGTTTCTTGGGACCTAGAACAAGCATCTCTGTTTTGTCAGAGTTTAAAAGTAGAAAGTTTGCAGCCATCCACTTCCTTATGTCTGAAACACCGGCTTCCAGCGAGTGCAATTTTGGGGCTTCACCATGTTTCATTGAAATGAACAGCTGTGTGTCATCCGCATAGCAGTGAAAGTTAACATTATGTTTTCGAATGACATCCCCAAGAGGTAAAATATATAGTGAAAACAATAGTGGTCCTAAAACGGAACCTTGAGGAACACCGAAATTTACAGTTGATTTGTCAGAGGACAAACCATTCACAGAGACAAACTGATATCTTTCCGACAGATAAGATCTAAACCAGGCCAGAACTTGTCCGTGTAGACCAATTTGGGTTTCCAATCTCTCCAAAAGAATGTGGTGATTGATGGTATCAAAAGCAGCACTAAGGTCTAGGAGCACGAGGACAGATGCAGAGCCTCGGTCTGACGCCATTAAAAGGTAATTTACCACCTTCACAAGTGCAGTCTCAGTGCTATGATGGGGTCTAAAACCAGACTGAAGCATTTCGTATACATTGTTTGTCTTCAGGAAGGCAGTGAGTTGCTGCGCAACAGCTTTTTGTACAATTTTTGAGAGGAATGGAAGATTCGATATAGGCCGATTTTTATTTTTTTATATTTTCTGGGTCAAGGTTTGGCTTTTTCAAGAGAGGCTTTATTACTGCCACTTTTAGTGAGTTTGGTACACATCCGGTGGCTAGAGAGCCGTTTATTGTGTTCAACATAGGAGGCCCAAGCACAGGAAGCAGCTCTTTCAGTAGTTTAGTTGGAATAGGGTCCAGTATGCAGCTTCAAGGTTTAGAGGCCATGATTTATTTTCATTATTGTGTCAAGAGATATAGTACTAAAACACTTGAGTGTCTTCCTTGATCCTAGGTCCTGGCAGAGTTGTGCAGACTCAGGACAACTGAGATTTAGAGGAATACGCAGATTTAAAGAGGAGTCCATAATTTGCTTTCTAATGATCATGATCTTTTCCTCAAAGAAGTTCATGAATTTATTACTGCTATAGTGAAAGCGATCCTCTTTTGGGGAATGCTGCTTTTTAGTTAGCTTTGCGACAGTATGAAAAATAAATTTTGGATTGTTCTTATTTTCCTCAATTAGGTTGGATAAATAGGATGATCGAGCAGCAGTGAGGGCTCCTCGATACTGCACGGAACCGTCTTTCCAAGCTAGTCGGAAGACTTCCAGTTTGGTGTGGCGCCATTTCCGTTCCAATTTTCTGGAAGCTTGCTTCAGAGCTCGGGTATTTTCTGTATACCAGGGAGCTAGTTTCTTATGACAAATGTTTTTAGTTTTTACGGGTGCAACTGCATCTAGGGTATTGCGCAAGGTTAAATTGAGTTCCTCAGTTAGGTGGTTAACTGATATTTGTCCTTCGACATCCTTGGGTAGGCAGAGGGAGTCTGGAAGGGCATCAAGGAATCTTTGGGTTGTCTGAGAATTTATAGCCCGACTTTTGATGCTCCTTGGTTGGGGTCTGAGCAGATGATTTGTTGCGATTGCAAACGTATTAAAATGGTGGTCCGATAGTCCAGGATTATGAGGAAAAATATTAAGATCCACAACATTTATTCCATGGGACAAAACTAGGTCCAGAGTATGACTGTGGCAGTGAGTAGGTCTGGAGTCATGTTGGACAAAACCCACTGAGTCGATGATGGCTCCAAAAGCCTTTTGGAGTGGGTCTGTGGACTTTTCCAAGTGAATATTAAAGTCACCAAAAATGTGAATATTATCTGCTATGACTACATGGTCCGATAGGAATTCAGGGAACTCAGTGAGGAACGCTGTATATGGCCCAGGAGGCCTGTAAACAGTAGCTATAAAAAGTGATCGAGTAGGCTGCATAGATTTCATTACTATAAGCTCAAAAGACGAAAACTTCGGGGGGGGTTTTGTAAATTGAAATTTGCAATCGTAAATGTTAGCAACGCCTCTGCCTTTGCGGGATGTGCGGGGGATATGGTCAGTAGTGTAACCAGGAGGTGAGGCCTCATTTAACACAGTAAATTCATCAGGCTTAAGCCATGTTTCAGTCAGGCCAATCACATCAAGATTATGATCAGTGACTATAACTGCCTTGGAAGTGAGGGATCTAACATTAAGTAGACCTATTTTGAGATGTGAGGTATCACGATCTCTTTCAATGATGGCAGGAATGGAGGAGGTCTTTATTCTAGTGAGATTGTTAAAGCGAACACCGCCATGTTTAGTTTTGCCCAAACTAGGTCGAGGCACAGACATGGTCTCAATGGGGATAGCTGAGCTGACTACACTGTGCTAGTGGCAGACTCCACTAAACTGGCAGGCTGGCTAACATAGCTGAAGCTATGTTGCGCTTGGTGACCTCTGACTGTTTCATCCTAACATCTTTGGTGCCGACGTGGATAACAATATCCCTATACTCTACACTCGCCAGTTTTAGTTTTAGCCAGCACCATCTTCAGATTAGCCTCAAGGTCCGTAGCCCTGCCCCCTGGTAAACAGTGTATGATCGCTGGATGATTCGTTTTAAGTCTAATACTGCGGGTAATGGAGTCGCCAATGACTAGGGTTTTCAATTTGTCAGAGATAATGGTGGGAGCCTTCGGCGTCTCAGACCCCGTAACGGGAGGAGTAGAGACCAGAGAAGGCTCGGCCTAAGACTAAGACTCGCTGCTTAATGGGGAGAACCGGTTGAAAGTTTCTGTCTGCTGAATGAGCGACACCGGTTGAGCATTCCTACAGCATTTCCCTCCAGAAGCCATGAGAAAATTGTCCGGCTGCGGGGACCGTGCGAAGGGATTTATACTACTATCTGTACTTACTGGTGGCACAGACACTGTTTCACTGAAAAATGACACTGAAATTACCCTTGCCTAACGATTGCGTCTGAAGCTGGGCTTGCAGGACAGCTATCCTCGCCATAAGGCGATCGTTCTCCTGTATATGAGTACAGCGACTGCAATTAGAAGGCATCATGTTAATGTTACTACTTAGCGTCGGCTGGTGGAGGTCTTGACGAACCATGTCCAGATAAAGCGTCCAGAGTGAAAAAGTTGAGTGAGGGAAAAACTAAAAATATAAACGGTAATTAAAAAGTAAAAACCGTAAAGTTGTCAGGTAGCAAAGTAAGGTTAGCAACAAAACGCACAGCAGCACGTAAACAAGTCTGCAAATTGTGAGTGACGGTCAAATGTATTTAAAGAAATGAGAAGAGAATCAGAGCATTGCATTGTGGAAGACAATTACTTTATATGAAAGGTATTTCTAGATGAAACACTGATTAGGTTTTGTGAAAAAGTTACTGTGTGATTTTGTGTGTTGTACTTAGTCAATTGAAAATGTGCCTTAAAGTTTTGAAAAAACATCATTTTGATTATCTGTTTTGAGTTTTCTACTAAGAGTTGTGAAATTGTACCACATACTTGTGAAAATAGTACCAAAGCGATTTTGATGGGGGGTTTTTTAAATTATGTGACTATCATTTAATTCAATAGCAAAAAATACAAGATACAAATGTCAAAACTGTTTTAAGTGGTGAATTGAAAGAATAGTAGATGATAAATATTATTTTCCATACGGTATTTGACTATAACTTGACATGCACAATTTTCTTTATAATTTGTATCTAATGGCAGGTTGTGAGCATGTTGAGAAATACAGTGCGTTCGGTAAATATGCAGACCCCTCCCCTTTTTCCACTTTTTGTTACGTTACAGCCTTATTCTAAAATGGTTTCAATAACATTTTAATTTAAATGATCACCAAACTACACGAAATACCCCATAATGACAAAGTGAAAACAGGTTTTTAGAAATGTTTGCTAAATGTATTAAAATAAAAGACAGAAATACCTTATTTACATAAATATTCAGACCCTTTGCTATGAAACTCGAAATGTATCCATTGATCATCCTTGAGATGTTTCTACAACTTGATTGGAGTCCACCTGTGGTAAATTCAATTGATCCGAATGCACTGTATGTCAGTCTTACAGTTTCATTATCCTTTTACAGTACATATGTAGGAGAAATCATCAGAAATAGGTGTATTGTAAAACAGTTGGCAACTGTAAAAATGTGGCACATTTCTGCCCATCCAACATCGTACAAGATCACCTTTTCTAAAGTATCGCCTGTCTCACTTGAAATTCAGCTTACAGTCTATCACTGAAATTCAGATAATGAGTGGAATATATTGTTATTTATAAACTGGGTGATTCGAGTCCTGAATGCTGATTGGCTGACAGCTGTGGTATATCAGACCGTATACCACGTGTATGACAAAACGTGTATTTTTACTGCTCTAATTACATCAGTATAGTCAGTTTATAATAGCATAAGGCACCTCAGAGGTTTGTTGTACATGGCCAATATACCACAGCTAAGGGCTGTGTCCAGGCACTCTGCATTGCGTTGTGCGTAAGACCAGCCCTTAGCCGTGGCATATCGGCCATATATCACACCCCCTCGGGCCTTATTGCTTAAATACAACCCAGGTATTTCAGCAGTGCATTGTACACTACACTATAATTCCAAAAGGTAGCACATAGAGTCTCTTTCCACTTTGTCCTATTGAAGCACACTGGCTGATGGAAAATTATGATGTAGTATTTACAGCCACATCCATATATGATTTGGTTTTACCTTCCAACATAAATGGATGTTGAATGTATATATTTATACATTAAAATACATTAAAATATTGAATTTTATAGTGTTCGGCAATTATCAAACTTATAACTTAATTAGGCACTACATAGTTTTGGTTCAGTAGTTATCCGTTTTGAGCAGTTTAAATAAATGATAGTTAATTGTATTTTTTACAAATGACAAGAAGATCATATCAAAAGTAAAGTGAATATTGCATTTTGAAAAGCAGATACTTAGATTGAATACGTATCCAAATTGAAAGAGTGATTTGGTGCAGTGAACAACTAACTTTGTGAATTTGTTTGTTGTACTCAGTCAATTGAAAATGTGCTAAGACTTTTGAAACATGAGCCATTTTGATGATCTGTTTTGACTTTTGTGCTTAGAGTTTTGAAAATGTACCATGTACTTGTTGTGAAAATTGCACCTGTTGTGAAAATTGCACCATAGTGATTGAAAGAAACTGTAATGAAAATGTATGTTTGTAAAGTATAAACATATGAAGTATAATATATACTGTATTATAAACTGGGTGATTCGAGCCCTGAATGCTGATTGGCTGATAGCCTTGGTATATCAGACAACATAAACTGGGTGGTTTGAGCCCTGAATGGTGAATGACTGGAAGCCGTGGTTTATCATTCCATATCACTGGTATGACAAAACATGTATTTTTACTGCTCTAATTACGTTGGTAACCAGTTTATAATATCAATAAGGCACCTCGGGTGTTTGTGGTATATTGCCAATATACCACGGCTAAGGGCTTTATCGAGGAACCCCTCGTTGAGTCGTGCATGTGTAACCGATGTGAAATGGCTAGCTAGTTAGCGGGGTGCGCGCTAAAAGCGTTTCAATCGGTGACGTCACTCGCTCTGAGACCTTGAAGTAGTTGTTCCCATCGCAGCTTTTGTGGCGCGATGGGTAACGATGCTTCGTGGGTGTCAGTTGTTGATGTGTGCAGAGGGTCCCTGGTTCGAGCCCAGGTAGGGGCGAGGAGAGGGACGTAAGCTATGCTGTTACATTGATGCTGTTGAAAAATCTGATATTGACAAGATCAGTAACAAATGCATCCCGTATACAGTGAACTGTATACAAAATTAATTTGGTGTGTGGGGTTTCACAATACTTTACTAAAATTGAATTTGTCAGCACAGTAACATTTATGTAGCAGACACTTTTATCCAAAGTAAGTTGATACAGTTTCATATGTTTTCACAGGAAGCGGCGCAGGTCCTAATCCAGGCACTTGTCATCTCCCGTCTGGATTACTGCAACTCGCTGTTGGCTGGGCTCCCTGCCTGTGCCATTAAACCCCTACAACTCATCCAGAACGCCGCAGCCCGTCTGGTGTTCAACCTTCCCAAGTTCTCTCACGTCACCCCGCTCCTCCGCTCTCTCCACTGGCTTCCAGTTGAAGCTCGCATCCGCTACAAGACCATGGTGATTGCCTACGGAGCTGTGAAGGGAACGGCACCTCCATACCTTCAGGCTCTGATCAGGCCCTACACCCAAACAAGGGCACTGCGTTCATCCACCACTGGCCTGCTGGCCCCCCTACCTCTGAGGAAGCACAGTTCCCGCTCAGCCCAGTCAAAACTGTTCGCTGCTCTGGCACCCCAATGGTGGAACAAGCTCCCTCACGACGCCAGGACAGCGGAGTCAATCACCACCTTCCGGAGACACCTGAAACCCCACCTCTTTAAGGAATACCTAGGATAGGATAAAGTAATCCTTCTAACCCCCCCCCCCCCCCCCTTAAAATATTTAGATGCACTATTGTAAAGTGGTTGTTCCACTGGATATCATAAGGTGAATGCACCATTTTGTAAGTCGCTCTGGATAAGAGCGTCTGCTAAATGACTTAAATGTAAATATGTTACCACGTTGGGAATTGAACCCACAACTCCAGTGTCACTAGTGCCATACACTTACTAACTGTGCCACCCAAAACCACTACAATAAATAAGTACCGTACAATACTTTTAAATACAATACATGATTACAATACAAGTGGAAGGTATGATTGCCATCCCCATGAGCTTGCAACCCTCTCTTAGGACATGAATGAAGCATGTGATGTCAGGCTTGGATTTGCAATGCAACAAAAATATCCTCAAATGAATGAACAAACATTTACTGCAATGTTATTGAGAAACTATGGCCAAATGCTCAAGACGGGCTTGATGCAAACTAGTGCCTGCTAAACATTATGTTTCTTTCATTCAATTAATTTGTTTAATTTGATTACAGTACACCTATGTTGTAATTATATCTAAACAACAATACATCTATTTTTTTGTATTAATGATTGTGAATGATGTCTTACAGTAAATAATCACACATTTGATCAAATATTGGCTAGAAATTATGGAAATTAGAAAAGTGTATTGCCTAATGTGAAACAGTGTAACGTACTGTAATTTACAGTACTGTAGCATATTACATTCAATGGGCAATTTTAAAACGTGTATCTAGCATGTTTTTGCTATTGGATAAACTGGTTATTAAAACAACTAAATTGAGAACATACAGTATCATTATGTTGTGTTTTGGGGATTAAATCAAAGTTCTCATGGTATTACACAGTAAACTTAGATTTTGGATCAATAGTTGTTTGGTGAAAGATGTCTCCAAACAAAATGAATGCACAATAAAAGGTTTTGAACGTAAGACCTGCTGTGTTACAAGTGTTACCAGTTTCGAGTTTTGTACTAAATTCACCACATACTTGTGAAAATAGCACCAAAGCGATTGAAAAAACTGTAACACTCAGTGGGGGTGGCAGGTTGCCTAGTGGTTAAAGCATTGGGCCAGTAACCAAAAGGTTGATGGATTGTATCCCCGAGCTGACAAGGTGAAAATCTGTCGTTCTTCCCCTGAACAAGGCAGATAATCCCCAGTAGACTGTCACTGTAAATAATAATTTGTTCTTAATTGACTTGCTTAGTTAAAGATTTTTTTAAAGAACCCCAGTGTTGGTGTTAATATCCAGAGTTGAGTGTGATTGTGTCATTTTTACTCTGTGTTGAGTAAAACACTCAAAACCACATTCATCATTATCATTTTTCTCATTGCTCTAATTTGATTTGATTTATTAGAATCCCCATTAGACGACACCAATAGCTACACATAACAAAAAATACATTACTTTACAACTTTACAAATGACATAAATTTAAAAACATTAACATGTAGTGTGTGTGTGCATCTATTAGTTTCACATACATGTCAATACATACACACAAAAAGTAGGTCACATGGGGAAGAGGCCATGAGGTGTTGCTTTATTTCTTTTTGGAATCAGATTTTCTGAATGAGATGGAAGGTAGTTCCATGCAATCATGTCCCTGTATAGTATTGTACATTTCCTTTCATTTGTTCTCGACCTGGGGACTGTGAAAAGACCCCTGGTGGAATGTATGTTGGAGTAAGTGTGTGTGTGTCACTGATGTGTGTAAATTGACTATGCAAACAATTTGGAATTTCCAACACGTTAATGTTTCTTATAAAAACAAGAAGCGAGGCAGTCTCTTAGCCAAGAGAGACACGGATGCATAGTACTAATGTTAGCACTCTGATTACAATGAAGAGCAAAATGTGCCACTGTTTGGGCCAGCTGCAGCTTAACTAGGTCCTTCTTTGCAGCACTTGACCATATAACTGGACAATAATCAAGATAGGTAGTTATGCTTTCACTTTTCCAAATTAGACGTGTGTGGGCACAGGATGAATATTGTAAATAAAGAATAAAAAAAATAGATATCTGCCCGAATGGGATTAGAAGTCACAACCATTGAACTATGAGACAAATGTTTTAGCAGACACACCACCAATAAGTCACAGTGGTAGGGAAAAAAATACAACAAGTTGACAGGACCACCATTGTCATCTATTTCTTGTTACGATGCATATATAAACATATAATCCTCATAGCCTGCATGTTTATTTTTTTCTCGTAAAAGCACATAGATGTGTATGAAACGATAAGCAAAAACGTTGAATTTGGTCATAGCCGGAAATGTGCCTCACTGGCTTTTGAATTTTGTGTAACGTCAGTAGTCTAGTCAAGGAAGCATCATGCAAAATACACTACATGAACAAAAGTATGCGGACACCTGCTCTTCGAACATCTCATTCCAGAATCATGGGAATTATTATGGAGTTGGTCCCCCATTTGCTGCTATAACAGCCTCCACTCTTCTGGGAAAGCTTTTCACTAGATGTTGGAACATTGCAGCAGGGATTTGGTTCCATGCAGCCACAAGAGCATTAGTGAGGTCAGGCACTGATGTTGGGCGATTAGGCCTGGCTCGCAGTTGGCGTTCCAATTCATCCCAACGGTGTTTGATGGGGTTGAGGTCGGAGCTCTGTGCAGGCCAGTCAAGTTCTTCCACACCGACCTCAACAAGCCATTTCTGTATGGACCTCACTTTGTGCACAGGGGCATTGTCATGCTGAAACAGGAAAGAGCATTCTCCAAACTGTTGGCAGAAAGTTTGAAGCACAAAATCGTCTAGAATGTCATTGTATGCTGTAAAGATTTCTCATCCACCAAACTTTACAGTTGACACTATGCATTCGGGCAGGTAGCATTGTCCTGGCCTCCGCCAAACCCAAATTAGTCGGTTGGACTGCCAGATGGCGAAGTGTGATTCATCACTCCAGAGAATGCGTTTCCACTGCGCCAGAGTCCAATGGCGGCGAGCTTTGCATTACTCTATCGGACACTTGGCATTGTGCATGGTGATCTTAGGCTTGTGTGTGACTGCTCGGCCATGAAAACCCATTTCATGAAGCTCCTTACGAACAGCTCTTGTGCTGAAGTTGCTTCCAGAGGCAGTTTGGAACTCTGTAGTGAGTGTTTCAACCGAAGACAAAAGTTTTTTTACGCACTACGTGCTTCAGCACTCGGTGGTCCCGTTCTGTGAGCTTGTGTGGCCTACCACCGTTGTTGCTCCTAGACGTTTCCACTTCACAATAATAGCACTTGACTGGGGCAGCTCTAACAGGGCAGAAATGTGACGAACTGACTTGTTGGAAAGGTGGCATCCTATGACGGTGCAACGTTCAAAGCCACTGAGCTCTTCAGTAAGGCCATTCTACTGTCAATGTTTGTCTATGGAGATTGCATGGCGGTGTGCTCAATTTTATACACCGGTAGCAACGTTTGTGGCTGAAAAAGCTGAATCCACTAATTTGAAGGGGTGTCCACATACTTTTGTATATATTTTTTATCTTACCCGTGACGTGCTAGTATCACAGTTTTAAATTCTCTTTGCTAGTATTGTCATTCCGCGTTATTACTGGTTACGCGCCCAAAAACAACTAAGGAAATGGCAAAAGGTAACTAGATGTGGCCAAGTTTTGGCAAACGTAAGGTATCATATCATGCCACATTCACGTGCTAGTCAGAACTAGCTAGGAAACTCTGAAATTTCTGACTTACTAACTGGTTGTAAGTGCCGCATTCTACCAGTTAGCAAGTTGGACATTTCTGAGTTTCCTAGTTCTGACTAGCATTTGAACGCAGCATCATACCAAAGATTTGTATAAGTAACCCAAGATAGACCAGAGCCTGTAGTTTCCAACGGAGCAAATTAATTGTGGTGGGCAGAACCAGCAAGGAGGTAGGCAGAGCCAAGCACGAGCTATTAATGCTTTTGGCGGTTCTAGCATTTATTTGCATTTTTTTACGATAGGGAACGCCTACTTTGTGAAGTGCGCATGTGCAATAACTCGCCCTTGCTCTCAACAATTCGCCCTTGCTCTCCTTCTAAACAACGCAATTTTCTAAAACTTTGGCAAAGGGTAAAGTCTACAAAACGCAGAGCACTCTATTTGTTACAGATTTTAGTTTTGGAAATAGAAAACTGTATAGAGATCAAATGTTTCGTCGATGAGAAAATTTGCTAAATCAAACTCGCTTAATCTTCTCCCACTGCCAGCCACTGGGCTTCCTCTCATCACCATATTTGGTAGTGAGTGGAAACGCCAACCGGATGCTTCACATTTATACATCCAGTGAAATATCTGAACTATGATCATACTAAATTTGGGTTGCACAATTTACGTACAGAATAATACGTTTAATGATAGGCAGGTTTTAGTGTCAGGCGGCTCATAGGCCGCACTTACAAAAACAGATTGCAGTTTTGAAACTGCAGTAATTGCAGTCGACTGTATTATTGGGACGCAGTAATTGCAGAATAACTGCAGTTATATTGCACTGTAACTGTGGTTACACTGCAAAGTTACTGCAGTAAAAAAACGGTGTTCTTTTGGACGCAGTATTTGCAACATACTGCAGTTATACAGAGATGTTTATATAATTGACGAGATGTTCATGTCTCCGCCCTAACAATGGGAGTCGTTGTCCCAAATGCGGGAAGGCAGGCGACAAGTTTAGGTCCAAAATAAGCCAATTGAAACGCATTGGGCTTATTTTGGACAGATTTTGGCGAGAGTGAAACCTAACCATAATCCTAGCCACAATCATGATTTTAACGACAATTCTGACTTCGTGGCTGTTCTAACTAGTGGAAACCATTTGGAACTTGTCATAAAGGAAGTGAGCGTAGAATGAATACGGAAACCGATAGTAATCATTACGTATAAGAAAAATAATGGCAGCCGCTGAAAGCACTAGCTTGTCACCAAGTCAGGCAGAAGAACCGCCTAAACTATCTGATTTATTAGATCGGGGATGGAAACTATATGAGGAGGTGGACACCACAAATGATCCCATCGCAGCTACCCATATCCAGGTTAAAATCAAGCGTGGGATAACGCAACTGGAAGAGGCAACGCGGATGGTTGCCCAGCTCGACTTGTTCAGGTAGCTAACGTTAGCAAACTAACTATAGATCGCTATCTACTCAAGTTATGATGACTAGCCAGATACCCAGGTAGCTAGTTACTATCGTGTATTGGGCATGATTATATATCAAATAGTACAGCCAACTAGATAACGAACAGATTCCACCTTAGAGTTGCTTGACAGTTTGCCAGCTAGATACTTTTGATGGGCTAGGATAAATTGTAAACAATCTAGTTAGCTAGCTAACGTTCACTATGGCAATGCAAATGAAGCGTTCATGTTCATTCTTGTTCATCATGTTTTTTTTTTTTTAGCCGAAATGAAGATTTGGAGGAGGTAGCAACCACAGATCTGAAGTATCTGATGTTGCCTGTCCTCCTGGGGGCTCTTACTATGAAGCAAGTGAACCTGGCAAAACGACTAGAGCAAGTTCAGATAGCTAGATGTTACTTTTTGGACTTCTTGAAAAGATGTAAGGAGTATAACATATCAAAGTTTGAACTACCCAAAACCAATGAAAACTCTGCTGGCACACTGGAAGAAGAACCTGCAAATGGGCCCCCCAAACCTCCGGACTTGATTGCAATGGCGACAGTAAGAGCGGCAAAGATAGAAAGGTATCAGAAACATCTGCTTTTCAATTACAATGATTTTGACAATCGGAACACGCATTGTTTTGATTAAGCACTGCACAAGTAATATTTAGGCCTATGCTTTAAGGTCTAGTACCTGTCACGCGCCTCTTAAAATATGTTATGTCTTTCAGCTATTTAACAACTTAAACATCTCTCTTGTTTATTTTATAATGGCAATTCATCTGCACCCAAATTGGTCTGATGACTCTTATTTATTGTGCTATACTCTGCAGATACACCCAGAGGAAGGACACTGAGGCCAAGCTATCAGAGATCAAGGCAGCAGTGGACAGTGGGCAGGCAGATGATGAGATAGTTAGAGACTTCTACCTCCTCAACTTGAGGAAATGGATTGCTGTATCCCTGGAGGAGATTGAGAGCATTGATCAGGAAATGGAGATTTTGACCAGGATGGATGTTCTAAAACAGGTACATGGATTTGAAGATGTAACTAATCTCATTCACCAATGACTAATTGAAAGAGTGAAATTCTGATGCTCTTTATATTTTCCATGTGCAGAGTTCAGCAGAGCCATCACAATCTAAAAGGCCTCCCATGAAACCCTTCATTCTCACCAAAGATGCTGTTCAGGCCAGGTAGGCACCTGCTCAAACTTATCATTTATTTTCTCATTCTGCACATTTTTATGTAAAATGTTTTGCCGGTTTCCTACTCACAAAATAAGTACTCTGTTCAATCTCCCTTATGAAAATTACATAGCTACTTGCTTATTATATGACATGAAGTAAATAGTTGAATAATGTATCAAAATGTGTAATTTTTAATTTCAGAGTGTTTGGGGCTGGCTATCCTAGCCTGCCTACTATGTCCGTGGATGACTGGTATGAGCAGCACAGGAAGAAAAATGCCCTGCCAGACCAGGGGATCCCTCGCAGCACTGGTAGGGGTAAAAGAGATGTTCATAATTATTTTCTATTTACAGTTAACTGTATGTACATACATTGTTTTGGGGAAAACTCAAACTGTCATGATCCATGTTTTTTTCCACCCTTTCTCATTCACCAAATACAATTTGTCCCCCATTCAGAGGATGTTGATGCAGAAGAGCGAGAGCAAGAAGAGAAAGAGAAGCGGGTTGAAAATGATGACGAGGAGGCCTTGCAGAAAGCTAGAGACTGGGACAACTGGAAGGATACACATCGGAGAGGCTATGGGAACCGTAAAAACATGGGCTGACAACCCTCAAACACAGCAACAGTGCCAACCTGGTCTGCAGTATTCATCTGCTCTTATTCCCTCTTAAATACATTTTAACAAGTTGCCAGTGTATATGGAAAGATGGCCTTGAAGAAAAGGGAGGTTTATACAATCCCAGACAGAAACTGTTCATAAGTGTCTGTTTATGGTCTCTTTTTCTTCTGATGCTGCAAATCACAGTTTTCATTGTGGCCATATCAGACGAACATTATTTAGTGGCAGCCATTAATATGATCTGCAGGCTCTATGCAAATACACAACTAAGCATTGACACCAAGGCCCAGTCTCTGTCGAGACAGCGCAGTGCTGTGCTTAAGAAGATTAGTAACTGAATTTGATGATATTGTTTAACAGCTGCTCCCAAACAGAGTAATATTTCCTTAGAGTATCCAGCAACACTTAAACTGTTGACTTGTGAAATGCCCTAAAACGGTGGTGGTAACACTACAGGTACAACAAATTGATTGAATTTTGTCATCCATACTTCATCTGATTGGTTATGTTAGGTCATGTGCTTATACCTGGAAGATGTGCATCGCAAGAAACCCCAATATTGAAAGATGTTTCCTCTGATCGATGTCCATTGTGAAACTGAATAATGGTTTGCTATGCAGGTATGATGTTATGTAGCTACTCACTTTTCATCTTGTTTTGCTTTTTGTTAAAGAACTGTGTTTGTGAAAGCCAATTTGCTCTTCTCAAAAGTATGGCTGACTCATATTTATTTTCCACCTCTTACAAATGTACAGTTTGAACAGGCACTGGTTTTGACAGACTTGGTGGATTCCTTTGTCAGACTTGATAACTCTTGGTCTATTTTCTCCACAATAGCAGGAAATGTAACAAGAAATGATTTGAGTGTTTTGTACTTACTTTTTCCCCGTTGTTTCTTAAAGAAGTTGCTAGTGCATTGAAAATATGGATATGGTCCAGAATAAATATGATACAGTAAGCTGCTATGGTCAAGCAAATTGTTATTGGCACATCGATATACACACATACACAAAATGTGCATTCATCAAAATCCTATATTGAACATGACTACTATTGCTCCCATCTAACTTGATGTCGTTTGGTGAAAGCATAAATTGTGATCTCAAAATGTATTTGTTTCCCAGCCAATTAAATGAATGTATTGCACATCCTTACTAAACGTTTATTTTATTTTATACCCATTGGACCACTGCTAAAGTGAAAGGATGCCCAGTAGACCACCTCAATTGTGGGTCACCTAGTTCTCGCTTCATGATGTGTCTTTGTGATACTTGGCCTCAGTCAGTGTGTCATCAGTGGGCCTAGCTCCCTCTAGAGATGAGATGTTGATCTGTCTGAGGCTTGTTTAAGATTATTTAAAATGATCTCTCCAAAGTATCCCTCAGAACTTTACTAGAATTGTCAGTTTCATTTTTGACAGCAGGTGGGTATACAAGGAAAGGTTAGAATGTCTTTGAAAATACCACACACACTGACGCACACACACACACACAAAAAATTATGAACAAACAAGCATTTATTTCTCTACTGTTATCTGTAAGACTTACTCCCTCTGCATGTGGTTAGACTTTCTTTGTTTGGGTTTTGTACTTTTTACTCCGTATTGTGTCAAAACCGGCCTTCACTTCCCTTGCAGTACAGTGCACAATAGATAGGGCAAGCTTCTTTGTGTCCACACAGATTCTTTCCTTTGCTGAGGGTAGGCGGAAACTGAGGCACTTGATCTGAATTCTAAAGGGGCTTGTTGGATCTAATAAAAGCAGCTATTGTATGTAAATTATTCACACAAGAGCATATGACTCCGACTGTGCAGGGCAGTGGCTAGTGTGAGAGAAATCATTAGCAATGCAAACTCATGGTGTTCTGGTTCACAGATTCACTAATGGGAAGAAATCCATCTGTACTGATGGTAACTCAATTGTTTCTGGGCGTGTTTGTGCACTACTTCTACTGAAGGTAATTTCATGAATTTAATAATTTGTTACAGCTATGAAATCTAAATTAAGAATACACATAATTTTTTTGTCATGATTTACATGTTTGTGATTAGGTTTCATGTTAAAGGGGATGAGATCTCTCCCTGGTCATCTTTCTGCCTAGTCAAACAAACATTTGTACTGATGATCTGGAAATGTTTATTTAGGATTAATACTAATAAACTAAAAGTATCCTTATAAAAGTGTAATTGATGTATTAACATAATTTAAAAGCACCAGTTGTGTTGTATTTCATTCTTCTTCACTCATTCCTCTACATAGATAGCCTATTGTATGCGGCTTAGATAACAATAGCTGTGCTTTCCAGTGACAGCCATAATAGGTTGCTTGTGAAATATCTTAGAGAATCAGGGGTGCACACTGTAAGAATAAAGAAAACATGCTAATCTTAAATAATAACTATACTTCAAATCAAATGTATTTATATAGCCCTTCGTACATCAGCTGATATCTCAAAGTGCTGTACAGAGGATTTATTGTGGAATTCTTAATTTAGCCATTCAATTTGCGATCTCATGCTCAAGAATCGTATTCCTTTAATCTTCTCTTACCATATCACCTAATTTCTCGTTTTATCAGGAAAAATCTGTCATGAACGTTTTTTAAATCCTGAAATATGTTTTTTCATTTATATCTTGATTTGACTGAGTTAAAGTGAAATAATCCTGAACCATGTTGTCTGTAGACTCTTTTGGCATTGGCTTATCATAGTCTTTGTTGTGACTTCACATATTATAGAACATTACATAAAAGTCCCCAATATGACCCCACTCTGTGGTCAGTCTGGCTGGGGGAGGGGCATAGATATGGTGCCAGTGTCAACATGGCACACTGGTCACATTGGGGCAGATACTCCCTTGCCAGTGACTTCGGGAAAATGGTCACCTGATGTGTAGTGCCAGACCAAAGGCTTGCGCTCTTAAGCCGCCCACCAAAGTCAGGGCATGTAGAGAGGTTTGGTTCTCTACTGGCCGCACATCAATGTCCACGCTACACCAGCGGGTCAACGTTGTCCTCCACCCTGGGTGCTGCCTATGCCTCTTACACCTCCTGATGAGCTTGGTAACCTCCACCTCTCCAAGTCTCTTCTACTGCCATGGCAGGAATGACTCAAACAATGGAATTCAATAGATCTGAATTATAACAAGATGGAGAGACCAGTGCTGGTCAGACAGTGGTGTTGACTGGTGAAGCGGGTTATGTGAAATCTGTGTTTTTAGTAACAAACCGTGCAATTAGTATTTGTATACAGAAATCTTGTGGAAATATCTTACGTATATAGGGCTATTTTCCTATGCAAAATGATCAACAATTTATCAACATTATTGACTTCAAAGCTTTCTACAATTAAATCATTTTAATGGCGTCCTTGTTTTTCAGACCTGGAATCGAAAATGAACTGGGCGTCCTTTTATGCCGTCATCAGCGGTGTAAACAGACACTCCACGGGCATCGGTCGCATCTGGCTCTCTGTCCTTTTCATCTTCCGTATCCTGGTCCTGGTGGTTGCAGCAGAGAGTGTGTGGGGTGACGAGAAGTCCGGCTTCACCTGTAATACCCAGCAGCCCGGCTGCAACAGCGTCTGTTATGACCACTTCTTCCCCATCTCACATATCCGTCTGTGGGCCCTGCAGCTCATTCTGGTGTCCACCCCAGCCCTGCTGGTGGCCATGCATGTGGCCCACCGCCGACACATCGACAAAAAACTCTACAAGCTGTCTGGCCGGGCCAACCCCAAGGACCTGGAGCAGATCAAGACCCAGAAGATGAAGATCGCAGGTGCCCTTTGGTGGACATACATCATCAGCCTCTTCTTCCGCATCATCTTTGAGGTGACCTTCATGTATCTCTTCTACATTATCTACCCTGGCTATAAGATGATCCGGCTGGTCAAGTGTGACTCGTACCCCTGCCCCAACACAGTGGACTGCTTTGTGTCCAGGCCCACAGAGAAGACCGTCTTCACTGTGTTCATGCTGGCTGTGTCAGGGATCTGCATCCTGCTCAACATCGCAGAGGTGGTCTTCCTAGTGGGAAAGGCCTGTAGTAGGCACTTAAGCAATGCTGGAGACTCAACCATGGGAGCATGGATCACCCAAAAGCTCTGCTCCTACTAGAACAAGCTAAATGGACCAACACTGTGTAACTGTAATTGGGCACATATGTTCAAAGCTCAAAGTAATGGCCTTAACAACATTAATTAATAAGGTGTTCACACTTTTTCTATACTTGTTGAAATGACGCTTCAAATAGATATGACTCAAAGGACAATTTCAGTTTGGATATAGAACAAGCTCCAGAAGAGGAGACTGAAGAAAAGTATGGTAAACTGATTTATTAACAGTCCCTTACCTTGTAACGTCTCAAATTTAGCTGAATTCAATATGCAGTCACCTTCGATATGCTCTGCAAGATTCAAGCAACTAAACCGACTCATCATCCATTCTGTATTATGATTCATAAATCGTTTTCAATTCCTGATAGACATTTTAATCACTGATAATGTGGTATCATTAGGACAAAGAATTGGTACCCCTGGTTTATTATAAATAGTAACCCAAGAAAACTGTCCAAGTGATGAATTTAACCAACATTTGGTGGTTGTGGTGGAGTATTACTAATAACTATGAGGCTATTCCAAAGCACTACTAATAACTACCTCACTTTCATAGTGAAATATCAAGTGCTTCAAGACATCCACATAGTGTTTTGAATGCTATGAATGAGACTGATTATGCAAGTGTATAGAGTAAAATAGAATAGTGAATGAGAAAATGTGCTTAGTTGAAGTTACAATGAAAGAACCAAATGATTAATTTTCATGTCTATCTCATTATTTTTCTTACTAAATACTGCATTGCTGCTTTAAAACTATTGTGTGTGTGAGAGAAAGGATAATATATGATTAGAATTTGTGGTACTGTAAAGTTTTTACTTCACATGTAATGGAGTACATGTACATTTAATCCGTACATGTAAGGGATTACAAAAACGGTACCTGTAATCCGTTACATTACCAGCAAAAGTATTGTAATCAGATTACAGATACTTTTGAAAAACTAGATGATTAAATTAAATTCAGAAAGGAGATTTGAGGAAAAAAAATCTTTGACACTTCTCTGTTTTCTCAATGACATTCAAATCAGCATTGAAAAAAGGCGCAAATGTAAATTTGTTCCACCTGAGCGAGTCTGGCTTGAAGTCAGATACCGCTATGATGACAAACCAAATGGGTTTGATGGATCGCTGCAAAAGAGCAGGAATAGGCTTTTGTAGGCTACAGTCCAAGCTATGTCTTCCAATGGTGCAACTGCTGTCGGCATCCAAAGATTATCTAACTTGAATAAACACTTGGAGGTAAGGATGACAGCAATGGTGTAGTCTACTGCGATACGGATATCACAAATTATTGTTATCTGCATAGCGCATTGATGTGAATCACACCGCTGCTCTCTTATTTAGCTATTTTTGTTTTACGGATTGTGGTTGTTGTGGATGGCTGTTCGCAAATCTAAATGTGTATCTGAACCCAATAATGGTTGAATTCAAGAAGTTTAAGCTGCCTATCAATCATTGTTTTTGAAACCAGTGGACAGCCAGTGAAAAATGCGCTCTTGCAACAGCTGCACAGTGCGGATCCCAGCCTATGGAATAAAAATTGGGCTTTATTTTTTAACATTTAATTAACTGGGCAAGTTCAATGACTGTCTACGAACAGTGGGTTAACTGCCTTAGCTTCCCAGATGGGTTTCCCTGTGGCTCAGTTGGTAGAGCATGGTGTGCGCAACGCCAGGGTTGTGAGTTCGATTCCCACGGGGGGCCAGTACAAAAAAAAAAAGCATGAAATGTATGTATTCGCCACTGTAAGTCGCTCTGGGCGTCTGCTTAATGACTAAAATGTAAATGTTATTCAGGGCCAGAACGACAGATTTTTACCTTCTCATCTCGAGAATTCGATCTTGCAACCTTTCGGTTACTAGTCCAGCGCTCTAACCACTAGGCTTTGCTGCCGCCGGCCGCTTTGGTCAAAGAAATTCATGCTGATAAAAATGTTTTATCCATAGACCTAATGGGCACATGTTCAAACTCACAAACTTTTGATTGACTTAAATGGCCAGTCTGTACTTGGATTTATAAATTATATATATCCATTGATTCTTGAAGAATATAACTTATAAAGGCCTCATGAGTTTAGTTCAACTGTCACACTCCATGTGAACCAAAAATATAACCTTGTTTTTCTCCAATGTTTGTAAACATTGTAAATGTAAACAAATACTTTATAGCCTCATAACATGGTTAAAACAATAATTTGATATCATGGATGGTCAGTCCTTGCATCCATAGCTGTCTATTAATCTGAGCATGGTTACATTTCTCCAGGTCCATCCCTCATCTTTTTGCCATAACTGAGGCGGGATGACCATTTGGTTATTGTTTCATCTGTGGATTTGCACTTTGAACAGCTGCATATTATCAATATATCAAAGTGTCACCAACAAAAAATGTAACAATAGGCCAATAGCAAATGCAGCATTTGGCATTCATTTTTCACATGTAAATAGCACTTTTCAGTAGTGCTCAAAGCATGCCATTCCATGAGCGCAGCATTTATTTTTCACCTCGAATCAATGAGCCCAATCAGTCCTCCATGACAACAAAGTCATAAACAACAGAGTAGGGCTGGCTAATAAGTCCTTAGTTTTGGGGTCATGATCAGGTAAAACAATTTGGCTAAACTATACTTCCATATTTCCAAGTCCTATTCTTGAAGATCAAGGTTTATAACATTTATTGGAATGACTGGAATTCTGATAGACTTTGGTTTTTAATGTAAAGATATAATTTAATCGTATTATTATATGTATTAGAAAGCGATGGGTTAGAAGAAGCCTACATAACCAACCCATAAAGTAAAATGTAACATCCATATATGGCCAGCTATGTAAACTTTAACATTGATTTATCCTGCAAAAGATGTCGTTCAATTGGTAACATACATTTTTGTTACCTTCTAATGCCGCTTAAGGGGAAAGTAATCTAAAAGTAACTGAATGTAATCTGATTACGTTACTGAGTTTGGGTAATCCAAAAGTTACGTTACTGATTACAATTTTGGACAGGGAACTAGTAACTGTAACAGATTACATTTAGAAAGTAACCTACCCAACCCTGATAGTATTTTAGTTCCTGTTTTGTTGTATACCATGCCTTGTTATGTTGAATGTCTTGCACATATTTGTATTACTGTAGCTAATATAATTAGACATTCCTAATAAAACACTTGAGTTATATTATGTGCAATAGCCACATGGAAATATTAACGAGCTAGTAGTACACACAGCTATTATGAGTGTATTCTGAATGCTTTATGTGTGTTGTCTTGAGTTACAAGGTGAAGTCGCTACAAAGTCTTTATGTGATACTTCAGAAAGCCACTGGAGAGCAGCACAAACATATAAAACTAACCACAACATCAGGTACTAAGGGTGTTTAGATTATCTGCTGTTATGATCATTTGACAGTGCCATTGAGTAAGAATTGGAAAGAGAAAAATCCAATCCATAGATTTTATTGATTGAAACACAATCAAAGAATGAAGTCTTGTGAAGCTTTTTAAAGTCAGAGGTACTGTAATGCTGCAGTTCTTGTGAGCTGTCAGACCACCTGTGAGGAAATGTCAGGAAGCTTCAGCAATTAAAACCTTAGACTGGCTGGGTAGAGTGCATGGTCCCAGGTTATCAATAGCGTAGCCTTGTGAGGGGTCAGTCTCTGAGGCTAAGAAATATTCACCCTGGGGACAGCTGGACCTAACAGGGGCAAGTGTGAGGGCATTTCTCTTTTTCTGGAGCACGTCAATAGAGACCATATATAGAGAGTCTATCAGATGTGAGGTCTGACTGAGAAGAGAGACATCTAATCACAATGATTTTCACTGCCCAATCTGAATTACTTCTCTAAATGTAGATGTTATCTGGCATTATTTTTACCTGTTAACAAGCTGTTAATGGATAAATACAGCCATTTTTCTTCACGGAAGTCATATGGTAAGCATTCATACTGTGCCTTTCAAAGTGCAGATTTGCAATGTACCATATGTTCTATGTTTTCTCTGTTGATTTATCTGACCATGCAATTTGATGCTTAAAAGGGTTATGATTTCATCCATACAATGAACAGAGGTCAGTTTAACCAAACAACGTTTTTTCTGTTTTAGGTAAAGTAAATATAGCTAACTGCTTCTGTTTGGAAGGATGTCCTCTGTTGGATTTACAACCACCACAGACAATGAGATTCCTGTCAGCCTGTCAACAATGACACTGGAGTATGTGCCAGTCAATTACAACCATAACAATGAAGGGAGGGCCCACCTTTATCATTTTCTGATGCTCTCCCGCTCCACACAGCCACAGGCCTTGGAACACTACCTTTCAACTCCAATTCACCAACCCCCCCAAGCCCCCTGAGTGTGATAGCAAAGCCACTCCCTTCACAGTGAATTATATTTAGAGCCATGCCACGCAAGACTTAAACCCACCCCCCCATTGGACTACTTAGACGCCACTCAGTCGTAAAGAAACATCACTTTAGCAGTGGGCCTTATTATTCTCAACAGAGAGTGAGTGTTGTCATCCTAGCTAACTGACACAGTGAAAGAGGGTGCTTACAGAGGTCCTATTGGTGTTTACTTTTACAGAACACATTTATTGGGCGTTAGTAAGGAGATTCAACAAGAGCTGAAAACTCGTTGAAACCATTTGGAGACAAGAGCGCTTAACATTAGCAGTGTAGTGTCATCACTATCAAAGGACATGGCCTTGTCGGGGACAGGAGTCCCACAGTGTAGACTGTGATAGCGACCTAAGTGGAGACGCCACTACTGGATCTGCAATTTCACTGGAGATGAGCATTATGGGAAGGTGGGTCTTGAAGAAACATACATTAGAAATCATTAATATGGTCAGTAATACGGTCAATACCCAGCTAGCACATAATGTTCTGAAAGCCATATGTTTCTTAGAAATTGGTGAAAGTGTGGTTGTTCTATTTTGCATAACCAGTACTTCAGCATAACATTTCCTACCATACATGTTTCCTCATAAACATGAAACATATACATGTATATATTTTTTTGTTATTGCATACAACCTTCCCAAAACGTCTGGGAATGATGCAGGATAGTTGCTTGGCTTTTGAACATTCTCAGCACATTTAAGGAACTTGACAAAAAAACATTATTTTCTTGGTATTTCATTACTTTAACAGAACGTTTCGTAAAAGTTCAAAGATGGATACATTTCTTTTCAATTTTGGTAATGTTCTAGGAATGTTCTCCAACTGGTTTGACATTGGGAATGTTCTCAAATTAGTTCAGAGAATCAATATTCTTCTGTGGGAATTACAGTACTTCAGCATAACGTTTCTTACAGGTTTCCTCATGGTTCTATTAAAGTCATGTTCTCACTTTGTTCTGAGAACGTTAAGAAACAAAGTTTTTCTGTGTGAATTTCAGTACTTCAGCATAACGTTTCCTACTGTACAGGTTTCCTCTTGGTTGTATTTAAAGTAATGTTCTCAAATTGTTCTGAGGAACATTAAGAAAACTTTCCATAAAAACCACAAGAAAAGTTGAATAAAGTTCAGAGAACATTCTATGAATGTTAATTAAAAACATATTCAGTTCTTCTCAGTATAAAAAAACCTCTATCTTCTATATTGTTAAGTGTGTTGGCCACGTCCATTAATTCATGTTATTCATCTTCATCTTCAAGTATTATTGGCAAATTGCAACCAACTGACAGGTGCATACACCGCCACCTACTGTACTGAAGAGTGAGGCCGGTCACAACCTATCTATACCATTATATTCTCTTAACTAACCATGAATTTCTAATAAAATAAAATAATAACCTCACTACTCCCATCACCCCACCCAAAATACCACCCACTCATTCCCGTCCAACCTCTCTGACCCTGTCAAACAACATCTCCCTTTCTACATCATACATTCAACCATTTCCTCTATATTTATCTAGGCAACTAGGCATTTAACTAGGCAATAAGAACAAATTCTTATTTACAAAGACTGCCTACCCCGGCCAAACCCGGATGACGCTGGGCCAATTGTGACGCCGCCCTATGGGATTTCCAATCACAGGTTGTACAACTTCAAACTGTAATGAGGGAAGTCAACCATTACAGTGAGTGTAGTTGCAGTGCAATGCTTTACTGTCTCTACTAACCAGGCCAGTGTTGTTATCAAATAATATTAGTGTGTAATTAGAGCATAGTTTAGCAGATGAAGTCTGAGATGATTAAACCATGGACTACGAGGAATGTAATCAGAGAAATCCTAGGTTGATACTAGTTCTTGGCCATCCACATGTACAGTACACTGTCATGGAAGGCCCTTAGGTAACAGCATCCTAGTTTTTAATAACTTTTTAATAACTGGCCAGGCCACTACCTACTCCAGTGCATACTATGGGTACAGTCAGTACTTAGTGTGCATTCAATGGGTACATAGTCACTAGTGAAAGTCTACACACCCCTTGCACATTCTTCACATTTTTATGCTTTAAAAGGAAATCTAATAAGGTAATATTTTCAAATATTGTGTTGGCAGCATCATGTTGTATGCTTGTCACCACCATGGACTGGGGACTTTATCAGACGGAAAATAAATATGAAAGGAGCAAAGCACAGATGAAAAGTTAGAGGAAACCCTGCCTCAGTCTGCTGAATTTCGAACCATGGGATAGGGTTTTATTTTTCAACGGGAAATTACACAAATGTTAATGCCAACGACACACCCGAATGGCTTTCCAATAGATGTTGAGTGTTCCTCGTTGGTCCAGTTTCAGTCCTACTTAAACCTGCTTGAAAGGTTTAAATATTGCTGTCCATCAATGACTCCCAACCAAATTTACTAAGAGTTGTGCAAAGTTAGTAGAATCTTATTCAAAGTAGGTTGTGTACTTCAGTAGGATATTTGTCAAATGTAATTTTAAAGCAACAAAATGTTAAGACTGTTGTGTATACCAAGGTTATTATAGTTTTGTGTTTTTTCAATTTTTATTTTGAATTCAGTTTAGTTTGTTAGTTTTCAAACCTGATTTGCTAGTTTTTATTTAGTTTGAGTTGTATAAAATATTTGTATTTCGTTTTTATATGATTTAGTTTCAGTTTTAGGGTTAGGGACCGAAAGCATACATGGGAGGCTAGGAGCCAGTTGGGTTGTATCGTTTTTTAGGTTTTTGGGGATGCCACTTCTTGCAACTGGGGGCCATTAATACATAAGGTGATGGGTCAGGTATTACAGTAGGTTAGGTAAGCCCTTCTCATGATTCCAATGCTACATTGGAGTCTTTCCACATCCCTTTTGATTAGCTGAGGAGATTTAGTCAAGTGTGAAAAGCTCTATCTAGAAACAATTGATTCTTGCTTGTGATAAGGTTTGGAAAACCTTGAACACAACTTAATTAACATCCAAAAACAACTTTACAAATACGAAATATATATTTACTGTTAGCTGTTTAACCACAGATTTCCACAGAGGTTTTTTGTGTAATACAGCTTCGAGCCTACATTTTTTCCCCATTAGCTCAGGAAGTGCAATGCAAAACACCTCTGTGGGAATCTGTGTTAAAACGGCACACAGTAAATGTATCTTTTGTCTTTGTACAATCATTTTGGGTTGATATGAAAGTAGAATTTCTGAGGTTTCCAAAATCGTATTGCACACAGTGATTATTAACGGTTAGACAGAGCGTCGGGACAGTTGTAAATGTTTGCCCTGCTCTGATCAATTGTTCAAACGAGAACCCAATGGCTGTATGGTCTTGGGTTCTCAAGAGCTATGGTTAGGTTAGTTTAAATTATAAAGTTAATCTCAAAGTGACTTGATTTTAAAAGGAATTGAATGGTGCAAAACGATAAGGTAGAAGGAAATTCTCTCTCGCCCATGTTTACACCAATCCTATGCTTTTTAACCGTAGTAGTACATGTAAGAAGAATCAAGTTAGCTACCTACCTGTTTAGCTAGTGATAGTTAGCTAAAGTTATGCAAAGCTAGGCCTTTTTGAAAGAAGGCCATCTCGTTGCCGCATTTACCAGCCAGATTCAGTAGCTTGAAAATCCCCCAAAAGCTTGAATGCCCAAAGTTGAGAATTTTTATTTTATTTAGTTTTGGAGTCAAACATAACAGTTTCAGTATAGTTTTTGTTTTTCAAACAGGTTTGTTAATTTAATTTTACAAAATAATTTTTTCAAGATTAGTTTTAGTTTACTATAATAACCTTGCTGTAGACTTTCACTAGGCACTATAATTATAAGATGTCAGGCAGGGTCTTCTGGGACTACTAACAGGTTCAGTATGAGATACATACAGTATACTGTAGAACCTTTCAAATGGGTGTCAGCCTATTGGTATGATCTATTCCGGATATATTGCATACTGAATACACAAACATTTCAATTAGCCTAAAACTAACTACAATGACAGTGATGAATATTCATCATCCATTCTACAACGAATAACATGATACTGGTCCCGTGTGGCTCAGTTGGTAGAGAACGGTGTTTGCAACGCCAGGGTTGTGGGTTCGAGGGAAAAAATGTATGAAATGTATGCTTTCACTACTGTAAGTCGCTCTGGATAAGAGCATCTGCTAAATGACTAAAATGTAAATGTAGTGGTCTACTTAGGGTAGCAAAATTCTGGGAACTTTCACGAAATTCCCTGGTTTTCCCGACATCTCGGTTGGAAGATGCCCGGGATAAGCAGGAAACCCGGACCCTCCAACCAGGATTTCTGGAAAACCAGGGAATTTATTGAAAGTTAGTTCCTGGTATTTGCAACCCTAGGTGTACTAAATGGGTGGTTTCTCCTCAGGGAAACAGGTGTTATATCCTGCTGTTGCCTGTGGTGTGAAACATGCTAATAAAAACAGAGGAACTTTGAGGAAATTATTTCTTTCAGAATAACTAAGGTAAAACCAAAAAAGATGCAACCTGAGCTTTTCTACAAGACGTTTCACAAGCATATTGCAACACTCTAGGTACATGACCAACATTATACTCTTCTTCATGTTCTTCAGAACCTCTCACATTTTCGGGATTAGGACTCCAGTTTAGGAAAAATAAACTGTGTGGAAAGGACAAGACCATAGATTGCTAACTTGTTAAAGCATGGGCGTTTCTCTGTAGAGAAATTATGGCAAATTATTGCCAGGAAGCACCAATCTCACTTAGTTGGCCTCTGCAGGGACCAGATTAATGTATTGAACAAACGTTTTCATGCTAAAAGAATCAGAACCACAGAAACTTGGAGCAGAACCTAATATATAAAAGTGAATCTGGTTAATTTACAGAAACACTCTCAAACACACACACAAAAAAAACTACAAACACATTATTGAGCTGTAGAGGTCTGTTTAGCCACAGTAAAAATACTTTGCTTTTATCTTTAAATGAAACTTTTACAACCAAATAGATCATAAATGAAAATGCATTAGCATAGGTTAATGTATTATGCCACCCTGGGTGTAATAATATAGTAAGGGTGAGGCATTTTCCTTAAGCTATCCAAGTTATGCAACGGTTTTCAATCCAATTGTGATGTTTGTCTGATGCAGTACATTCATTTATATTGTTTTTATTCTGATTGCAGGTTCCTGTTTCAGATCTCTCTGTAAAACTGAGCCTATGAGTGAGCCACTATGGCGGACTGGAACTTGTTGGGCAAGCTTCTGGAGAGCGCCCAGGAGCATTCCACTGTAGTGGGCAAGGTCTGGCTGACCGTGCTCTTCATCTTCAGGATCCTGGTGCTAGGAGCTGCAGCTGAGAAAGTGTGGGGTGATGAGCAGTCTGGCTTCACCTGTGACACCAAGCAGCCTGGTTGTCAGAATGTCTGCTATGACAAGACTTTCCCCATCTCTCATATCCGCTTCTGGGTGCTGCAGATCATCTTCGTGTCCACGCCCACTCTCATCTACCTGGGCCACATCCTGCACCTGGTGCGCATGGAGGAGAAACAGAAGCAGAAGCAGAAAGACTTGGCTGAGCAACTGGCCATCCACAATGACAAGCAGCAGCTGCTGCCTGACGCCAAACCCAAGAAGCCCCCCGTCCGAGACGACCTGGGCCGCATCCGCCTGCAGGGGGTCCTGCTGCGCACATACGTCTTCAACATCATCTTCAAAACCCTGTTCGAGGTGGGATTTATCATAGCTCAGTACCTGCTCTATGGGTTTGAGCTGAAACCGCTGTACACCTGTAACCGCTCACCCTGTCCCAACGTGGTGAACTGCTACATCTCCAGGCCCACAGAGAAGACGATCTTCATCCTCTTCATGTTGGCAGTGGCATGCCTATCACTGGTGCTGAACATAGTGGAGATGTATCACCTGGGGTTCACCAAGTGCCGCCGGTACAGACACGTCCAGTCCACATGTGAGACAGGGTCCAAGGCCCCCAGCGAGGCAGTGGTGCCTTCTGTCCCAAACTATAACTACTTCCCCAGGCACCACCCAGCCCCTGATCCCTACCATGCAGACCAGTACATCTTGAATGAGCCCGACTCTGCCTACCACCCCTACAACAGCAAAGTGGCTTACAAGCAGAACAGAGACAACCTGGCCGTAGAGATGAACAGTAAACCAGAAGGGGGTGACACCACAGAAAGGAAAGGCTCCAGTTCTGCTCCAGAGTCACCTTCAGAGAAACAACGGCGACCCAGTCGATCCAGCAAGCACAGCAATAGTAAGACCAGACTAGATGATCTGAAGATCTGAGGGACAGTTATGGCACATTTCCACCACTGGGTTTTATACTGGTGCTTGGCCTAAAGACTCAAACTTTTGTGTTACCACCTCAGAGGTGGGGGGGGGGGGGAGTATTGGGCCATGGCCCTACTGACTTGTGTCCAGAGTAGGACTTCTGGAGAAGCATTAACATAATGGTTAACAGTTAATGTAATAATTGAGCCGTTTCCTTCTCAAAAGCAAATGAGTTTTCAGAGGTTGTTGATTCTGCTCTACACAAGTCCTCATTGTTGCTTTGGAAACAATTTCCGTAGTATAATACCAGGGTGTATACACAAGCGTAACACCTTGTCACAGTCAAATTTGTACAATATACATTTCACCCTGTACCAGAGTAGACAATGTGCCTTTGATGGAAAGCATTGTATCAGGAGAGCAAGGTTAGGGAAGGAACAATATGGAAGATAATCTTATTTCCTCTTATAACATTCTTGATCAGAATGGACAATGTCTGTCTTATCTAAAACAATATATACCAGATTTTACTTGAATTAGAAACCTTCTAAAGTGGGAATTTGAGGGGTGAAAACAGACTTAAAAAGCAGGATAGATCACCTCATTTGTCAGGGGCCAGTAACAAAAACCTTCTGTAGAGGCTTATGATCATTTTGTTTAATTGTTCAAGGTAGTTAATTTTCATGAAACATTTTACTCCTGAAAATGTAACTTCTCCAACTGAAAAGGATGTCAGTTGCTATGTGTAGTGCTAGAAACAGAGGTGGGCTCCTGTTCTTCTTCAGTTATGTTACTGTACAGAACAATCCCTTGGTCAACCGACGAGACCCAAGTCTGACTCGCACAACTCCCAGAGGTAAAGGACGAGTGCCATATTGCTAACTGGTGAGGGTTGCCAGTGAGTCTGTATGCAAAGAGAGGCCAATCAAAGTCCAAATCTTCATAAATGAGTTAGTTTGGGTATGCAAACAGCAATTGTTGGAGGTTCGCTCTCATCACCCAAACATTTGCCATGCACAGTATAATATGTTAAAGTGTTCCAAAACAAGCTGTTTCCTTATGAACCCATAATATGCTGATTATTCTGACTGGAAATAATGCCAAAGCAATTGCTCATCTGTGTAATACTTTTGGCACAGACTACCCACTAGAAAGTTTACATTTTTCTGTTAAGATACAGCATGCATTTGATTTTACAACCATGAATAGTGAACTGTTGTTTATGAAGAATTTGTACAAGACATTCATTCTTGATTCCTTCAATTAGAAAAAGACAGAAAATAAACTTTATAGTACATAATCAACTTTTCTCAAGACATTCAGGACATAAAATGCATTAAACCGTAAGTTTGTAAATGAAAGACAATCTAAGCAGGATCAAAAAGTTTAAAATAAAAGATTTCTATCATGAAGTTAGGCTTCTTTTGTGTGGTTTAATGAACGGTTGGTTATATGATTGTAACAATAAGAAATTAAGAAAGTATGAGGGGCAATATATATACACATTAGCTATGAAGTAAAAGGTCTGCCATGACTGAGTTTCTTGATACTGTACATGTGAACATCTCCGGCAGCAATAAATGGTTTCCACCTCACTGGCCACAGGGTAAACACAGATTTAAAGTGTTTATGTTATCAGTGTATGAACATTAAGCTTCTGAATGAAACAAAATCCAGTGAGGCTGGCATAGGGGGTTAAATGCAGTGTCAATTAAATAGTTTTATGAACTAAAGTAAAGTACTTTTATACAGCTGTTCTGTACACTTCATAACAAACAAATATGGGTTTCCAATACAAACCAGACCTTTCAACTAGTTGTCTTTGACAGTGCCCAAAGTACCTAAGCGTTCCAAATACATTATCTGAATTGAGAGTGGTATACGGCAGTGCTAATATAGTTTCTATACAGATCTAGCTACAATGGTAATTCTATGGAGGAAATGCTCACTGAACTATTTGTGTAGGGGTGATATAACAACCATGGAACAACTAAAGGCATTGTAGTTAGTACAATGCCAGGGTTGTGGGTCCTGTGTGGCTCAGTTGGTAGAGCATGGTGCTTACAACGCCAGGGTTGTGGGTTCGATTCCCACGGGGGACCAGTACGAAAAGGTATGCACTCACTACTGTAAGTCGCTCTGGATAAGAGCGTCTAAATTACAAAATAAAAACAAATAAATGGAAAAAGTAACTTGTGCTAGCGGCCTCCACATCAGCAATGTACACTATATAAACTTGTTGCGTGGCTGTCAGTCCATGTCTCCCTGTCCCGGGTGCTCGTCATAGACATCCTTGACAGCCAGGATCCTGTTGAGCATAATTCCCAGTCTGCCCTTGTCCATGGGGATGTCAGAATACCAGCGAGGACTCTCAGCCATACATGTGCTCTCTGGCTGCAGGTAGAATGCACTGCAGCTGCTCCGCACACCATCAGAGCTGTAGGAACACAAAGACAGACACCATATGTGAATCTAACAAAGGAAACTATACAGTTTAATTTATTCATTCCAATGTATCAAACCAATTCAGAATCTATGACACCCAGGGATAGTCCACGGCCTTCAACTGGAGTTTCAAATGCTGCTGTGCATACCTGGCCAGTCTACATTGCTTACCATTTGGAGAGGTAGAACTCAAAGAATTTGACGGGGCATCTGAGAGGGTTCAACCGGTTCTCTTGTTGCTCCAGCTCAGAAGGCTCATCCCGTTTCCTCTTTCCCAAGCCGCCCTCTGTGTGTAAACAGAACAGAGTACAGGCTCACTTCACTGTTTGACCCCTTGGTGTTTATTTTAACACTTGGCTACAGTTAGGGCCAAGCTAAACTGATTAAGTTGATGGCCAGACAGTTATGGGGAACAGTTTCGTTTGTCATGTCACTGTCTGTCATAAAATAAAAAGGTTATTGAAATTAATATTATTTTGCAATGGACAGGGTCTTTCCTACATAAAAGGTACTTTTGGATGTCATGAAGGTCACAAGCCCACATGTTTTATGGACTTTATTGTGCAGCTAGCTACATCTAAAACACTTTGACATTCAGTCAGAGAGTCTCTACTCATATATATCATGTTGCACAAGTCAGAGTTGCTCCTTTTAGATTCCTGGTTTTCCCTTGGTTTCCCCCAAACAGTGGCAGGCCAGGGGTTGGCGTTTGTAGTGTGTATGGCCAGGGCCAGTTCTAAGACGCATACCATGGTACACCTCCCATGCTTAGCAGCTCTTCAAAGAACTCCACTTTGTGGTATAAATAGCTGTCCGACACACTGCGAATAGCAGTATGGACCAACCAGGGGGGGCAACAACTTCCTTCTCCTACATCAACAGCTCTCTCACTATTATTTGTAATATTTAAGACAAGCACTCAGAACACCAACTGTCAACAGGTGACAATGTCACACTAAAATCATTTTTTTAAATGTTATACATCAGCATAAAACCACCAAAGTAGTACCAAACTGATCCATTTCAAACTGACCTACAAGGCCAGAGGAATCTAGCTAGTGACACTGATATCCAGAGAATGGTCAGGCAGAGTTGAAAATAGACCTACGTTAAAACACGTGATTATGTTTCAGTCAGAACATGCCAGTAATCAGAAAAACACTGAGTAGGATGGAGATGTGTGTCTAGGCTAGCCTATATGTTTTAAATAAACAACTGGCACAAGGACAATTTCACAAGAGTTGGACTCCAAGCAGTACAACTCATTAGCACCACGTTATTTGATCGCTGGAAGACAGTTTAACTGTTTTTACTAATTTATTTTCAATGGAAGCTCTTTGTGGTCAGCAGGACCATGTTTAGGAGTGGTGGTCCTGCCTAAGAAAGTGACCCATCACCATCTAATTGCATTTTAAAAAACTGTAGTGATAAGGGGAGTTAATAATAAGAAAAACCCTTTAAGACAAATGTCAACTATCATTCCTCAGCAGATAAAGGCAAAGATCCTACAATGCTTTGGTCAAGTATACATCCAAATTATATAAAATTACTAGAGTTGAAAATGTTTTGTTGGAAATAGCGTATTATATCTACAAGCACAGTATTTTTAGGATGTTTTGGAAAATACATTCTTACCACTAAACTGGACCTCGTAACGCTATACTAGACTTTCAAACATTCTAAATATGAACTCAAAGATTTAATTTCACCTAGTTGTAGATATTCATGTAAAATGACTCCATACCCTAGCCCTGGTCAGCCCCCCTGTCATTCAGCTGAAATGTGGTACAACTCAAGATAGGCGACCTGCTTCCCCCCCCCAGGCTGGGGTCATGGCCCATGACCCAAAGCAATGCAATCTCTCATTGGTTACTGGGAATGACAACTAGCCAATCATCCATTGGGCTAAGGAGCATATTAACACTTCTCATTCACTGGGCTTTCTTATACCAAATCAAATCTCAGATATGAAAAATACAAATTAATGCTAATGTTGTGTTGTGACTTGTACCATAAAAATACAAAAATTCACAACAGCTGTGATGGAGACGTAGTTTCGGTACAATTTTATAAATGCTGACAGATAATTTGTCCGTTCGACATGATGGGATCTTTTTAATGTCGGTATAATAAATTATGTGAGAAATGGCAGTGGAAACACATTAATGCGTGAATATTGACATAATAACCATCATATCGAAGTAAACTTAAGAGTCACGCAATGATATGGTGTGTGGTCCTTTCACTACAACTCGGGAAAGCATGCAGTTTATTAGGCTACAGATGAAATAAGTTATGAACTTCACAGGGTGGTTAAAGTGCACGGTGATCTTAATGCCCCTTTCTAATAAATATCGAGGGTCTTATTCTGGTGACATGATCAATGCTTTACTGCCGTTTGACAAATATTCTCACTCTTATCCATAGTAAGCTCATCATGTAGACTAGCCGACCTGCACTGTATCTGAGAGCTGTTGGCTACAGCACACGTGCCAAAACCAGAGTAGGCACAGTTTGTGACAAAACTATCGGTAGAGCTGAAAATGCGATGGAACCACATTGAATTTTAGATTTTTATTCGTTACATGAAAACTAAAGCAAAAAAGTATGTTGTGTCCACTACGCCATCACACACACACACACACTGACTTATCTGCAACAAGTCTGTTTGGTGGAAACACAACACTGGTGGGAAAAAGCACATTCTCTTTATGCAGATTTTACAATATTCGCATGAAAATCTGTCGTCAATTAGATAGAAACCTGGCTAGAGTCACACAAACTCTCACCTTTACTTGTTCTCTTGTGTTGCGATTTGGGGTGATAGCAGACACTAGACGACTTGACCATGCCATGTGGTGTAGACCTCCTCTTGGCCTGGCGCGTGACTGTAGAGAAGGAGAGCTGGAGGTGCTGCTCCACGGTGGTCAGACCAAAGTATTTGGTGTTGAAGAACATGAGAGTGTTGAGCAGGACAAAGGGAGAGTACACACCCAGCTGTTTACACTCCCACAGGTGCTCCTCCAGGACACGAGAACCGAGACCACCTGCACCCAAACACATTACTTACACCCCAAATACGACACATACCTAAAATGTGTGAAAATAAAATAGAAATATCAACTCACCATTAGGTGACATGGAAGGCAGCCATTGGCTGACAATCTTATTCAGCTCCTCAGCAAAGGTGACATATAACTGGTCTGTGAATATATTCACCATCCGGTTGTTTTCAAGGAGATACTGGAAAATATACAAGACAAAACCACTGTGCTCAAATGTTTTAGTTGAACACACTGTATATTTTTTTGGGGGACCTTTCCTAAAAATAAAATCATGTAAGATTTGAATAAGCCACTCTTCCACAAATTGCAAATATTAACTACAAGACCTGTTGAATCCCCAGACAGAGGTAAAATACACTGTCAGGCTTGTAGCACGGCCCTCTAGGATGAACAATGTCTTGGACAAACTGCGACAGGCCATGGTTCAGTTCCTCAGGACTGCACAACAGAAGGTCTAATGGTTTCTCTATAAGGGAGAAAATTACAGGCACTTTATTACCAGGATTACATTGAAACATTACAGCCCATTTTACTCACAGGAGATCTTTCAAACTCAAAGCAGAGCTATCAAAAGACGGGTACATTTAAAGTTCCAGTCAAGAGATATCCTACGTTTTCTGTAGTCAGTGTCCGAGTGCTTGCTTTGGGCCCATGACCTCCAGGCTTTGACCCCAAGGGAGCTGTTCAAACCGGCGCCGAGAGGCTGACTGTCCAGGGGATCGTGTAGGGTGATCTCTGACATGGCCTGACGCTTGGGTCCCTGTGACACAAAGCCTATATTAGACATCACACTGCTATGACCTGTTAAGGGGTAGCTACTGCAGTTAGTTAGTCATATTCTCTTCCCGAGTACACCCATTACATAAATTCTACACGTGCAATGATCATTAAGAATTTGTCTGGTCCAAGAGACCACCAAAGCGCAAAAGTAAACATTTCAGTATATATGTCAAATACTCTTGTTTTAAGGACACTGTTCATTGGTAAGCAGTCCATCTTGTAGGTTTTGTGACCGTTGCCTTATGTTACATGAGCCGCATGTTGGGGACCATGCCTGCCTTCCGCCAGGGATATATTTGTTATTCAGCCATTTCACCTTTGGGACCCTGTTGCAGCTGTCTAAGCATGCAGAACATGAGCACTGGTCTCCGGTAAGTCTGACACCAAGACATCTCATGTTGGTGCCAGCTTTATCCTGATGTCCAGCATCCTATGTGATTCCACTGCGTCTCTCATATAAGTTGAACGTTTAAGACACTATTCCATTCAATACAAAATGAAAGTCATAGTAAGGTCTAGAAAAAGACAGGCAGAATACACTTGTATTATAGGCTGTGTTTAATTATACCTTCTGAACAGTGACGTCGGCGCTCTGCTCTGCTGAAGTAGCATGAGGCGGCATCCCACAGTCAAAGAGGAAATCAACATTGGGGTTCAGGTCCAGGGAAGCTAAACACCACAAATGAGAATGGACACAAAATATATATATCATAGACTGTTGACAGAGTGTGTGCAATTATAGTCTACGTTTACACATGTCAGGCAGCAAAGCAAACTAATCAGACCAGGGGTCTCCAACCTTTTACCGCATTAGAACAACTTTTAAAAAACGAAACCTGTCGCCAGCTGCTACTTTTTTTTTTATAGCTTTCAAATAGGCACATTGTTCTTCTCTTCTCCCCTGCAACTCTTCCCTGGGTCCTGTAAGTCGTCGGGGGCATTTCCACTAAGCTAACATATGGAATATGGATCATTTAGCTATTTGATTTGGAATTTTGAGACACCTTTAGGGATGAAAAAACATAGATAAAATATAGAATTTGGCCTTTACTACTATAGCCCACAGAAATGCACTGAATAACACATTCAAAAATAGCAACAAAAAAAACCCTAAAAAAATAGTCCAAAAATAAATCCTAATGATTAAGGTTTTGAAGTGTCTGTCCTATATCTAGGAGATAAGAAACCTCAGGAAATATGTGTTTTTTGGACCCCTTATTTTTGTTGGAACAAAACTACCTCCAAACTTCCTTTAATTTGTATGGGTTACCTTCAGCCGCCATCGTGTTCATGAGTCTCCCCTTTCCACAGCGGGGTCATATTAGTTTTTAGCCAAAACGGTTGACGCTACAGACAGAAGTTGGCACATCAGCATTACCGACTTCAAGCAAAATGGAGAAGATCATCGTGTTTGTGAGTCATCTTTCCATAGAGTGGTCACATTAGTTTTCTAGGCAAAACCGTTTGGAAATTAAAGACGTTTTCGTGAGAAGACCGATTTTCAGGATGTCTCATGGTTTGACAAAACACCGCTGTAGCTTGGCCACCTTTCACCGCAGATGCGGAAAGGAGGACATGCGAATGCAGTGGATTAAGATGCAACCCATGTAAAAAAAAAAACGACAGATTTTTGTTTTTTTGTTGTGTTACTTAGATTGACGCACAGGTGCGAAATTTTAGTATTTTTGAGGAATTTGTAATTCGCGCCACGCCTATCATTGGATATTGGAGCAGGTGTTCCGCTAGCGGAACGTCTAGATGTAAGAGGCTAGTTACTGGGCAGGAGTAGTAACCAGATTAAATCGGGTACGTTTTTTTATCCGGCCGTGTAAATACTGCCCCCTATCCCCAAAAGGTTAATAACAGTTTAATATTTTATCAACGTTTATGATGAGTATTTTTGTAAATTGTTGTGCTGATTCACCGGCAGTATTGGAGGCAAAATATTTTCTGAACATCACGCGGCAATGTAAAATGCTGTTTTTGGAAATAAATATTAACTTGATCGAACAAAAGATGCATGTATTGTGTAACATGATGTCCTAGGAGTGTCATCTGATGAAGATCGTCAAAGGTTGGTGCATAATTTTAGCTGGTTTTTGTGACGCCTGTCCTTGCTAGGAAAATGGCTGTGTGGTTTTTCTTGTGTTGGAACTGTCCTAACATAATCTAACTTCATGCTTTCACCGCAAAGCCTTTTTGAAATCGGACAATCTGGTTACATTAAGGAGACGTGTATCTTTAAAATGGTATAAAATAGTTTTTATCTTTAAAATAGTTTTGAGAACTTTGAATGACGACATTTTGTGGTTTTGAATCTGGCGCTCTGATTTTTCACTGGCTGTTGAATAGTGTGAACCGTGGGTGGGACGGTAGCTCCCAAAGAGAGGTTAAGACAATAGTTGCTAACCAGGGGTGGGATAATGTCAATGTTGCATTGATTAAATAGTAGCAAGGAGCTTGCGGCGTCTGATACTTGGGAGATTTGTTCATGACAGTTTGCGGTGGAACGTGCATGTAAAAATGCATGTACTTTCAGAATTGTTTGGCGAGCTACTCATAGGTGGGCTGTTATAGGTGGGCTGGTAGCTCGCGATCAACCTGTTGGAGACCCCTGCACTAAACATTACATATTATAAAGCTTGAACCTGCCTTTGGTGAGCTCATCTACTGGGTCTTGACCTGGCTCAGTCAGTACATCAGCCATATTGACGGCCATGGAGAGGATGTCATCTTGGGATGAAGAATCAAATAAGGTGCAGTCCCTCAGCAACGGGTCTGCTTTCTGATCACTGTCCAGATCTAAATAAACACGTATAACCATCATATAGTTACAATAATTATATCTAGAACATCAATGGCAAGTTGACTAAGTAGAGAGAGATCCAGAGGAGCCCGTGCCTTTATTTTCCTCTGCTATCATGTCTGCCATGGCCAGAATGTCAGCCTCCAGTGGATCAGACGGGATCTGGAGTTTCAGGTCATTTATGTATTCCACAAGTTTATCGATATGATCCAGTGTGACGGGTAGGAACATGGGGACAGGGATCTAACAGAGAATAAAGAGAAAAACAATAAGCAGACAAATAGGACACAGTCACTCTAGAGAACCACAGATTGCAGCAGTGTGTAGACACCCATAAGGAACACGTTTGGGTGGAAACAAAGAGTTACTCTAGACTCTAAATTAATGACAATAAGCCTAGAGTAAATTTTGCACAATACTCAACAGGACCTAGACAAAACCAACTCACCGGCAGAGGCAGGGCCATTGGTATGGGAGTGTACTGAGAGTACATATTCAAAGGTACAGGAACAAACACAGGCACAGGGACTGGCAACACCACAGGTGGGGACTGCAAGAAATCATCTGAAATAAACAGACAACATTTATTAAAACCATGAAGGTGCTTCTTTTGCAATTGCTAATTATAATTGTTGGCCTGATTTAACATAAAGCTCTTAGCATATGAATAGGGATGTTTTGTTTAAAGCTAGAATCCTTAGCAGCGACATCCATTTTTGGACATATGGATATATATACCTATTAATTCTTAAAGAATATATCTTAAATACATATTAAATAGTTAGTGAGTCCCATAGATGGGTTGGTTGTTGTGTGAGCAACTAAGGAGCAAAACAGACGGGGTTGGCTTAGAATGTTGACTCTGTAAACTATATTTAGTCTCCAAATGTTTATACAAAACATACATTTATTGAAAACATACAAAGAGCAGTCTCAACTTCATCGTTACAGTTGTTGGTTAGCTATCTAGAATTTTTTTGCCATATTAGATTAGACAACAGTCAAAACAAGACATGGTATCAATAAGATACACTATATATACACAAAAGTATGTGGACACCCCTTTAAATTAGTGGATTTGGCTATTTCAGCCACACCCGTTGCTGACAAGTGTATAAAATCGAGCACTGAGCCATGCAAACTCCATAGACAAACATTGGCAGTAGAATAGCCTTACTGAAGAGCTCAGTGACTTTCAACATGGCACCATCAAAGGATGCCACCTTTCCAACAAGTCAGTTCGGCAAATTTCTGCCCTGCTAGAGCTTCCCCGGTCAACTGTAAGTGCTGTTATTGTGAAGTGGAAACATCTAGGAGAAACAACGGCTCAGCCGCGAGGTGGTAGGCCATACAAGCTCACAGAACGAGACTGTGCTGAAGCATGTAAAAATCGTCTGCAACCGACCCCCATTTCCAGTTTCAGCATGACAATGCCCCCATGTACAAAGCCAGGTCCATACAGAGATCTGTGTGGAAGAAATTGACTGGCATGCACAGAGCCCTGACCTGAACCTCATCGAACACCTTTGGGATGAATTCAAATGCCGACTGCGAACCAGGCCTAATCGCTCAACATCACTGCCCGGCCTCACCAATGCTCTTGTGGCTGAATGGAAGCAAGTCCCCGCAGCAATGTTCCAACATCTAGTGAAAAGCTTTCCCAGAAGAGTGGAGGCTGTTATAGCAGCAAATGGGGGACCAATTCCATATTAATTCACATCATTTTGGAATGACATGTTCGACGAGGAAGTGTCCACATACTTTAGGTCATATAGTCTACAATGGGCTGAAACGAACCACCTACAATTCCCCACTTGGCAGCTTCCTGTCATTGTTGCTAGCCATCTGACCAGTCAGAATCATAATTTTCGTTATGTTGTCAGCCAACCAGTCTACAGAAAGGGACATGGGATTACATTCGCCATTACCTGTCTGGCAACTCTGGGACTTCATCTCAGGTTTACATGCGACACCTGTAGTGGCCATCATAGGTTTACACATGGAGGACTTGTTCCTTTGGGAGAGAGGTAGAGTGAAGGGAGGAGCAGGCTTGGCTACAGTCCTCTTCAGGCCTCTTCCTGTGGCCTGAAATAACAGAAACATTGACATAAATAAATGTTTGGATGTTCACTCAGCAGAAATTTGAGAGAGAAAAGTAGCTCTTTGCTTTATTTCAAAATCCAATCACGTTTTTTTTCAAGCAGAGAATACGTTTGTATGCGCGGTAAAAGCCAAGATCAAATGCATTTTTGTGTCCTTTCGGTGGCATCCCCCCCAACTTTTGGAGCAGCAAGTCAAAAAGCACACTTACTTCACTTGTCTTTATAGCTGCAGGGGGAGGTGTAGACTCTGGGGAATGACCTGTAAGTCCAGTAAACGTATACAAGTTTAACAGCGAATTACTGAGACGAACATGTGTTTACATTTTACAGACTTTAGGGAAATCACAAAAACAATAGCAGTAATTTTGTAACATTATGTGAAACAGTGAAAAATCAAACAACTATAATACAACACAGCGCACTTAGAAAAAACAATTCCCATATGTATGGATTGGGTTTATGGTAAATACAGTATGGGTGTTGTGTTTGCATGTGTTGGTGTATGTAAAGCTAACGCACTGCTGAGCAGGCTCCCAGGGCCCTGCTTGGTGTCTAGGTTGGGCTGGTTCTGTTGGCTGTAGAAACGCAGGAGGCACGGCTGGTCACAGTAGTGTTTGATCTCTCCCCTCCAGTGGATGGTCTCCAGGAGCTCCCCCTGATGCTTGCAGGCATGGCACTGTGCTTCCTAGGAGAACACACACAGCTCAAAACACATAGCAACCATACATACAGTACATACATTGTAGCCTGGTAATAGAGGACACCGCTAACACAATTTGTTCACAAATCATGCACATTCTGGATTCATTCTGTCATGATGACAATATTGTGCCAGTTTAGCCCATACATTCTGAAGCTACCATTCCTCAAACAAAAAGTGTCTATATTACCACATACAGACTATGCACAGTAAAAAGAGGGTGAACTGAATGCAGCCTGTGTACCGGCAGCCATCTAAAACTTTTCAGGGTCAGTCGTATGGTCAAGGTGTAAATATGGAATTGTTATTGTTCAGACATACTTTCAGGTACCACAGGAGGTATTTGCTTTTACAATCTTCACTGCAGAAGTCCCATGTGTTGCCATCCTGTTCCTCTGTGACCGCCCGTGAGCAGGTCTGAGAACAGTATGTACAGGTTATACAGCACAGGCCCAGTTGTTGAGCAAAGTCTTGCTTGTACAGTAGAATGCAACCTTTGTAAAAAAGAGACAACAAAAAAACATAAGTCTCTGCCTAGAGACACAGTAAAGTGTTTCCATGTAAATCGACAATCTATTGCATATAAAAATGCGCACAGAAATGCATGCATCATCCTAACCGTCACTGCAGAAGGTTTTCTCCACCCCAGAGAACTTTATCTTCTTATGCAGCAGTTTCTCTTGGTTGCAGTGCTCACACACAGAAACCACACCATTCAGACGCTTGTAGTCCTCACAGCACTCCTTACAGCAGAACTGATATATTGAGTCCTGAAAGCAAACAAAATAATAATATATTCACGCCTGGTGTAACAAGCGCCATTATCTACCAACTGAGCCATACAGGACCACACAGAATCGTGGATGTACTTCTTGAAGTAGTCTTGAAAATAATAACAGTTTTCACTAAACCACTTTTTTGGCACAATGTATGTAAAATGCACATTTTGATTACCTGCCAGTCTAGGATTTCTGGTACCCCACTGAACATGTTATGACAAGAGAGACAGTTGAAGTAGAGGTCTCCATTGGGACTGTTGCTCTGTGAAGAAGAGTATATTTCTTAAATTGGAGATTTAACAAGAGAATGAGCAGCAAACATTAAGCCAAGACAAAAAAACAACACGCAACCTCACAGAACTAGTATCAAAGAGGGACTCAAGAATGTCTCAGCCCATTCTCAGACATTTTATTGCAAGGGTTTTGTAGAAACAAACCAAGCCCTAATTCATAGGTTCTTCGGTAGAATAAAGGCAAACACTTTCAAAGGGTGACCCTCTCCACACTAAAGAGCTTTATGATTAGTTTTTATTTTAACGGGCTCCAGAAGTGAGGCTGAGCTCCCCACTGCAGCTTCTGCAGGTCTGCATTTTAACTAGCATTTTCTGCTTAACGTGCACCTACGGCCAAGCCTGTACATCACACTAAATATTAACGGCTCCTTTTTTTCACTTTCAGAATCCATCACCAACTTTTTTTTTTTTTTTAAACAACCGAGGCACTCAATTTACGTTTAAAACAAACGCACATAAAATAAAGTGTTGTATAAACATCTGGCAGACAATGGGACTAAATACTGGACAATGCATCTGTAGGTTGTAGTGTTATCCAAACTCTATTAAGGGTATGGATTTAACCAACCTGAAATTTGCTCCAACAGCTAGGGCTACAGAAGACGTACACAGCCTCATTTGTTTTACAGTAGTAAGGTTCAGAGGGGCTTCTTTTGCAGGAACTGCAGGCTTCACTGGGCACTGGAAAAGAAGCAGATGTAGTAGTAATAGTGAAGAGCCATTCAGTCAAACATCACGTCAATACATTCAGATTAAGCAAAGGTGAATTAATACAGTATTAAACAAGCCAAGGAGAGTAGAATGTACCTGTGTTCCCAGAAGTTTTAACTTTATGTGAGGCGATACAGCACAAAGAACAGAAGTGTCTGGTCTTGCCATACTGATCCACTTTAGACAGCATGTCAAAATTCTTACACAGAGTCCTACACCACTGACACGAGAGCACCTTAGTGTTTTTCTGAAATCAAAGACAACACTTTGATTAAACACTAAGCAGACAAATCACTCTCATATCACTCAATACTACAAGACTGTACATTCAAGAAGAGAGAAGCACCCACCATCTTATACAGCCTGAGACAGGAGGAGTTGCAGAACCTCCTCTGTTGGCCCTCATGCAGTAGGTACTCAGCCCGGGAGGTGAAGGTGTTGATGTAGGTGCCACACGCGTCACAGCAGCTGGTCTTCAGGCCCTTGGTGGCGCGGAAACGGTTGAAGCAGGCATCGCTGCACATCAGGTGAATCATGTTGCCCATGGTTACCTCATGGTTGATCTGAGGCAAAAGAAGGAAGGAAGGTAAGATACTCAGGGCTGAATTCTATCAATCCTAACTTCAAATAATGCCATCCTTTTTCATTTCCCATTAGTCGGCCAAAATCTTGTAGTTGGTTATAATTTATTCTGCTGCCTGCTCATAGCATACAAACAGACTCAACAGCAGCATAAACTTGTCGATATTGATTTCAAAGTTTGACAGAATTCCTGCCTCATGCAGACTCCATAATCACAGCATAGATACAGCTACACACAAAATCTTTTAAATTATGAAATATCAACATGAGGTGACAGTGAAATGTGTGTCACTAGGGTTTAGGCATTCTTTGTCACTACTTCTGGGAAAAGCCCATGACGTGACAAACACTTCACATACACAACATTGACTGAGCTCGAATTGAAGCGTGCTGATCAGATCTCCTACCAGCATTTCCAACACAAAGGCAACTTTAAAGAAGGTATACCATAATCACATTATTGTGTGGTTTTGCAGGGCTTGGCATTAAAACGTGCCTACTTATTTTTAATACATTTTATTGTACAAATTGACAAATGACTAACAGATGGTGGGGGAAACTAAAATCAGAACAAGTAAGGCTGGTGCCAGTTTTTCGAGGTAAGCATAAAATGTTGACTTGTTGCTAGAGTAGACGCTGCAGTCTTTAAAATAGCTTCAATATAATGTATGACTAACACAAATGCCTATAGCATTTTAAACCATAAGCAAAGCATTGTGGAAGTGTAGTCATATTGTGTTAAAGGTCCAATGCCGCCATTTCTATCTCAATATCAAATCATTTCCATGTAACAATTAAGTACCTTACTGATCGTTTTCAATTAAAATTGTCAAGCAAAAATGATGATAGGACTGTCTGGGAGTGGTCTGAGTGGGAGGGGAAAACTGAAAACTAGCTGGTTTCGGCAGAGAGGTTTGGAACTCTTGTTGGTCTATTTAAGTGGAACAGACAGCGTTTTAGCAACATCAAATCATATTAAAATCTGTTCATACACACACACCCAGAAAGAATACGAAGCTAAAATAAAAAATATATATTATTTTTTATTTTAGCTCCGTATTCTTTATATATATATTATTTTAGCTTCGTATTCTTTATATATATATATATATATATATTATTTTTTATTTTAGCTTCGTATTCTTGCATTGTGCCCCCCCCCCCCCCCATCCCTTTTACACTGCTGCTACTCTCTGTTTATCATATATGCATAGTCACTTTAACTATACATTCATATCCATACTACCTCAATTGGCCCGACCAACCAGTGCCCCCGCACATTGGCTGACCGAGCTATCTGCATTGTGTCCCACCACCACCTCTTTTACGCTACTGCTACTCTCTGTTCATCATATATGCATAGTCACTTTAACCATATCTACATGTACATACTACCTCAATCAGCCCAAATAACCAGTGCCTGTATGTAGCCTCGCTACTGTTATTTTTACTGTTTTTATTTCTTTACCTACCTATTGAGCACCTAATACCTTTTTCGTACTGTTGGTTAGAGCCTGTAAGTAAGCATTTCACTGTAAGGTCTACACCTGTTGTATTCGGCGCATATGACAAATAAACTTTGATATGGTCGTTTTCACGTTTTAAAACATTGTGTTTGGTAATGACGGAGAGTAAGGCATTTGTGAATTTTCTATAGCAATATGGGCTCCCGAGTGGCGCAGCGGGCTAAGGCACTTCATCTCAGTGCAAGAGGCGATACAGCCTGGATTCGAACAGTCCCTGGTTCGAATCCAGGCTGAATCATATCTGGCCGTGATTGGGGGTTCCATAGGGTGGAGCACAATTGGCCCAGCATCATCCGGGTTTGGCCGTCATTGTAAATAAGAATTTGTTCTTAACTGACTTGCCTAGTTAAATAAAAGGTTAAATCCATTTTTTTTAAATAAAAAAAGCAGCCGTGGTTTTGGACGATTTTGCAGTAAATAAAACCTAATTGAAATATATGTATTGTCCAGGACTGAACTCTACACAGACTGGTGCACCATAGCCAATGAGAGCTACAGTAGGACTATATGCAAATAAGACATTTGTCATACGGGCCTGCCATCATTCATTTTGAACTGGACTGTGTGTTTACAGGCAGTAGCAACAGTGCGACTTTAGCTTATTAGAAAGCTTTCGCCAAAAGCCACCTGAATGGATTTCTGCAAATATGTAAACACCACGGGAGTCCTCTAAAATTTGGGAACTTTACAGCCCTATCAATCAAACAACCATGAAAAGGTAGGCTCTCTCCCCCTCAGGTGCCTATGTACATCAAAAACAACAAGATCAACAACTAATGTTAGCCAGAGCAAGATGAGCTAAAATCTAATGAGGGAACAGTAGATAAACCTCCGCTAACATCAAGGCGGTGACCCGATCCTGTAGGTTCATGCTCTACAACATTCGCAGAGTACGACCCTGCCTCACACAGGAAGCGGCGCAGGTCCTAATCCAGGCACTTGTCATCTCCCGTCTGGATTACTGCAACTCGCTGTTGGCGGGGCTCCCTGCCTGTGCCATTAAACCCCTACAGCTCATCCAGAACGCCGCAGCCCGTCTGGTGTTCAACCTTCCCAAGTTCTCTCACGTCACCCCGCTCCTCCACACACTCCACTGGCTTCCATTTGAAGCTTGCATCTGCTACAAGACCATGGTGCTTGCCTACGGAGCTGTGAGGGGAACGGCACCTCCGTACCTTCAGGCTCTGATCAGGCCCTACACCCAAAGAAGGGCACTGCGTTCATCCACCTCTGGCCTGCTCGCCTCCCTACCTCTGCGGAAGCACAGTTCCCGCTCAGCCCAGTCAAAACTGTTCGCTGCTCTGGCACCCCAATGGTGGAACAAGCTCCCTCACGACGCCAGGACAGCGGAGTCAATCACCACCTTCCGGAGATACCTGAAACCCCACCTCTTTAAGGAATACCTGGGATAGGATTAAGTAATCCTTCTAACCCTCCCCCCCAAAAAGATATAGATCTACTATTGTGAAGTGGTTGTTCCACTGGATATCATAAGGTGAATGCACCAATTTGTAAGTCGCTCTGGATAAGAGCGTCTGCTAAATGACGTAAATGTAAACCCTCAAACTTTTTCAGCTTGTAGTTGGCCGTCAAAATTGCACTGATAAACGATGGGGAAAAGTAACCTGCTCACCCTTCTGCAACTTGCCTGCCAATGCATGCTTGTCCCAAACCACATTTTGACAACTGAATGGGAACTTGCCTGCCCGCCCATTTGACTGACGCCAAATACATTTGATTGACAACTAAGAGATATGCTATGGCTGGGACCACATCATCTAAAATGTTATGGCCAAAGCATTGGTACCTCACGCATGTGGTTGCACACACTGCATCTTTGGGCAGGAGCACTTGGTTTGGGGGGCTGTGTCGGGCCCTTCTCCAGCCGGGCCTCATACAGGGAAAGACAAGTGCTGTTGCAGAATTCTTGGAAGGACTGTGACTGGCCAACCTGTGCAAGCATGGTGTCCTTTCTATTCCCCATGTCCCTAAAATAGAAGAGACAAACCTTGAGGTAAATTTCACAAATATTGTTGACATCAAAACGATGCACAACATTAACACTTACTTTACTATGAAATAGAATGAGGAATTTGTTATAAAATCCACTGTCCTTACTGGAAGGAATAGCAGAAACTAAGAACACATTCTTTAAATATGTATTGAGAGGCTTACCTTTTACAGAAAGCACAGGGCTTTTTCTTGGGGGCTTTCTTGCCAAAGGAGTTAAGGCAGGTGGAGCTGCAGAAGAGCTGAGGCTGACCCCTGCGCTGGTAGGCTGTCTGTCCGCTCTGCAGAATCCCACTGCAGTTGGCACAGAGGACCCTGGTAGGCTGGCGAGGGGGTGGCGGCCGGGGTGGAGGGGGTCCTCCAGACCTCTGAGTGTACGCAGGGGTAGAGGCAGGACCAGACAACTTTGGGGAAATGAGGCGGGGGGGCGGAGTGCTCTGGCTCCTTTGGGAGACCCTGGTGGAGCGCCGGAGGCCAAACCGTGCGGGGTCGAAGTCTGTGTCCCTCGGATCATCAGCTGCATCGTCAGAACCGCTGTCTGTTAGCTGGTCTGCAGCAGAAGACAACGCATTTAGAGCAGCGTGATAATCATATAATTAGAAAATTGGGAAAATAGTCCCACATAATGATAGTTGAGACCGAGGTAAAATGAATTAGCTAAACACAAGCAGATTTACTAAAGATGTTTTACCCCCATCAGACGTGTTTTGCGTATTTTTCCTCCCTTCTCCACGATTAGGACGACCTCTCTTTCTCCCCTACAATAAATGAGAAGAGTAACTCACAGTAATTAACTTACTTTTAAAGAAAATGTCTAGAATTCATGGAAAGTTTTTTTTTTTACCGTAGTCTTTTGACCATTTGGATCCTCGACGGCAACGTCAGTTTCAAGTTGTTCCTCAGCTGAAACACAATCGATCATCAGTAACTAAAGGCTGTTCATGACATAGTAGATGCAGACTATATGTAAACTGACATGGCTATTTGAAGAAGTGATTGCTAATCGTTTCTCAAAGATGTGTAATTAAGCCTAAATCAAGTTCTGCATTTCCCTTTATCCTTCTCAAACTATTTATGTGGCACTGAGACTTCTATATGTGACATAAGTTTAAAAAAACTTGAGCCTAAAAACAATGTTCCTTACTACACACCTTCACCTGGTGTCAATGGCTGGGCCCAGGATGATAGTGGGGACATACTGCCCCCCACAGGCTGTTCTTTCTCACTCTTTTTCTCTGCTGTGCCCTCTACCTTTGGCACCAATCCATAGAATGATAAGGCTTCCTCTTTGCCTGGACCATCCTCAGAGTGTGAGCTCTCTACGCTGACTATAGAAGGCATATTTGGATCAACTTCATCTTGAGCAGATGCAGTGGGATCTTCATGCACTATGTCCATTTGCTCCTCTCCTGTCTCTGGCATCTGTGTCCCAGTTACGGTCGGAGTTCCCTCGGTGACCTCCAGCCTGTCTGTCCCAGGCTCAGCTCCCATTTCTGACCAGGCTTCTGTGTGACCTTGCCTGCTCCACTCATCCTGACTGAGGCCTGTGGCTGAACCGGAGGGCTCTTGGAAGTCTGAGTGTTCTGGCAGGCCTGAGGGCTCTGAAAAGCCTGAGGGTTTTGAAAGGTATGAGGGTTCTGGATAGACTGAGGACTCTGAGAAGCCTGAAGGTTCTTGAAGGTATGAGGATTCTGGAAGGACAGAGGGCATTGGAAAGACTGAGGGTTCCTGAAAGTCTGATGGTTCTGGAAGGACTGTGCGGCTGTAAAAGTCCTCCACCTGGACTTTGGACAGTTCCAGTGAGTCTGGGTCCCCCAGGATGCTCAGACTGTCCTGAGTTTTCAGCCTCTCTCTTTCAGATTGGGTGAGAAAGGTTGTCAACTCGTCAAGGGTCTGCTGCTCCCCACTGTGTCCCTCTGTTCCCAGTGAGCCAGAGTAGGCCACCTCCATATCAGTCTGTGCAGGCTGCAGGTCCATATCAGTCTGAGCAGGCAGCAGGTCCATATCACTCTGTGCAGACAGTAGGCCGTCATCAGTCTGAGCAGGCAGAAGGCCCATATCAGTGTGCCCAGAAAACAGGTCCATATCAGTCTGTGTGGATAGCAGGTCTAGATGTACATTCTCATTGGCCATTTGAAAAGTGGCCGAGGTTTCTGGATGCTCTGAGGGTTCCATACTGCACCTAACGTTACCATTTAAGAGAAACGAAACAAAAACAATGGCTTGCTTCAGTCTCACATGACAACCGATTTGTACTCATGTCAAATCAAATGTGGTGGTAGGTTTGAGAAATTACAGCCACAAGTAGCTAGTTTATTGTGGATCCGCTATTCTAGACCATGAGATCACACAAGTGAAGGCATATATCTAGTTAGCTAGCTAGGTCAATTTATCTAAAGTTTGATACTCGTTAGCTAGCAGTTGTCAGTAGTTACCACAGCCACAATGTCAATTACATTTATGGCTAAACCCCGCCTATTTATACAATTTCTCGTAAAATCTGATTTTAAACCTAATCATAACCACACTGCTAAACTTATGCCTAACCTTAATTTAAGCCCAAAAAGCGAATTTTTGTTTGCATTATTTTTTAACGATATAGCCATTTTGACTCTGTGGCTGTGGTAACTAGTAATAACCACTAGCTAGTTTGGCTATGACAACGTTGCTGCCTTTTGGCGCGCCTCACCTGGCGTCTCCATTTTTGCAAGTTAGAATGCTAGCTAGCTAACGCTAGCTATTTAGCTAACTACCTGGAAAGCTAGATAGGTACATGTTAGCCCATTATTATATACAGAATCTCAATACTATCTATACAGTAGACATGACTCGCTACTTGCATGGTAAGCGTATAATGTTTTATGACTCTGCAAAGAGACCGCTAATAACGTTACTGGCTAATAGCTAGCGAGCTTCCAATAGGCTATCTGCTAGCTAACGTTACGAAGCTAACGTTGCCTTATGCAAACTAGCAGTCAAACTAAATCACTAGCTAACTAATTCTAATATAGTAACTTTATTAAAATATAGTATTAATGATTCAAACATAAATTATGATAGACTTCTACAAAGTATGGTGCATTTACCTGCAAATATGAAATGTTGCTGTAGCTAGCTAAAATGTTGCATGCAACCACCAGCAAACTGCGGTGTGTGGCTAGTTTCAAGCTACAACTTCTTCTTCTTCTATGGCGGTCTGCAAACAGACGTTAGAAGTGCATACCGCCACCTACTGTACTGGAGTGTATTGTCAAAAACGATGGTCAATGATCAAAACAAACAAAAACACGAAACCCTCCTACCTAATCATGTACTACTAAGAACATGAAAAAAAGAGCCCTTCTAACAACCCCTCGTCCCCATCCCGCCTTTTGAATCTTGTTCCACTGACCTTTCTTTGGAGGGCATATAAATGCCAACCTAAGAACATGAAGAAAAAAAAGAGCCCTACTAACTTCAAACAAACCCCCCTCCTGCCTTTTGAATCTTGTTCTACTGACCTTTCTTTGGAGGGCATATAAATGCCAACCTAAGAACATGAAAAAAAGAGCCCTACTAACTTCTAACAAACCCCCGCCCCGTCCCGCCTTTTGAATCTTGTTCCACTGACCTTTCTTTGGAGGGCATATAAATGCCAACCGTAGTGCTCGGGAGTCCCACCTCTTCTACACGTCTATAAAAATGATCTTAGCCATTACCCAGTATAGCACAAATATCAATTATATCTAGTTTAAAACTCATTTGGCTACTTGGTCTACAATTCCATTCCCTCCCACACCTGAATGGGCTAGGACCCTGCAGAAACACACTACTACAACCACTCTCTCAAGTCTCCTTAATAGAGTCAATGCCTCCGATAGTAGATCACTCATATTAAAGTTACCAGAGGATAAACTACACAGTACAGACAAAGAATCTGCGCATAATACAATTCTAATAGGTTGAGCGTCCTCCACCCACTGGAGAGCAACTACCATTGCCAACTGTTCAGCATACAGACAGAGTATACAGACAGTCCATCTGTTTGTCTTCTACATATCTGCACATCAAATTCAGGATTGTAAACTCCCACTCCCGTGTATCCACTATCAGGATCCTTGGAACCATCTGTAAACACCTTTTAAATAAGCATGAAAGCTACTACTAATGTCATTTTCAACCAATCTTTTCTCTTTTCCACCAATGTTAAATCAACAACAGGTGTCAAAAGTGACCACAGAGGGAAATCCACAAGCTACAGCTTTCTCGTGATCTCTCTACACCACAACAAATTAGCCAATCACGATTAGCAAAGGCCCTATCTGACTATGGTCATTTGGTCCTGTACCTAGGGTCATCTTCATGTCAGTGAGATTTTAGAAGAGTTTTGTAGACCTATTAGCTTTTCTCACGCACTTCCAGTATTCTATGACTTATGGAGGCTAAGTAGGCATATGTCATGGGTGTTGGTAGTGGAAGCTGACAACCACCCTGTCAAAACATTTAGCAGCAGTCTCGACATGGGAATAGGGGATAATGCGGGTATCTAGAATCAAATCAAATTTTAAAAAAATTGGTCACATACACATGTTTAGCAGATGTTAATGCGAGTGTAGCGAAATGCTTGTGCTTCTAGTTCCGACAGTGCAGTAACATCTAACAAGTAATATAACAATTCCCCAACTACCTAATACACACAAATCTAAAGGGATGGAATAAGAATATGTACATATTGATATATGGATGAGCGTCATAGGCAAGACGCAATAAAAAGGGAAACATGGTAGGTGTATCTCTCTACGTAAGCATAGCAAACTATGACCTGAAGAAGTGGTTCAAACCCACCCTGGCTGTTCCATTCATTCACTTGGCCTATTTGTAAAACAACTCTTTCATTCAAAAAAACACATTTGATGTCTAAGATTATTTTATTACATTGTAACATTTTATTTCATTTCAAGATGTTTGACATTCACATAAAGTGCCACTTGTGGTAGGCACAGGCAGATCAAAAACTACATAACATTCCAAAGGATTCATTTTCCTCCAGATCCCCCCCAACAAAAACAGGCAGTACAGACTTAAATTATAATATTTACGTTAGCTGTGGTTATTTTAATTAAGACCATTAATTGGCAACCAAGCAATTACCTTTACAATAAGTAGGCCCAAATACATTTATGCTATGAGAGTCATCTTAAAGCGTAAATAGCTTAAAGGTGAAATAAAAGGTAACGTAAAATAGTTTCACTGGTAATACGCAATTATCCTATGTATTGCATCAAGTTGATAAAGATCTGACAACATGTCTAGAGCATAACTAATAAAGCCTATACACAATCTCTTTATTTCTAAATGTGAGTGTAGTCCACAACAATCTATAAATGGAGAATTGTGGCATTTCAAATGGCAATTGCCCTGCAAATATTTTAATAGACTTTCATTTAGTTAACTTGTTCACAGGTGAATTTAACTTCCCACTCAAGTCACCACTAATGTAATGTAAAGAGTAAACTGCTAATTTCCAACACTAACACTTGTTCTCCAATGAATATGGGCTCTTATAACTTAACTATATTGATTTAAAAAAAATGCAGAGTAGCTACCTCTATATTTTACGATATTGTGCTGTCAAGTAAAGGCTTTAAAGTGACAAATACGTATATTCATCTTAGCAGCTATTATAACAAGGAACAGCATTTTAGAAATATTTACTAAGCCAAGTGATTATTGCTGTGGGATAGGGGGTCTATTTAAGAGACTATAATATAACAGCAAGGTTTGATTTTGCACGCAGATGGCACTGAGGAAGAACGCTCAAATACAGAAAATACAAACCATGTAAAAGTTGCTCAGCTGTCCTTTTCCTGACGGACAAATTTTGAAAAAAATAAACATTTATAACTGCTTATGTAAAATATAAATATCCATACTACACAGAGGACATTGAAGCAGGTTTTTTCAATAATCAATTTGACAAAAATTCTGCATTTTATAGTACACCACATCAAACCAAGAAATAAAGTAAGTCATTCAGAACCAACTGTGTTGCATTTGGAATGATTAGTTACAGTGAGGGAAAAAAGTATTTGATCCGCTGCTGATTTTGTACGTTTGCCCACTGACAAAGAAATGATCAGTCTATAATTTTAAATGGTAGGTTTATTTGAACAGTGAGAGACAGAATAACAAAAAAAATCCAGAAAAACGCATGTCAAAAATGTTATAAATTGATTTGCATTTTAATGAGGGAAATAAATATTTGACCCCCTGTCAATCAGAAAGATTTCTGGCTCCCAAGTGTCTTTTATACAGGTAACGAGCTGAGATTAATTTGGAGCACACTCTTAAAGGGAGTGCTCCTAATCTCAGCTTGTTACCTGTATAAAAGACACCTGGGAGCCAGAAGCAATCAATCAATCAGATTCCAAACTCTCCACCATGGCCAAGACCAAAGAGCTCTCCAAGGATGTCAGGGACAAGATTGTAGACCTACACAAGGCTGGAAAGGGCTACAAGACCATCGCCAAGCAGCTTGGTGAGAAGGTGACAACAGCTGGTGCGATTATTCGCAAATGGAAGAAACACAAAAGAACTGTCAATCTCCCTCAACCTGGGGCTCCATGCAAGATCTCCCTTCGTGGAGTTGCAATGATCATGAGAACGGTGAGGAATCAGCCCAGAACTACATGGGAGGATCTTCTCAATGATCTCAAGGCAGCTGTAAACATAGTCACCAAGAAAACAATTGGTAACACACTACGCCGTGAAGGACTGAAATCCTGCAGCGCCAGCAAGGTCCCCCTGCTCAAGAAAGCACATATACATGCCCGTCTGAAGTTTGCCAATGAACATCTGAATGATTCAGAGGACAACTGGGTGAAAGTGTTGTGGTCAGATGAGACCAAAATGGAGCTGTTTGACATCAACTCAACTCGCCGTGTTTGGAGGAGGAATGCTGCCTATGACCCCAAGAACATCATCCCCACCATCAAACATGGAGGTGGAAACATTATGCTTTGGGGGTGTTTTTCTGCTAAGGGGACAGGACAACTTCACCGCATCAAAGGGATGATGGACTGGGCCATGTACCGTCAAATCTTGGGTGAGAACCTCCTTCCCTCAGCCAGGGCATTGAAAATGGGTCGTGGATGGGTATTCCAGCATGACAATGACCCAAAACACACAGCCAAGGCAACAAAGGAGTGGCTCAAGAAGAAGCACATTAAGGTCCTGGAGTGGCCTAGCCAGTCTCCAGACCTTAATCCCACAGAAAATCTGTGGAGGGAGCTGAAGGTTCGTGTTGCCAAACGTCAGCCTCGAAACCTTAATGACTTGGAGAAGATCTGCAATGAGGAGTGGGACAAATTCCCTCCTGAGATGTGTGCAAACCTGGTGGCCAACTACAAGAACGTCTGACCTCTGTGATTGCCAACAAGGGTTTTGCCACCAAGTACTAAGTAATGTTTTGCAGAGGGGGTCAAATACTTATTTCCCTCATTAAAATGCAAATCAATTTATACATTTTTTGACATGTGTTTTTCTGGATTTTTTTGTTGTTATTCTGTCTCTCACTGTTCAAATAAACCTACCATTAAAATTATAGACTGATCATTTCTTTGTCAGTGGGCAAACGTACAAAATCAGCAGGAGATCAAATACTTTTTTCCCTCACTGTATCATCATAAGGTATCCATGCCCATGCACAGTTTCATGCTGTAAAGGACTTCAAAAAAGGAAAACGATATATAAAGGAATGTGTAACAGGCCACACTACCAGTTACACCTATCAAATCATTTTATCTTCTGTCTCACAAATATAATCAAACAACAAGAATTTCCTTTTACAAGACATGATAAAAAAAATGAATATAACATTTACTCTGAAAAATATTTAGTAATCCCTTTGCAAATCAATTAAACTATACATCAATCAAAAGAGAACATAATCATAACACATGTTTATTGTCCATTCCTCTGTGTATCAAATTATATATACACATTACTTAATTTCCCTTAAAGACTCAGACAGTAGTAGATACAAGAATATTGCACAATGTCCTCATTTGACAACAGTGGTTGCCTCAACTGCAACTATCCAATTTGTTTTTAGTTTGTGTCCTGAAAGTGATTTGAAATGGCAATGACAACATGCTCTTCTTCCCTCACTCATGATACTTCAACAAAACAAATGGATTTGAAGTCAAAAGCATAATAGAGGTTGTAAAAAAACTGAAATGTAGAATTCCAACAATCGGCCTTGGGCCTTTAGCAAGTAGTGGTCCCATCGTTTTTCAAAAGCCCCTCTCCACAAATTGACCAGAAATAAATTGGCCATATCCCGTCATTACAAAGTAAACCCAGAAATACAATAACATAGTAGTGTCTCTTTCATCTCTCCATTCTAGGTTTAATTCATTGCATAATTATGGATGAGCAACAGTAAAGGTCTCATACAATTATCTATCCCATCTACATGTGCTGGTTTCATGCAATGATTGACTTCAAGTGATTACCCTGGAGTGTGTTGCTGCTCCCTACATATTCCACACAAGTCAACTGATCACGCTCACCCCAATTTGAAAGCCTGGTGTTTCTAAAAAAATTAGCTAAGTGATGTAAGGCTGCATGAGAAAAAACACTTTGACACATAGAAGCAAGATGCTTGAGCAGGTTTTCTGGTGTGCAGATGACAGGACTAAAACAATGAATCAACAAGATACAACTGGAATCTATAGGCGTTAAAAGGTGTGAATGTTTTCTCTACAAGTGTTTTCCTTGCGTTTGGTTACAGTGAACAGGGTTGGCTTAGAATATACTCCTGTTACCTGACCAGGCGGAGAAAGAACTGTAGAGAATAGTGAACATAGAGACTTAATGGCTTTGAGAAGTTAAGAACCACAGTTTATCCTTCAGTTCACTTGTTTGTCTTTGCTTTCAACTGAGCACCCTTGGCATAGTCCAGTCGGGCCTGAATGTCCACAGGCCTCTCAAAGAAGCGCACAAGGACAGGCTCGTTGAGCAGCGATGCCAAGATCTGCTCAAAGGCGAATGACCACTCCACCTCCTGTGGGATGGAGCCTGCCTCCAGGGTGATGGTAGCGCTAGGGGTGTCTGAGCTTCTCTCAGGGGTGCTGCAGGCCTCCCTGTCGAGTAGAGCCCCCTCTAGGGCAGCCTGGGTGGGGCTAGTGGTGGACTTCTGGGGGCTGGTGGGCTCCTGGAGCCTGCGCCCTACTTCTTCCATCCTCAGCAGAAGACTGGTGACTCGAGCCACAGCACGGTACAGAGACTCCTCTTCTGGGTCACCATGGAACAGGTTGTAGAGCGTTTTGGAGAACTGGATGAACTGAGCCTGACAACATAAAAAAAAGGGCTGAATACAATTTTAAGATTTTGTTATTGTGTTGGTTTTTGCATAAAGTAATGACATAACATGTGGATTAAATTGTTCAAAGTTGATCTGTTGGAAAGACATCTGCATTGCATATTCACCTGATTGACGACATGTTAACCTAGATATGGGTGTATCTACCTGGTTAATCCTGGGTAAATCCTTGATGCTCTCCTCTTTCTTTAGTATCTCATCTTGCCATTGTTTCAGGTAGGCCTGCAGATCCACTTTCCCTTTGCCTGTGGAAAGTGCAGTTTTCAGACACAAATGGGTCATGTGTACAACGATAATCTGTTTAAATTAGCAATATTGTGAAGAGCTTGGTAAAAGAGAAAAAGAGACAGGCCAAATAAATTACCTCTTTCAGGGCTTTTCCTGATCACGCCATCTTCTGGGAGATCAGACACTACATAGTGTAAAGTACATTCATTTAAGTCAAAGGAAGTCATACAGTAACTGTAAAGTACATTTTGCTATACTAAACCATAACCAGTTAGAATTTATATCATATATAAACCTTGTCTACAAGAACACATAACTAGATCGTAGTGAAACAAATTGTACATGACAAAAGAGACCAACTTAAGAAATTGTTAAAGACAAACAGACAGATGAGCATTTACCAAAGAGAAAAGCACAGAGAAGCCAATAGTGAAATGGTTAGAGCAGAGAAAGAAAAGAGCAAAGCAAGCTGACCAGTCAATCGACTCAAGTGGGATAGGTCGTCAGTCATTGGAATAAAGTGAGGAAGTCTTTGGCCCTTTGAGTGGAAAGGACTCCCTGTGAAAGCTAGAAGACGACATTGTCTGTGAGAGCATGCAACATTACTGTAGGGACAGACGTAAGGAACAGTTAACAAAGAGATTAGCTGGCGAGTAGAAGAGTAGCACGAAATATACAGTACAGTTGAAATTAGAAGGGCATCGTTTACAGCAAAACTGTACTGGGAGTAGGGTTGCACATTTTGGGGAATATTCAGAGGTGGAAACTTTCCTTGGGAATTAACGGAAATATATGGTAATTAATGGAAATATATGCAAATTAATATTAATGCCATTTAAAATGTAGATTTTTTTTTTGCATTGGATATATTTACCATACATGGAGACATAAACATAAACCTTCTACCTTATCATAAGTAGACATAATTGCAAATTATTAAATCCTTCCAATAGGAAAAATAAAATAAAAAATGTGTTATGAATTTAACTTTAATTAGAAGAGTTGACTCTTCACATGGGATGATTTCACTGAACAACAAAAGGGAATATTGAATGATCGCCAATAATCCATCGCATCTCACAATTTTTTTTTAAACATACATCTGTAAAATGATAGTCTAGAAACTAAAGCTTTGATTGTCTTCCTCTCAGGCTTCCATGTCTTTTCCCTGGACCTCCTCAATATCCACCTCTTAAACATCAGACTGAGGCCTTATCTTCACGGTCACATTCCAACCTTGATGAGGATGGCTCGTTGTCAGGCTCAAAAAGCCCCATAGGCCTTGTTGATCTCTGCACCAGACAGGATGCTCTTGCCAGCATACTTGGGGTGCAACATGTGCGCTGCGGCGTGTATGGGCTTCAGGCAGAAGTCTTCATGCTTTTTGATGTATTTCAGAACTACAGTTTCCTCTGCTTGGAGCAACAGTGAAGTGGGCAGGGCAGTAAAGATTTCTTCTCTGCAAGCAGAGTCTGAACATCAGACAGGATGGCATTGTCTCCCTCAATCTGTGCAATGGCTACTGCTATAGGTTTCAGGAGTTTCAGGCTGCTTACCACTCTCTCCCAAAATACATCATCCAGGAGGACCCTCTTGATGGGGCTGTCCATATCGGCAGACTGTGATATGGCCATTTCTTGGAGAGACTCCTTCCCCTCCAGGAGACTGTCAAACATGATGACAACACCACCCCAATGGGTGTTGCTGGGCAGTTTCAATGTGGTGCTCTTATTCTTCTCACTTTGCTTGGTGAGGTAGATTGCTGCTATAACTTGATGACCCTTCACATACCTAACCATTTCCTTGGCTCTCTTGTAGAGTATCCATTGTTTTCAGTGCCATGATGGCCTTGAGGAGCAGATTCAATGCATGAGCAGCACAGCCCTTGGGTGTGATGTGAGGGTAGGACTCCTCCACTTTAGACCAAGCAGCCTTCATGTTCGCAGCATTGTCTGTCACCAGTGCAAATACCTTCTGGGGTCCAAGGTCATTGATGACTGCCTTCAGCTCATCTGCAATGTAGAGACTGGTGTGTCTGTTGTCCCTGGTGTCTGTGCTCTTGTAGAATACTGGTTGAGGGGTGGAGATGATGTAGTTAATTATTCCTTGCCCACGAACATTCGACCACCCATCAGAGATGATTGCAATACAGTCTGCTTTCTCTATGATTTGCTTGACCTTCACTTGAACTCTGTTTAACTCTGCATCCAGCAAATGAGTAGATAAAGCATGTCTGGTTGGAGCGATGTATGCTGGGCGAAGAACATTCAGAAATCTCTTCCAATACACATTGCCTGTGAGCATCAGAGGTGAAGCAGTTGCATACAGAGCTCAAGCAAGACATTCATCAGCATTTCTCTGACTACGTTCATCAATTGAGTCAAAAAAACTTCTGATTCCAGGAGGACCATGAGCTGTTGCTATTGATAAGGAGTCTGATTCATCATTTTCACCACGAATAGAAGTAGAGGGACTTTTGTCAGAGGATGCTTGTTGTGAGCGCTGAGGGCACTTTATGCGCTTGGTCAGATGATTCTGCATCTTTGTTGCAATCTTCACATATGATTTGGCACAGTATTTGCAACTGCACACAGCTTTTCCTTCTACATTAGCTGCAGTGAAATGTCTCCACACATCAGATAGTGCCTGTGGCATTTTCCTGTAAAGATAGGAAAAAAAAATTGCAAAAAAAAGAATACAATTCCATGTACAGATAAATAGTTAAGTAGTTAAACAACTCCTTTGTAAGATACATGTTTTAAAATGAAACATGTATGGAAACAAATTAACACTCCTCAGTTAGCAGGCTCAAGCAAGCCAAAACCCACATGGTGGCAAAAACTAACTAGCAGAAATTGTTAACAAGTTAGAAATTATTTAAAACACTTTGCTGTAGGCGACTATTTACTAGTTAACAAAAAAATCATGTATGTCATAAAATCTATTCACCACACCCAGTATTGTAATCAAAACTTACCAGAAAGCATGTAGTCCTTGTCTCAGACAGTGTAGTAGTTTGGGCTCAATTGCATCTCATTTGTGTGCAAGATCTTGTGAATCAGCTCTACATGTGATGGAAGAGTGCACTGTGCATGCAGAGGGTTGCAATTCCATTGAATTGGGGATAGTTTAACCAAAATATGCCACAAGACCTAGAATTTCCTTATGTATATCCCACAAAAAAGGTTCACTGTTTTAAGGTAACTTTTTTGATGAATTTAAGCAAAATTCGAGGACTTAACTTCCAGGACTTAACTTAATTTACCGGAAAGTTTCCGACCTTTTGCAACCCTTTATTTTTTATTTCACCTTTATTTAACCAGGTAGGCTAGTTGAGAACAAGTTCTCATTTACAACTGCAACCTGGCGAATTGGGAGTCAGATTTGTTTTTTATTCTAAATGATGTATTCAAGCAGAAGGAATACAGATCAAAAGTATCATGGACATAGAATGACAAGTGAGAGAGAAGGTGCTTATGCAGTTTCTGGTGATCTTACTTACCTGGTGGCTGATGAAGCTTGAACAGGAATTTCAGTTTGTTGGTGAAAGTGCCGCTGTACAAAATGTCTGCAGAAAGAACATTTGCATGAAAAATTGCATAAGGTTGATGCTGGATTAGATGTGACATACCGTTCCCACAGATAATGGTGAAAACAGCGATCATAGACCTGTAGCAATGCATCAGAGCACTGGTCTAGCCTTACCCAGGGCACAGCAGAACTCTTTGAAGTTGACAAGGCCATCCTGGTTCTCATCCAGCAGGCGGAAGGCCCAGAGGAAGAGGGCATCGTTGCCGCTGCAGAGGGACCAGGGTTCCAGGAGGGTGAAGAGCAGCCTGAACTGATGGAAGCCCAGCTGGTACTGCTCCAGATAGGCCAGGCTGGGGTCGTGGTGCAGCAGCACTGGGCTGTTCATCGTCCAGTAGCAGCTGAGGAAATGTTGCCTCTGGAAACACATTGAAGTACTCAATTTCCAGCAGTTAAATCTGTCTATTTTCAACACATTTCCATTTTTCATGCCAGTCGTGTCAACTCTGTGTCTATGAGAAGGAATATTAATGCATGTAGTTTACAGTATGCAGTAGTATATTATTATTTGAAAAGAGTGATTGTGATACCTTGAACAATGCATAAAGGTTATCAAGCTGGGAAGGACTGAACTTTACTTCTTGTGAAACTACCCGTAGCTGAGGAAAAAGTAAATCTCAATTAATCCTACATCATATTGTCATAAACAATGCCAAAATGTTGCAATGGAAGTTTGGGGATGTGCCACTCACCACATTTTGTTTCGTCGTATCCTCTAATGTTTGGATTACATACAGTTTGTTTCTTTTCCGCATGCGCTCTACTTCCTCTGATTTCATGTCTCCATATTTCTATAAGCAAATTAAAAAGGCTAAATGACAAGCCTGACATTGAGACATGGGGTCAGTCCTAGCAACTCTGACCGTTACAGTACCTCATAGGCTTCTTTGATGAGATCACTGATGTCCACCTTGGAGAGGGATGATGCTTTGTCGTTGTTCCCCACTGAGTTTTGCTGCACTGTTTGTGGTAGAGGACTGTCCTTATTGGTCACATTATCGAAAAACCTGCCAGGGCAAACAGAGCAGCAGTTAAGTAACATTAACAAGATGGGAATTCCTGTAGAATTAACTCACTGTTTTGGATATTGTTACTTCACAATTCATCATGAACCTAATACAGTACTTTGAAATAACCAATTCAGTTGACCTTCAGGTCTCGCCCTCTCTGTGTTGACACTCACTTGCTGAGGATGGTGACTGCCTCAGCGTCGTCATTGGAGCTGATCAGGCCCTCCATGTTGTAGTCGAGCACAGCCAGGCCCAGCTGCAGGATGGCTTTGATGCCGTCGTAGAAGAAGCAGTCGACCACGTTGACAGCACTCTCTATGGGCAGGACGCTGATAAACAGGGTGAGGAACCAGGACAGGGACACAGAGGAGAAGAAGGTCAGGTCTGTCATGTGCTCTGTCAGCTGGGTGAGGTGCATTCGGATCAGCTCCTCAAACACCGCCTGGTCCACCAGGGCACCTGAGGAAATACAAGATATTTGTAAACAGGATTTATAGCAGTTATGGGAGAAAGTGTAAGCTAGGTATTTAGTATCAAACACACGTACACTGCATATATTTAATGTGATGCAACACTAAAAATGATATTGTTATTCAGCTGCGTCTCTCACCAATGATCCTGCGGTTAAAGTAGTCAGGCAGCATCCTCTCACAGATGGCCACTAGCAGCCAGAAAGCCTCCTCCTCTTTAGCATAGAGCAACAGGACCGACGTCAGGATGTTCATGGCCTTCACAAGAGAAAAGGAGGATAGATGTAAAGATGCCTATGAGCTTTTTGAAAGAAAGAACGCAGGAAAGTGTTATAGGGGTTTCTAGCTTAGCACCTGGCAATAGCCGATTTTGGGGTTCCTGTAGGCATATGCAGTGAGGACTCTGCGCAGGGCAGAGATGCCTGTGTCGCTCTGGAAGGCAGGGTGCTCTGGTAGGGAGCGGTGCAGGTCTCGCTCTATCTCATCAGTGGCAAGGGTGCTGGTCCCCAGAGACTGATCCACTATCTCACTGTAATACCCAGGGTTAATGGCCATGTCATTGACTGCACCTATGGTACCAAGACAAAACACCACACCATATTTAAACAAAACACATATTGCAAAACATTAAAGACACCACACTTTTACACATCAGTGAAGGAGACATATGAGCCAAATAACAGTGAAAGATCCATATCAAACAGAACCTGAGAAGAGCATCCAGAGTTCTCCTCTTAAGGCCTCAGGGACGCCACGCACAATCAGGTCTCGTGTCTTCTTGGTACAGAACATACTGGTGCCACGGCCATACTCTGAGAAGTGGATGTTCCATGACTGCTCCTTCATCTTCTCCTTTAGCTGTCAGGCACAGAGATGAAACAGCAGAATAAGAAATGAGCTGTCAAGGCTGAGACACCTAGACAGTACAAGGAGAGCACATTCTCACACTGGGTGGAAAATACAGCACTCCTAGAGAAACCAGAAATTTTATATTTCTTCATATTAGGAGAGGTCATATTTTAGAGTAAAATCCCACCATTTTGGCATCCAGGTTTTCAGCATCTTGGGGGTGGAACACAGTCATGAGGGCCTCATTGCTGACGGCCTTGCTGCTCTCCTTCTGTCCCACCATCATAGCCACCTCCTCTGGGTTGTCCTCAAAGTGATTGATGAGGTTTTGGCACTCCCTTCTGATACCCTGCAAGGCACAGTGAACCCACAGTTTGTTTTGAATGGCAGCAATTATAGCCTGGCAGATATTTTTACATTTGGTCCAGTTGGTTACACACTGCCAAATGTCAAACGAACTAACATGTTCATGCAAGTATTTTGTTCACTAGGCAAAAATGCTCATGTTAAATCCATCTATGATCATCACTTGTGTGTCCCAGCCAATCGTTACAATACTTTAGTTTTGGTCTTCCAACAACATTTGGGAGGAAAATAGAGCAATAGTTGCTCTAACTACAACGTGCAGTGAATATATTCAGTAGCCTATATCCCCTGGATAGCCCCGGTCTACCTTAATCTGCATAGGATGTGCTCATAAATGTGCTGCTACTCACAAATGTTTCAGAGAAACCAAGTTCTGATAACGCGTGCATTTTCTCAAATCCTCATAGTCAAACAACCAATAATACTGCACATCTCTGCTTCTTTTCCTGTGCTTGGTCCAAATTGCGTTCACACCTGCAGTGAAACACACCACGGTACGAATGGAAATGGACTGAGATCACCCTTTTTGAGAGAAGCACGGTGCATTGTTTGGTGCGCTCCCGAGTGCAGTTAGTGTTCACACCAGTTCAAATGAACCGAACCAAGGGGTTAAATGCACCAGAGTGAGGAAAAAACGCTTTAACCAATTTGATGTGAAAGCCCCCTTAGACACATTTGGAGGGTTGCAGACGAACTGGAATTGTGCCTTTGGGGCAGAGACCTAGCAGTAAAAAGGTTCAAAACAGGAAGTTAGTCACCTCAGTTGATGCAGAGTGTTGAGGACTGGCAGTCATCCCACACCTCCTGCTGATTGCATTGCTGAGACGGTCAAAGTCCCGAACTTCAGAGAACCTCAGAGCCCTCTTACCCCGCACACACACAGTCAAAGCCCTGCTGCTACGGTCCGGCTTCTCCACACCAATCACCTGCAAGGATAGGTGTTTGGGTCAACAACATTGAGCAAAACCACTGAGCCACAGAGGTTATTAAATTAGTTGAGTGTCAAGGTAGTGCGCTGTGTCTTGCCTCTCTCATGGGGATGATGACGTGGCACTGGCTGCCATCCTGGCTAGCGAAACACAGGTAGCTCTCAGACAGACAGATCTTCCCAAGCGTGTTGTAGTGGCTGAATGGAACCCATAGGAAGCTCTCATAAACCTCCAGCAGGTTCTCCTCTTTAGGCAGCCTGAAGAAGGCCCGGAATTGCTCATTCCTAGCATTAGTTTCCAAGCCTCTGAAGGAGAGCAAAAAAGAAAAGTAGTGAAAAAAGGAGGACAGCTTGAGAGCATGGAGGTAGTAAACAAAATAATAATATCATCTCCATTCACTATGGTGTCCTGAAATAACTGTCAAATATGAGTAAAAAAGAAGTGACAGGCAGTATGCCTCTTGGTGATCTGTAGTGGGTCTGAGAGGGAGGGCTCTTCCTGGAAGGTCTCCTTATCAAATAGGCGTTTGATGGAGTAGTCAGCAAGTTGCTCCATGATCAGAAAGGTCTCACTGAGGTGCAGGAACATCGAGAAGTAGTGGTCCTCCCCATTGGCCAAAACATGAATGCTCTCCGTCAGAATGACATTGGACGTTTTCTCCAGCCTCCAGATCTCATTCCACGAGACTACCAGCTTCACTGAAGAGGAAATAGATGATCTTTAATGATTAACTCACTGCCATTCTGTCATGACATGGAATGATAATAATATTGTATCCAAATACAAGTAAATGGATGAAGCCTGACAGTTCCTGCATTTAAGTGACTGTTAGTCAACAGTGAGGGCTTGTTCAGGTTTCTGTCTCGTCTCACCCTCGGAGCCCAGCAGATATGAGTAGAAGGACAGGAAGTTGGTGCTGAGGTAGAGCCAGCCCTGGCAGGGCACGCGGCCCCTCCAGTAGCTACAAGAGTAGTAGGTGACCAGCTTCTCCTTCTGAGGGAGGTCAAACCATTTCTCAAACCTCAGCAGTGCTTCACGGAACTTCTCAGGGTCGTCCTCCTGCACGCCTGACACCTTCCCTTCCTCAGCAATCAGCCCCTTTATAGAGAGAAGAGGACAACATCTCTCTCATGGTCACTGAAAGAAACAAATATAATTAGCAGTCTAAACACGTCAGCATGCCATCTCCATTCTGTAACATTTATGTCAAGGCATATAAATTAGCATCATATCGTTTCTTAAATTCACATTTTTATTACAAACCTACTATCCTTTTCTTAGCTTTCAATAAACAGTCAAAGGTTTTCATATCAGAAACAGTAATCAGTGAAAGACCATAATCACCACCAACTGTTTTCAAAGAGTAAGCACTTGCTGCATCAGTAGGCTTCACTATATTAATAAATCATTAAGTCTGTAGGAGGCCTCCATCTCCCTGTGAGAGTGGCAGAGATCAACAATAGTGGTGTCTGTGTAAACTATGCGTTTAATTATCTGTAGCGATTACTTACTCTGATCTTGCCCTGCACAAAGCTGGTGATGTCATCGCTGGAGTCAAACACAGACAAGGTTCTCATGAGGTTCTTCTCCAGCCACTCCCAGTGTTGGTTGATCTCCTCCTTGGTGCCACCTAATCACAGGGAAAACTCAGTCACAATGGAAAGGAAACTGTTTACACTATGCATGACTAAGCCATCTATTGTCACAAAATGGGAAATGAGTGTCGACTAAAATACAATCCTCAAAGGTTGTCATTACATGATTGTAGTTATTACATTACTGTAGCCTTTAATGTTTACTTGTGGCTATTCTGACAATGGAGATAGTTGAGAAAATGTAGAGCAAAAACTCTCACCACATGCTATTGACCAGTAGATCTGAGAGTCCGGTGTCTGGTGTAGAATGCGAAATGGAGCAACCTTAGACGTGGAATCCAGCATTGTATCAAGAGTTCCAACCAGAAGACCTGTCAAAAAAAGTAAGTAGAAATCATACTTCCCATTAACAGTCAGACATTATACATGCATGATAAGACATTTCAAAATCATGAGGCAATTTCATGCCTATTGATTGTACAGAATCTAGCAAACAAAACAGCCCTCCCACCTGGGTTATCAATCATGTAACATAGAATCGTGGAAAACTCAACAGATATTGTGCTGATTATCATCACATTAAAGTATCCTGCCTGTCGTGGTTCAAACCAACAGTGTTGTGTTACCTATCTAGGACCGTAGTTGCCTACATAAATTATTAACAAGATCAGAGCTAGGCCTTTACTGCTATTCCGGCCCGACTGCATCAGCAGCATCTATGGCTGCTGGGCTGGGGAATCATGACACAGCTGTACAGTGGCCTTAACCTCACCCTCAGGTTAATTGCTACTAATAGCCGGCTGGTGGACTAGACCACATCTATGAACTGATTACAGAGTTAGTTTTATCAAGAGATCATCCATTATAAAAGATTGGCAGAATTTCTACGTAAAAACCTGTGCATATGCAAGGGCCCAATTAAGCGAGCAGGTATCCCTAAATAATAGCCTGCCCTCTGCCCTGTGGCCATTTGAGATTTACATCTGGATACTTCAGGATAAAAAGATCCTTGAGTTGGAGGGGGCTTCAGGGGAGACGTTGAACAGGAGGAGAGCAGACACTGGGGGGCCTCCACCATCATTAGCCCAGTCAGAAGAGAAAGCTATTGTGTTCCACTTCATCAAACCCATTAATTACCTGTAATTATAGCTCTGATGTTCTAAGGGACAGAGCTAGATGGTGTTCTCAGTGTCCCTCTTTTTTTTACAGAGACATCTACCATTACTATCGGTAGACTACAGCCACTGGCACCGTCAGCTTCAATAGACTAGAAGGCCACCAGATTGCCATTTGTTTTGTTTTAGAGATGTGGCAAATGTGAAAGTTAGCTATGCTGTTTCAGTCAAGTGGATTACTGTGATCAACAGCTGATAATTGGCTTGTCAGAGGCTGTGTGTGACCATGTGCAAGAAAACCTACTATTATTGGGAAACGGACAGCTGACATTCACTGATTGCATGTGACCACGTTTACATGCACACCAATATCCCACTATTATTCAGGATACTCAAGTATTCTGTTTTGAGTTGACTCGTATGAACATCATATCCTGTTTACAATAACCCGAAAAGGCTTGTATCCCGGTTATGAGAAACCTGGATAACATGCCTGGGATATACTGATCTTAGACAGATACTGCGGCATGTAAACATCTTATCCTGTTTGATGTTGTTTTTCGCGGTTTGCGCAGGCTCAGTTTCACACATCAAGAGTGTTATGTGATGTTTTTATCTGATTGTTAAACAAATCACTTCAAAAAGTAGGCTACCTGTGCAGTTCAAACCAATAATTCCATAATAATTTATTTTGCTGGTAGGCTACTCTGTACTAAACCGTTTCTGCTTAGAATCTCCGACATTTGGTAGGCCATTTGTCAACTATAGTTAGATACATGTAGCTTCTCTTCTGTCATACTGTTTTGCCCTAAAAGAGTAAATAAAGTAGTGCTCACCAGAATAATGTCTTATATCGATAGAATGAATGCATTAGTAATCTAACACCGGTAAAGTTGTCTGGTTTGTTTAGGGACCAGGGAGAAAACACATTAACTCCAAAACAGATTGGTCCTGAGCAAAATATTGGTTTTAACCGGTTAAGGAAATGAAAATACTTTTCACCTTTATTTAACTAGGCAAGTCAGTTAAGAACAAATTCTTATTTTCAATGACGGCCTAGGAACAGTGGGTTAAATGCCTTGTTCAGGGGCAGAACGACAGATTTGTACCTTGTCAGGTCAGGGATTCAAACTTGCAACCTTTATGTCACTAGTCCAACGCTCTAACCACTAGGCTACGCTGCCGCCCCAGTTCATCTTGGGCACATATTTTATGTGGTTGAAATACTGTCTGCTTGCATAACAGTGTCAAAGATAACACATTACATGCGCATTTTCTCAAGAGATGTTGAAAGAAAGAAATAATATTTCCCCACTCCTGTTCCCAAGAAAAAAAAGCAACATTTGTTGTAGAATTTTACTGTAAGAAATGAAATATCAAAAGGTGCATGTAAACAGCTTATCCCGATTAAGATGAGACTAAGTGGGATATGAGCTACTATCTGGAACACTGTGCGCATGTAAACGTGTTCACTGACTGCTGAATTGCATGTTGAAGGAGGATCAATGTGTTATACAATAGGGCAGCATTGATCTCAAAGATCAACAAACACTATTTTCATGATGTCGAACAGGATCATCCCATTTCAAAAGCTAGGAATCAGTAGATCAGACAGAGACTGTGGAATGGATGACGACTGACCTGGCTCTTCTGCCTCTCTAGGGCATCATACTCGAGTACATTATCATACAGAAGTGCTGTGCGCCCTCAATATAGCATATTGCTCCACCTATAAAGCTAAAGCAAATGTCAGCAACCCAATATGACACTACTGTGTCATTTTGTGTGTGTGTGTGTACCAAAACAACAGACATCTCTGACAGCATCATCAAGTGTTGTGACAGTGTTTTGCAGCCTAAACAGAGGCAATTTTGTTGATGGCTTAGTCAGTAAGTAAATAATCTGCATCGTAGGCAGGCTATACCATAAACCAGGGGTCTTCAACCTTTTCTTGTCTAGGGACACCCTCCCAGGAAAACCGGTGACCCAGGGAACACCATCATCCGTTAGCAGGTGAATGATAATGGCAAGGAGAAGTAATCAACATTTTTAAATTAATAGATTTGGTGGATAGTTTGGATTAGGACGTGTAAACTCGAACATTGCCTATTAGCTAGAAAGGCAACTCTAAACACATTTTCGCTAAGAGCAGCTGTTTAAGTAAAGGTTAGCCATGTGTTGACAATTTTTTTTGTCCGAGTCAAGAAAGCTTACCAGCAGCACTTGCTGTACTGGTAGCCTATTCGCACTGATAGCCTATGTCAGATACTCCAGTGAGTGTAAATGGTACCAATTAGTGTCATTTGGTCAATATTAGGAGTGGAAAAATAAAAAAGATCTACTGTAGGTATGTCATTCAAAATGTGTTTACTCTGTTGTTGCACGCAATATTTATAAAAACATTGGGGGGAAAAAAATCCACACAAACAAATCTAACATTTTGTCGAACCCCTGCAGTACCTACGCAGACCCATTGGGCGCTGCGGACCCCGGTTGAATATCCCAGCTGTAAACTGTTAAATTGCAATACCTATTGCAATCTAAACTAACGTTTGGGGTCCAGCCTGTCCATTTGACACGAGGATCTGGAGAATTGTCTGCCTCCCACCCTTATGATTACATGACAGGATCTGAAGGGTGACGTTAGAAAATAGACCGGAAATATGAACCATTGTCCGATGGCATGCACACTTTGCTAGAATGGCACTAGGTTTTACCAGCCCAGCAATGCATAGAACACATACCTGTCAAACCGCCTCCTCCTTCGCCATATCCTCGCCTCCTTTGTAATACGAAATATTCGTTGCCTTTTTCTGTCACCCATAACTTTAATGCATTTTTCAGCAATATCTCTTCAGGTTTAAGCCACATATTTTAATTCACATATATATGTTGAATCAAATGTGCATGTCAAGGCTGTTCATTTCGATTGCAACATACACCCATGGACATTTGTTTCTGTGAGCGTTGAGCAGACCCTTTCCCACGTCCACAGAAACCTTGCCAAAGTCAACGATACAAGGGCTTCTGGGGATTGTAGTTTCTTGACATTGGTGCGTGTATGCACCAGAATGAGCTCGCTTGATACTGTTGACTTGATTTCCCATAGTCCTTCTCGGTCGAAAAGATTCAAATGTTATATCTTCACAGTGCAAAATACTGTAACAAATACTGCAACATAATAACTAGAGCGTCAAGCACAATGATGTATACAGTATAAACACCAGTGTTGTAATACTCGAGACCGGTCTCGCGTAAAACCAGTCTTGATTCGGTCTCAGACAGTAAGGACTGGTAATTTCTTCCAGAGAACAGCGGAGTAAAAAAACTAATAATTATCGCTTCCATTCAGTCCAGTGTTGCCAACTCCTTAGTAAGGAAAGTAGCTATTGGCTGTCCGAAAAGTCGCTAAATGACGTAATCACCTAATTTGCATAATTGGCCATGTGCATGTAATTCCTCGTGGGAGTGACAAAAAGTGAGTAAAAAACACCCTAAATATGTTTAGAACTACAAATTAACTTTTTATTGTCAACAAAAGTGACCCAAAAGAGAGTTTAAAAAAAAAACTATTAAATTTATTATTTAATTAAAAAAAATTGTTTTCTTAATTTGGTTTGGTTTTTAACCTTATGGTCCACTTAGGAGCCTACAACAAGTCACAGTAAAACATGAACATTTTTAACCATAACATTTTTTACATTTTTTTGTATACAATCTACATTAACAATCTAAATGGACCAAAAAGAGACAATAGAAAAAACTGTCAATGGCAATGTGAGAAAATGATGGTAACTAGTCTGGCCCTAATTCAGGTTAATTGTTTTTTTCCCCCAGATCCCCCTCCACACACACACAGGCTGTGCTGGCTCATAGAAAGAGTGGGTCATTGTCATTTTGGTTAAAGCTCTCTGTAGCAGGTTCAGCAACTGAGGGAGCTGACTTAAATGAGTAAGCAGTTGATGTGCCAAAAAGCTGCAAAACATTATCAGGCAGCTGGTGCTCATAGCAAGCCTCACCAGACAGCTTCAGTCCATATTGAATATACAGGATGGAGTTAAGGGTCTGCAAGGACATCCGATTCCTAAGTTTGCTTTTTACCACACTCATCTGGCTGAATACTCTCTCGACTTCAGCATTCAAGTGTGGCAAGAACAACACAGACACAGCAGCCATAGCAAGTTCTTGAAACGGGTTGATATCAGCTGCATCCCTGAACTTCCAAATCTCATTCCAGAAGCCCAGTGTGTTTTTTGTCTCATTCCATTTACTAAGATGGGTGGCATGCCATTGCTGGACAATCTTGTCTATCTCTGCAGGGGAGTAGCCAAGCAACTTGGCTATTTTTTCTATTCTACAGGGCTCTTATTGTGTTTTAGAGTTTCCTCCACATTGAAAACTGACATGTACTGCAATGCTTCGATGTTGTCCGGCAGTCTCACCCTCAACTCATTAGTGAGGGAGATGGTGAAGGCTACACACCGCTTTCGGATATTGTTTTCATCCTAAGGCGCAACGTGGAGCTCAGCTGCCTTGACTCAAAAAGGTAACCAAGGTACGGTTTGGGACAGAACTGTACATTCAGTGGCGATTTTAGCATGTAAATCTTGGTGGGGCAAACTTAATATTTTTTTTAGATGCATGCCAGCCAAGCCACTACACAACAGAACACAAGTAACAATACATGAATTGGACTATAACGGTGACAAACGGTGCCAACAAACGGTTAGGGCCTACATAAACCTGTCCCAACACCTTTCCACTGTTACACCTGGCTATCAGCGGAGCCTTGTCTGGCAGAGAAACAGTTAATTCAGCCTCTTTTACTGCCTTTTAAAAAAACATGCAGACATAGCTACCTCCCAAGTGGCGCAGTGGTCTAAGGCACTGCATCTCAGTGCTAGAGGTGTCACTCCAGACCCTGGTTCGATCCCGGGCTGTATCACAACCAGCCGTGATTGGGAGATCCATAGGGTGGCGCACAATTGGCCCAGAGCTGTCCGGTTTAGGGGAGGGTTTGGCCGGGGTAGCCGTCAGTGTAAATAAGAATTTGTTCTTATTTACATTACTTGCCGAGTTAAATAAAGGTTAAAAAAAGGCTCTCTTGCTTAAACACATGTGGTTTCTACTGACAATTGAGATGTACAAACTATGGCATAAGGGGACGACGAGCAGATAAGAGGCAATCCGTAATTTCAATAAAGACAGCGAGCTAGGACCGACGTAGTCAATATACAATTGAAGTCGGAAGTTTACATACACTTAGATTGGAGTAATTAAAACTCGTTTTTCAACCACTCCACAAATTTCTTGTTAACAAACTATAGTTTTGGCATGACGGTTAGGACATCTACTGTGTGCATGACACAAGTAATTTTTCCAACAATTGTTTACAGACATATTATTTCACTTGTAATTCACTGTATAACAATTCCAGTGGGTCAGAAGTTTACATACACTAAGTTGACTGTGCCTTTAAACAGCTTGAAAAATTCCAGAAAATTATGTAATGGCTTTAGAAGCTTCTGATAGGCTAATTTACATAATTTGAGTCAATAGGAGGTGTACCTGTGGATCTATTTCAAAGGCCTACCTTCAAACTCAGTGCCTCTTTGCTTGACATCATGGGAAAATCAAAATAAATCAGCCAAGACCTCAGAAAACAAATTGTAGACCTCCACAAGTCTGGTTCATCCTTGGGAGCAATTTCCAACCACCTGAAGGTACTACGTTCATCTGTAGAAACAATAGTACGCAAGTATAAACACCATGGGACCACACAGCCGTCATACTCCTCAGGGAGGAGACGTGTTCTGTCTCCTAGAGATTAATGTACTTTGATGCGAAAAGTGAAAATCAATCCCAGAACAACAGCAAAGGACCTTGTGAAGATGCTGGAGGAAACAGGCACAAAAGTATCTATATCCAGAGTAAAACAAGTCCTATATCGACATAACCTAAAAGGCCGCTCGGCAAGGAAGAAGCCACTGCTCCAAAACCGCCATAAAAAATCCAGACTACGGTTTGCAACTGCACATGGGGACAAAGACTGTACTTTTCGGAGAAATGTCCTCTGGTCTGATGAAACAAAAATAGAACTGCTTGGCCATAATGACCATTGTTATGTTTGGAGGAAAAAGGGGGATGCTTGCAAACCGAAGAACACCATCTCAACCGTGAAGCACGAGGGTGGCAGCATCATGTTGTGGGGGTGCTTTGCTGCAGGAGGGACTGGTGCACTTCCCAAAATAGATGGGTTCATGAGGAAGGAAAATTATGTAGATATATTGAAGCAACATCTCAAGACATCAGTCAGGAAGTTAAAGCTTGGTTGCAAATGGATCTTCCAAATGAACAATGGCCACAAGCACACTTCCAAAGTTGTGGCAAAATGGTTTAAGGACAACAAAGTCAAGGTATTGGAGTGGCCATCACAAAGCCTTGACCTCAATCCTATCAAATCTGTGGGCAGAACTGAAAAAGCATGTGCGAGCAAGGAGTCCTATTGGCCTGACTCAGTTTCACCAGCTCTGTCAGGAGGAATAGGCCAAAATTCACCCAACTTATTGTGGGATGCTTGTGGAAGGCTACCCGAAATGTTTGACCCAAGTTAAACAATTTAAACGCAATGCTACCAAATACTAATTGAGTGTATGTAAACTTCTGACCCACTGAGAATGTGATGAAAGAAATAAAAGCTGAAATAAATCATTCTCTCTACTATTATTCTGACATTTCACATTCTTATAATAAGGTGGGGATCCTAACTGACTTAAGACAGGGAATTTTTACTAGGATTAAATGTCAGGAATTGTGAAAAACTGAGTTTAAATGTATTTGGCTAAGGTGTATGTAAATTTCCGACTTCAACTGTAACTATTTGTTCAGCACTTTTGAAATGTACAGCGACAGAATTCAGAACATGGGCCGTTCTTACAGTATTCTCCCTGTACACCAAGTCAGAACCGTAGGATAAATAAAGTGGGCATATAAGCAGACAATGAAAGCTCTTACAATATTCAATGATGACATTTCTCTAAAACAGGCTATAGGCTACATGTGCACCACCAATGGTTATGAGGGGGAAAGGGACCACAATTTTAGGGTGAGGTACATGGGCTACTAACAGCTTATTACACAACATACACTTAGTATTACTTTCTTATCTCCCTGGAATATTACATCATTTTTGCAGCAGCATACAATACATCTTTGGACTCACCTTGTTGTGCTGTGCTCACTTGAACAGGAAGGTGGCGTGGTGGTCTTTCGTGAGCAAATTTTGTCATCAAACTTTGTCCTCAAAGTCTTGCATTCTCCGGATTTATGGTGCTTTCGCAACAACCGGGAACAAGGTGGAATCATGACGTTAGTGATCTTCAGGTCGGAGCTCTAGAAAGAGGCCCAAGTCCCGACTTGGAATTCCGAGTTGGATGACCATTCATAACGTATTTACCTAGTTGAAGCGAGTTTTTTTCACAAGTTCTCAGTTGTCTTGAACTCACTGAAGTCCGAGATATTCGAGTTTCCAGTTGTTTTGAAAGCGGCAGAAGTCATGCTGGATTGACAGCATGGCCAATGTTGAATGTTTATCCTTTAAAGCTTGGAAAAGAGACCCTGAAACTCAGACTTGGACCACACATCCACTCCACTGAATAGCAGGCTAGTGATTGCTTTGCAATGCTTGCAGTTAGCCTCTGATTCCTTCCAAACCACTCATTGTTGAATTTGAGATTTCCAACTTGTTTTGTAATGTTTATCTCCAATAGCCGATGAGCAACTGATACGTTTTATCTGTAATTTCTCTTCATCATTTCTCTTCATATGACAAGGACCGAAAAGGATTTGCCAGTAGATTGTTGATTTGATTCATGATTATGACTGCTAGCTTGCTAGCTAAGATTTTGAAAGTATGATGTTGACATGATCAGTCCAATCAAAGCTACTGTAGATATAACGTGATTTGACTTCATTTTATCTGTGGCCAATGACCTTGAGCCTTCTTGGATGGGTACTTCCAATGTAACCCTATGTCAGCACCCAAGTGGCTTGAATTTTCTAGCTCTCCCCGTAGATTTTGTGGTGACGTGTGTCCCCATGAGTGACAGAACACTTAGCCAATAATGGCGCCACAGAAAGCGCTGAGCTAGGCTGAAACACCTGCATTTTGGAGCTGCCTTACTCAAGAAAGCAAAAAATAGAATTTTTGTATGCGGCTTTATTAACTCAATGATTAGACTTTTTTTTACATTGTTTTCAAACTGATATGTGACACGTATTAATGCCAAAATAACATTCAAAACAGGCCTGAATGACGAGTCGCCACTGTGTCAGTTCCACGTTAAATGCAACGTTTCACACAAGTTATTTTCAAAGATAGCTAACAGCAAGTGCGCTGCAATAAAAAACACAGTTCCACTCACCAGATAATCATCATTTGAAATGTAACTTCTTGTTGAAAGTTATTCTTGAAAAGGGAGAAGCTAACAAATTAGCAACAACATCCTATTTGATAACACCTACTGCAACTGCTGCAAACTAGCCGACAACAAAAGCTAGCTAGCTAGCTAAATCGTGGGGAAACTACTGCTCGCTATAGCCCTTTTGCACATTCCATGATCGAATGTTCTAAACACACTTCCTATCGGTGTGGCAATTTCCGGTCAGTCTAGTTGTTATCGACGATATAACATTACTACCACTATGTCGCAGTTTTTTACTAGGTGTCTTCAGGACTTGCCTCAAATTAATATTAATGATGTACATCGAATTGTTAAATCAGCCTCAGAGACTCCAGCTAGCAAGAATGAAAAGGGGTTCAAGATGTATATAGGAAGCTACATAGACAACTATGAAGGTGAGTACCAAGTCAGTGATAGATATAACGTTAACTAGTTACAATCATTAGCTAGCTAATTTAACTATTATTTGTAGTTAGCTAGTTACTTCGTATAATGATGTAACGTTGACAGAATCTACCTGAGAATGTGTGTATTTTCGTGAGCTTGGTTAAGTTATGCTTGCTAGCTATATTTGCTAGCTAAAAATAATTGTTATTCATGTCTTCTACACAGTATCTAACAAAGATACATTGACAGGGGAGATCACCGTGAGGGCTGCCTGTCACAGGTCCATGAGGAGAGTGAAAAGCCGCACAGCATGAGAGTAGGGAAAGGTTATAGATAGCTACTAGGGACCTTGTTAAACATCTCCTGTGAGACACTGTCATTATGGTCAAAATGTGTTGGAGACAGTGTCAACGTTTAATCTTATCAGTAGATAGATAATGATGGGTCCCAATCCCAATTTAGAATTGCCCACTTTACCAAATAACCTGTTAAAATCTGTTGATGCAGTGTTTGGTAATTGTGTTACTGAGACACAATCTATTCCTGTATAGTTAAATGGGCCCCTAGTTAATAAGACTAGACACTACTGTTTATTGTTATATATGGGCCGCATCATTCTTATTTCTCACTTCAGTCACTTCACTTATCTTCACAGATGGTGTTAAAGCACTCCGAACCAGTGATAGTGGTCCAAAGCCACTGCTCCTGTCTTGCAGGAAGTGCTCTGTGCAATCATCTGGTGGCCCTTCTTTACCAGACAGTCCACTACTCTCAACTAAACATTCCTGCTGCACCACCAGTTCACAGCTGCACAGACACAGAACAGCATTGGCACAAGCCAAGAACACTTGTGAGTCTATCAATATCCATAAAAAATGCACCTGAAAAGTATTCAGCCTATGTAACAGTAAATCCTTGTTAATTAGGGTATGAAACCAGGTCCGGTTGATGGGATAGAGTTCCGTAAACCTACTAACTCGTGTGCTGATGGAATAAGGTAAGTTGGAGGTTCCTAGAATGGAAACATTTTAGAAAACATTTTCTTGTGATTGTATCCAGATGATAATGACAAATGTTTGGGACAAAGCCTGGGGGTAAATATATAATCTATAAATCTGTATATTTTAATTCATTTTATTTGAACTTTCAGGCTTGTGCTGTTTCTGGAAAAGTTACATGAGTCTTTGTCATAGTAATCTCTCCAACCTGATGTTAAGGTTTTAAAATGTTTTGCAGAAGTTCTCTCTACAAAGCACTCAATGGATACATGCCTGACATGGACCTTCTCTGCGTCTCAGAAACGTATGCCAACTTTTCTCCACTTACTGCCCCTCTTGTGACAACAATGGAAATGTCAGCTGACGTGCCCCTGGTTGAGTCCGCCTTTGGGCCAGTGCAAACCGGCAGTGTTCTGTCCTATCAGCTTCCACAGCCAAAGACCCGTGAAATTGTGAAGATTGCCGATGCCTCTTCTCCACCAATACTTCCATTAGATGGCTACAGGCTTCCCAGTGTGCTTACGTCCTTAGCCATCAGGAGCAGTTCCACGTCAAGGCATCAGAGACAACCTACGAGGTGTCACACAAAGTCGAGGTTGCTACAAGGGAGCAGAGCAGCAGCCCAGAATGGCATCAGCTCAGGAAAATTAGAATAACATCCTCTCGTTTCCGAGAGGTTTGCCATGTCCGGGGAGAGACCTCAGCTGACCGCCTAGCTGAGCGGATGTTCAAGGGATCTGGTATGCAGACCATGGAGATGAAGAGGGGGCTAGCCATGGAGCCAGTGGCTGTACAGGAGTACTGCACACTGAAGAATGTTAACTTCTTTCCGTGTGGCTTCGTAGTGCACCCAGATGCTCCGTGGTTAGGATCCTCTCCAGATGGAATCATATTTGATCACAGTGTGAGACCACACTTTGGACTCTTAGAGGTCAAGTGCCCAAATGTACCAAGTTATGTTGACTGCCCTTACCTGAAGATACAGAATGGAGAGCTGAAGTTAAAGAGATCTCATGCTTACTACTGGCAGATGCAAGGTCAAATCCTTCTCACAGGTTGTAGGTGGTGTGACTTTGTCATCTGTGCACAGGAGGACATCCTAGTTGAAAGGATATATACAGATCTACAGGTTTCAAAAATTATAAGAGAGAAGGTTGACCACTTTTATTTTTACCACTACTTGCAGAAGTGTCTCTCGCACCTGAATGGATGCCCTGCATGGGTGCCAAGTTCAGTGGTTTTATGAAAAATAAGTATTGACGTTCTTGTGAAGAAATCTACAGTAGAATAGATTTGTTTAAAAAAAATGTATTTCAGCAAATGTTCAACAGTTCAGTTAATAAATGACACATCTAACATTGTATTCAATCTTGCATTCTGGCTATTCTGTGTTTACTTGATTTCTTTCCCCCCACCCCTGTTACTCATTGCCTAATTAAAGCCAATACAAGCTCCACACAAACTGATATTAACTACAACACAAATGATTGATACATGTCGTAGATAAACAAATTATTATTTTGCTGCTAGCAAATAAAACACATTTACACTGGCTTGGCCCATGCTCTGGACCTGATCAGAGACGGCACCGTCCACAGGCAGCGCACCTTGTTCTTCATCCCCCTCAATCGGAGCAGGAGGTTTCAGTCATCTTCCCCAAACACCAGGTCTCTTTTGAATGTGCCAGTTTCACGCGAAGACAGTAGGAACAACACCTCTTTTTAGGTATTGTCGCCCCCCAATTCTTCCCTCAACAAAGTCACTTTCGACGAAATGTGTACTACACACCTTTTCTGTAATGAAACAGAAAAGGTGTTTGGTGACAGCAAAGTTGTCTCGACGTACTGCCACCAACCACCTTTTTCTGAGCTCAACATCGACCGGGAAACGATGCAAGCTCACAATACCATTACATTTGAAAGAAAATTAACACAGCGGCACTGAACAATGTTCATTAGCACCTCCTTCGCGGGGCTGTAATTTAAACGTAGTCATTGCGAACTATTTCAGTCAGAAATGCATCGACGATAGCTAGTAAGCTAATGATAAAAAGAATAGCAGAACACGCTCCGGAAACCATCAACCCGATCGGAAGTAAATTAGAACGTTGGAGGCGGTATAATGCATAGAGCCTACTGCGCAGTTACCGGTTGGCCTTCAAGAAGGCAGAAGTTTACATACATTTTTGTAAAAACGGTCCCATCCATTAAATCAAAATATGATTGGTTGATTCCAATGTCACTCTAAAATGTTGCACTAATAAAGTTGAATGGCAGATGCCTTTATCTCGCTTCTGATGGCCTAGCCAATGGCTGACTTAGCTAGATTTATCTCCCCAGAGACCAACAAAGAAAAATCCTGATTGGATATTTTCTATTCAGTGTTAATCCTTTCTAACAAAAACGGAAGAGATTAAATCAGAACATCATTGAAAATAATTTTATAATTTTTTAAACCCTTAGCCTTTCTCTGAAGTAGCAGAAGGCCCATTGTTCCTCACTGTTTGGGTTAGTAAGAATTTGTTGAGTGGCTCTATTGTCCCTCAGCAAGCATCGTTTTCCTATTCTGAATGTCCAAAGAATCCATGTTGTTCTCAAATATGAACACAAATACTGGACATTTTGAATTATTGTGGCGATTTCACATAATTCCAATCATGTTCTTGAAATGGACTCGTATTTTTCTGGTCTCGGTCTTGACTCGATTTATTCCAGTCTTTGTCTTGAATTCGTCTCGCTTTAGGTGGTCTCAAACACAACACTGACAAATATGTGGTCTGTCTACGGTGAAGTGCAGCTGATATAATTGACTGACTATGAATACTAATAATGTCCCTCATTTTTGCATTATAATTAGAAAAATTAAATAACAGCCAACAGGGCAGCCTTACAGCAAATACCACTAAAATGCCATTACCCTTCCCTGCCTATTTGCCCAATTAACTTTTTTTTCACAGAATTCCAGATGTCTCACCAACTGTGAGGTGAGCATGGCCTTTTCTAACAATTAATTGCATCACTAGTGAATGAAGATCAGAACATGTTTAATCCCTTTTACAAACAAAATGAACAAATTAACACCAAGCAATATTTTGATCAAACAAAAATGTATTTACAATAAGTATTTTATTAATATATACCAGTTTAGTACATTTCCCACATAACTGAGTAAAATAAAATGAACCTTTGTCCATTATTTAAGCAAAAATACTTAGACATTTACTCTGGAAAGGCTGAACAAGGTTAAGACCAGTTTCTTTTGTTTAAAACCTGAGACATGTATTGACATTTAATGAACTAATTCATGTGAAGTGCATGCACAATCTAGTTGAAAATATACAGTGAACTCATTGCATTTTTCTATTAAAGTAGGATGGCATGGAATATATCTTTCACTGGTGAATAATTTTAAGGCACACACCCAAAAAGCACAGGTAGTTACTGAAACAGATGTACAAATATTTGCATGAAGCCAGGGGGTTTACATAGATGCTCTTACTCCCATACCCAGACTCGTATTTCCAAGTTAAAATACCACTCCTAACATGCATCAAACTCATAAGACACATTTTTTAAATAAAAAGACATGTAGCTACAGATCAGGAAGCGCTGGGCAGGGGTGTGTGCCAGGGCACCTAAGTAATTGTAATGTCACAAGCATACAGGAGGAGGAAGCAGACCCTCATTTTGGGATTTACCTCTAACAAGTGGCAAACCAAATTCACATGTACATTCAATTAACAACAATGAGACAAATCTATATTTCGAAACTGGAATGTTCCTCACATAATCTTATGCTGTCCTCTGCTAGACAAGGCAAACCAAGGTTTGTTCGAGAGACACTAACATCCTATGCTTATGATTGAAATCAAATCAATGCTTAGACACATACCAGAGGTAAAACTGAGCTTTGTATAGCAGTGTGCTTGCTGTCAAAGTAATTTGCCACGCAAAAAATAGTAGCAGAATTTTCAAAGCTGGAAATCTTATCAGAAAATGCCTTACACTAACTACTGCATTATTGTACGCTTCTAAATGTAAGGGTCTTTGAAACAGAATTTGCATATCACCTCAAACTTTCGTTGTCATGAGAACTGTCACCTATAATACCCCATTAAAAACAAACACATGGAGAGTAGTCTAATCCCAGTAAACTGTGGGTGTGAAATTAGCTATAAAAAACATGTAACTAACTGAGCCATTGACTGAAGGAATTAAACCTCAAGAAACGTAATCAAATAAATCATTAAAAAGTACAATTAAAATAAATCGGAATTAAACAAGAGTGAACATGACAATTTCCTAACTTATATGGTGGTAAGTGCATCGAAGAATTGCCTCATCAATTTAATGTTAAAATGATATGCATAGGTAGGTTGAGGCCTCTTTTCCTATGAATAATCTCAGACCCACACTCCTGGTTTCACTTGCTTCATGACCACAGGAAACATCTTTGAATGTAATTGATTGTGGTGCAAGTCCCATTAGCCATGCTCCAGTGCGTGGAGTGAGGATGCTGTTCATGTCCGGGGTGCCAGTTGGTTTTGTGAGTCGCCCTCGAAGGCCAGGTTGTCATAATGGGGCTGGATGGCCACCTGGACTGACCCAGGGTCAGGATAGTTCCCCAACGCTGCAACACAAACATGATTACAGTCAGTCAAGCCTCATAAGTGCTGCTAGCAAACCGTACAAGAACCAACCTGCTGGTCAATATTTATTTTGGCACAATGGCTCATACAGAGGTCAATGGATAAGCAAGCTAAAGAGGAGGGAAACTGAGAGGCACTTCAGCCCCAGACAGTAACAATACTGGTTGTTTGATCAGGAATAGACTTTGTAGTGGACTCGTTGAAATCTACTTGCAGCAATCAAACTAACTAGATAAAAAAAAGTATCTGAAATTCATTAACGGGAATATCTAACCACTAGAATTTAAAAAACATGGGTGGCAAAATTCACACAATATGTCTTGAGCAGGGTTGCGGCTTCAACACATTATCACAGTAATGTGAAAGCCTGCATCTTCCAAAGAACATGCACAAAGTAGTACCACTGCCAACTGAACTACAGTAGTCCCCCTTATGTCTATAGACAATGCTTATGTGAAAAAGCTCTCAAAGCTATTTATGTGATGTTATAAGACTTCATCACTTCATCAAAATAATTTGCCTCCGAATGTGAATGCTGTGTCTTACTCTCAAATGTGTGGGTCTCGTCTGCTGGGCTGCTGTGCTTCTCTGTGCCCTGTACGGAGGCATAGCCTGAGGAGGCATAGCCTGAGGAGGCTGTCTCACCGCGGGTGTCATCTGGGACGGGGACGCTAGGGTAGGACCTCATGTCTGGAGGCATGGTTACTTGATGACTGGGATGCTCCTCCTCCGGCTGCTGCTCAGGGGGATACAAGTGGACTGACTAGCATCACTTTCATAAAAACAAAGCCATTTCTGGTCCCACTACAGGCATTTCAACTTGCAATCTAGCATGTTTGCCATGTCCTTAAACAATGGCACTAGCAGTGTAAATATTGTTTAATCTATAAGAGTTTTTAAATCAAGAACTTCAGTGAATGACAGGCAAAGGTTATTTCAAAGTACAGGGTAATGCAGAGGACATGATGCAAGATACAGTTGCCTACCTCTACTCCCAAGGCCTTGAGGATGTCACATTTACACATGGGGCATGTCCTGTGCTCCAATAGCCAGGGCTCGATGCAGGTCTTGTGGAAGAAATGACTGGAAAGAAAAAACAAAAACAAACGAGAATCATGATGACCTCACAAAATGAAGGGAATTGTAATAGACAGGGGTAGGCCTACTGTACTCCATGTGACAATATTAAAACTAGCAACAAGCCACTGCAGTTAGGCACTTACTTGCAGGTGAGGATGGTCAGCACGTCGCCAGACTTGTAAGCATCAATACACACTGCACAGGTGTCAGCATCAGGCCCAGTCTCCTGAAAAACATGTTCAATAATACATTGTAGTGACTAGGGCTGTGGCAGTCATGACATTTTGTCAGCTGGTTATTGTCATGCAAAAGACTGCAGGTCTCACGGTAATTGACCATTAAACATAAACAACTTTAGCATCTCCAAGCTGTATTCAAGCCATGGATGTGCGCCTTTGGAACATCTACATTTAAAACGTCTAATAAATCAATTTAATATACACCCTCACAATAAATCGATTATTTTAGCCAGGTCTAAAGAAATATTAGGATATGAATAAAATGTATTTTAGAGAACAGAATATAAATTGATCCACTGCATGTTGTTATCTGTCTATGCTCCATGCCATAGGCTGTAGGCTTGTTCATTTAGCTGACAAGATATGCTTGTAAGTCCCTTGCCATTATTTTATGATTTTATAGTAAGAAGTATATAATTGAACTTAGCTGAATTAAATAGACAGGATATTCCGGCGCAAGTGCGCATATGAAGTGGCTACGTTGAGCATAAAAGTATTCAATTGAAACAGGTATACACTATATTTAGAGTTACTTGGCAACTGTAGTTGTGAATCATACAAACCTTAGACATCAAAACATGGGCTGCATGATGCGACTATAGGCTATTGATGATTTGAGAAAGTCAGAAAAAAAGCTTTCGCTCCGTTCCTTACCTCAGGCTGCACAGCTGTTCTCATCAAGTGATCATATTTTCAGCCATCAAACTATTCTCAGTTTAATCTCATCTTTACTAATATGTGAAATTAGTTTTGGTTCACAACTGCCCATTATCAAATGAACAGGAACAGGGGCAGGAACAGGAACAGGGGCAGGGGAAAAAGACATGTCATCCATATGCACTGGAATAGCGAATGGTGGCTGCGCTTTGTTTTATAGCAGAGATGTGCTTAATAGGAGCAGCAGAGGACTAAATACAAGAACACTTATTTCACTCCACACGTCAAACACTATTCGAGGAGCTATTACTGTGCTATTCAAAATCACCACAATTGTAAGCCACCTTGCACAATCAATGAACCAACAGCCTCGCCTAGGGCTATACTTTCTCTCCCAGACTCATGGATAGAAAGTTTGGAGCGTAGCATAAGGAAACCAGTCCATCCAGTATCGATAATAATACAGTCCACACTCATAGGCAATTACTAACATTTGGTCTAGCCTATACTCCCAAAATTAAACAATGTGCCAAAGACATCTTAAATCAGCTTTATTTTGTGTTTTTCCTGCCATTTGTAATGGGCTAAGTATTGTATAACAGCACAACTTGGGCTCATAAGCCTATGCAAAACCTCCAATATGCATATGAGTGTTTTGAATGAATCACCACCTTAGAAAGCGTTGTCCATTTTGTTGTGTTAGGCTTTAAAACATCCACAATGACCATGTTTTACACTCCGCTTCAAACTGCTTTGAAGTTCTTTCTTCAAATTGATCACCCCAGTGAGGTGAGTTGTAAAAGCATGATACTGTTTTGATAAGTGTTTGATGTGTTAGAGGGACAATAGACCCATGAGTACCAGGCCATTAGGACCTGATGGTCATTAGGGTACTACCAACGCATGTCCTGAGTGCATTAGAGGAGATTACCGTGACTCAATGGTCACGTGGTAATTTACTGAGGTCATGACTGCCGGTTTGACGGTAATACGTCACAACAGCCCTAGTGGTGACACTGAGCATACATGTATGTAGTCTTCATAAGAGCCTGTGGTCCGAGGCAACCATTGAACATTGCATTTGATACTGATCAGCATGGTTTTGGGGGGGAACAAACAGACAGTTACTTCCCCATATGTAGACCAACAAAGCAAAATTGTTTAAATGTGCAGTAGTCTGAGTAATGGGTTAAAGCAGAAGCTTACAATACTGTGCATGTCCTCAGAACAACAACCATACAACACACATCAGTAAAAATTGCATATGCCATGTGTTACCAGTTTGAAACAACCATATTTTTCAAATGATCCTCAAAGTGATGAATAATAACCATCAACACATCCGTATTGTACTTGAACATGTTTACCTCATCTCCCCGTTTCACAGTCCGGACTTGCAGCTGACCAATGGCTTTCTTGGCTTCCGCCTTGAGACGTTTCTGTTGGAAAGAAGAACGTGTTCAGTATTAGAACATGAGCATTCTAGTGTTTAAATTACATTATTCATCTGCTTCCTCTGACAATTCATTTACATCAAACAAGTTTAGCAACCCACTAAGTGGGTGGACAACTGAAAAACATCACTATGTAATAACTACAATGCAACAACAAAGCAAACATTTTGCACCAACAATTCATTTTTTAATTTCCTATACTGTGACCAGAAATGACTGAAATAAGGAGGAGCAAGAGAACCGTATGCGACGAGGTCATGTTAGAGAACATTGGTGATCTGGGAGAAGCAGAGCGTTCATTAGAGGAGCCCTTGCCTGTGTCATTAAGCCGTTCCTCTGAGATCATGTATTGGAAACGTTACATCAGCTTGCATATAGGATGGCAAAACAGCAGATTTACATAGATCAGGGACTTTTCCTATTAGGCATAAATAATCCTGGAGGGACAGTCTGACAGATTCAATTCTGTTCAATTCTAAAACTATAATTTGGAAAACACAATAAAATCATGCTTTGGACATATTGTACATACACAATTAAAGACTACTCACTCTGTGCTCATGCAGCCTCCCCATGGCAACAAGACATAATGTGCACAATGGCACACAGGAAGAGTCAACGTTATGTAAGGGGATTTAGGAGACACAGGATGAGTCAGGGACAATATTAGCTTTGAGGATTCTCTGGAAAATGTCATCATTATGTATATGTTTTCTGTGATATACACTGAACAAACATATACTGAGTTACAGTTCATAAGTAAATCAGTCAATTAAAATAAATTCATTAGGCCCATAATCTATAGATTTCACGACTGGGACTACAGATATGCATCTGTTGGGTACAGACACAAAAAACAAAAAAAAGAAAGTAGGGACGTGGACCCGAAAATCAGTACTTTTCTGGTGTGAGCAACATTTGCCTCATGCAGTACGACATCTCCTTCGCAGAGGATTGATCAGGCTGTTGATTGTGGCCTGTGGAATGTTGTCCCACTCCTCTTCAATGGCTGTAATAAGTTGCTGGATATTTGCGGGAACTGGAACACGATGTAATACACGTCGATCCAGAGCATCCCAAACATGCTCAATGGGTGATACAGCTTATGCCTGCCCATACCATAACCCACCACCACAGGGCACTCTGTTCACAACGTTGACATCAGCAAACTGCTCACCCACACCATAAAATGCCATCCATGAAGAGCACACTTCTTCGATGGCCACTGGCACGCTGGAGGTGAGCATTTACCCACTTAAGTTAGTTACGACGCCAAACTGCAGTCAGGTCAAGACCCTGGTGAGGACAACAAGCACACAGATGAGCTTCCCTGAGACAGTTTCTGCAGAAATTCTTCAGTTGTGCAAACCCACAGTTTTATCAGCTGTCCGGATGGCTGGTCTCAGACGATCCCCCAGGTGTAGAAGCCGGATGTGGAGGTCCTGGGCTGGTGTGGTTACACGTTGTCTGTGGTTGTGAGGCCAGTTGGACATACTGCTAAATTCTTTAAAACGATGTTGGTGGCAGTTTATGGTAGAGAAATTAACATTCAATTCTCTGGCAAGAGCTCCAGTGAACATTCCTGCAGTCAGCACGCCAATTGCACCCTCCCTCAAAACTTGAGACATCTTTGGCATTGTGTTGTGTGACAAAACTAGCACAAGGTGTACCTGTGTAATGACCATGCTGTTTAATCAGCTTATTGATGTGTCACACCCGTCAGGTGGATGGATTATCTTGGCAAATAAGAAATGCTCACTAACAGGGATGTAAACAAATTTGTGCACAAAATGAGAGTAATAAGCTTTTTGTGAATATGGAACATTTCTGAGATCTTTATTTCAGCTGATGAAACATTGGGCCAACATATTCGCAACATGAAGTGTTTTTGTTCAGTATAGAAAGAGTTTGGTTTTGGATATCAAAGACTAACATAGCACAGACGGTTTTGATGCTTGACAACATTCTTCATAATCCTTAAAGGGGCAGATATTAAAGTGAATACTGTTGCATGTTCACTTGACCGATATGTAGATTTGAGGGAGGCATGTTGCGGTCATTCTAGTTCACAGGGCGAGCACGAAGCTGGAGTTTTGCATATGATTACAGCCTGAACAATGGTGCCCTGTACCCTCTGAGCATAAGGTCCTAGCTCAGTGGGCGAAGTCAGCTCTGTTCTAACTGCTCAGCTACCCACTCAAAAATACACTTCTCTGTATCAGTCCGTCTACCCAGCCTCCCTGCAGAAAGCATCGGATAATCAGCCACATGTGAACAGACGCCCCTTAGACCACCGGGTGCTTCAGACAACACACAGCTTCACTGCTTCTGGGAGTGATCATGAAGCAAGGACAATATGTGGTACACTGCTAATAAGTTAACAGAGCCTGCAAGCAAGCACTTGAGACCAGTCAGTCTTCAAAGTCAAGGTTACCCCCTATATGCAGGAGTAAACAGTGCTGAAAAAAAGTACTGTAACTTTGAAAATCATGGGCCTGTTTACGTGAGTGGTTTTACCTTGCATAACAGCCCAGATCAAATCAGATGAAGTGGAAATACTTGTTGCGCAGCAGCAGGTTCAAAGGTATTTTGGAAACGCTACCATTGAGTGGAACTGAGCATTCTTCCCATAGTCAACTTTTCTCCACCATATAAGCCTGACAGTTCAGTTACACTCAGTGAATACAATCGGACAAAACCTTTAGACATAGAAAGTTATCCTTCTTCCTGCAGGGTTCTTGTGTTAAAAGAATATAAAGAGAATTAAACAAGCTGTTTGGGACAGACACCTGCAGACAAAGAACGTGTGCAAAGCTGTAAGGGTAAAGAACTGTAAAAGACAAAACACAAGGTGTGATCTGAAAGAAAACCAGTACAAGTCAGGACGCCTACCATCCCTTCATATTTCAGAAGGGAAACTCACTGCCGCTCTATCCCAACAACACAGATTTCAGAAAGAAGCTAAAGCAAAAGATCCCAAAGGCAGAAAACAGGAAAACATCAAATATTATAATAAAATACATTGCTGACCAGGGGTTCTCTCTGGTTGGCTGGATCCATGTCATGCAACAATCAGGTGATTAACAGTATAGATGAATCACCTCTACATAGATGAGCAGTCACAGACACTGACTCAACAGGAAATGTTGTCTTTATTTTAGTTTCACCTGACTCCCTCTGTATGGCTGAGGAATGCTGACACACCCCAAACTGTAGCCCAACTACATGTTCCATAATGTTTCCAGTTCGTTGAAACACACATAAGAGAAGGTATGTTTGACGCAGGAAAGGAAAACAACTGTTTCCAGTGGAATTTCCCCAGTCATATTGTTCTACAGATCAAAAGGCGATAGTGCTGCAGTATTCTGTTTCATCACAAACCACAGATTTTTTTTTATTTTACCTTTATTTAAACAGGGAGTAATATATATAATTCAGGGTAAATAATTGTCATCATTGTTCGAGAGACTGGAGACTGACCTGTTTGCGGTTTTGTAGACGAACGCTGTTGAGGCGGCGGGCTGAGTAGAAGATGAAGTAGCCCACAGTGGCTGCTGTTACCACGAAGAAGGAGATGGAGACAAAGAAGACCGAGTAGTGGCTCATCCAGGGACCATGCTGCTTGCCCACTTCAATAGTCATCGAGACCGGAATCCCTTGCCTGATTAGCTCAACAATCTCCATGCCCCGTCGGTGACCAATCATGATGGCAACCATACCTTCTGTTCCTGTAACCAGGGGGAAAACAAAGTATGAGGAAACATCACACTATCCTCAGACACATATACAGGCTGGGCCTTAAATATGCCCCCAAGTGCCCTCAACTGAATTTCACTATAGGCCTAATGTGTCTATCAAAAATATTTAATGAGCAATGTAAGAATATGGTGTAATTTAATGTGAAAACATATCTATTGCAAAGTATCCGTGTTTCCCATAGTATTTTTTCCCCCAGCAGTGGTGGCAAGGGTGAGGGGTGCATTGCTTCTAGCGCAATGACATGCTAGGTGTTCCCATTGACTTCCAGTCATTGAGCCAATGACTATCCATTTAAACCCCTGTAAGTCTAAGCCCATAGCTCACAATATCTACTAAGCTAACATATGGAATTGTTTTAAGATGGCAAATTGACACATTTTATGACCATTAGATTTTGAATTTTAGGACCCCTGTAGGTACACAAAAAAAATACACACACACACACACACACTCACACACACACACACACATATTTTGAAGTTGGAAGTTTACATACACCTTAGACAAATACATTTAAAGTCAGTTTTTCCACAATTCCTGACATTTAATCCTAGTAAAAATACCCTGTCTTAGGTTAGTTAGTCATCACTTTATTTTAAGAATGTGAAATGTCAGAATAATAGTAGAGAGAATAATTTATTTCAGCTTTTATTTCTTTCATCACATTCCCAGTGGGTCAGAAGTTTACATACACTCAATAAGTGTTTGGTAGCATTGCCTTTAAATTGTTTAACTTGGGTCAAATGTTTCGGGTAGCCTTCCACAAGCTTCCCACAATAAGTTGGGTGAATTTTGGCCCATTCTTCCTGACAGAGCTGGTGTTACTGATGGCCCATTCCTCCTGACAGAGCTGGTGTAACTGAGTCAGGCTTGTAGGCCTCCTTGCTCAAGCACGCTTTTTCAGTTCTGCCCACAAATGTTCTATAGGACTGAGGTCAGGGCTTTCTGATGCCCACTCCAATACCTTGATTTTGTTGTCCTTGAGCCATTTTGCCACAACTTTGGAAGTATGCTTGGGGTCATTGTCCATTTGGAAGACACATTTGCAACCAAGCTTTAACTTCCTGACTGATGTCTTGAGATGTTGCTTCAATATATCCACATAATTTTACCTCCTCATGATGCCATCTATTTTGTGAAGTGCACCAGTCTCTCCTGCAACAAAGCACCCCCACAACATGATGATGCCACCCCCGTGCTTCACGGTTGAGATGGTGTTCTTCGGCTTGCAAGCATCCCCCTTTTTCCTCCAAGCATAACAATGGTCATTATGGCCAAACAACTTTATTTTTGTTTCATTAGACTAGAGGACAATTCTCCAAAAAGTACGATCTTTGTCCCCATGTGCAGTTGCAAACCGTAGTCTGGCTTTTTTTAATGGTGGTTTTGGAGCAGTGGCTTCTTCCTTGCTGAGCGGCCCTTCAGGTTATGTCGATATAGGACTCGTTTTACTGTGGATATAGATACTTTTGTACCCGTTTCCTCCAGCGTCTTCACAAGGTCCTTTGCTGTTGTTCTGGGATTGATAACACAGTTCTCGCACCAAAGTACATTAATCTCTACAAGACAGAACGAGTCTCCTTCCTGAGCAGTATGACAGCTGCGTGGTGCCATGGTGTTTATATTTGCATACTATTGTTTGTATAGATGAACGTGGCACCTTCAGGCATTTGGAAATTGCTCCCAAGGATGAACCAGACTTGTGGTGGTCTACAATTTGTTTTCTGAGGTCTTGGCTGATTTCTTTTGATTTTCCCATGATGTCAAGCAAAGAGGCACTGAATTTGAAGGTAGGCCTTGAAATACATCCATAGGTAAACCTCTAACTCAAATGACGTCAATTAGCCTGTCAGAAACTTCTAAAGCCATGACATTTTCTGGAATTTTCCAAGCTGTTTAAAGGCATTGTCAACTTAGTGTATGTAAACTTCTGACCCACTGGAATTGTGATACAGTGAATTATAAGTGAAATACTCCATCTGTAAAACATTATGGAAAGATTACTTGTGTCATGCACAAAGTAGATGTCCTAACCGACTTGCCAAAACTATAGTTTGTTAATAAGTTTGTGGAGTGGTTGAAAAACGAGTTTTAATGACTCCAACCTACAGTGGGGGAAAAAAGTATTTGATCCCCTGCTGGTTTTGTACATTTGCCCACTGACAAAGAAAGGATCAGTCTATAATTTTAATGGTAGGTTTACTTGAACAGTCAGAGACAGAATAACAACAAAAATATCCAGAAAAACGTATGTCAAAAATGTTATAAATTGATTTGCATTTTAATGAGGGAAATAAGTATTTGACCCCTCTGCAAAACATGACTTAGTACTTGGTGGCAAAACCCTTGTTGGCAATCACAGAGGTCAGATGTTTCTTGTAGTTGGCCACCAGGTATATATAAAATGTATTTGATGAAACATTGAATTTGGCCTTTACTGCAACAACAAAAAATGAATCGTAAGTTAAATAAAGGTTAAATAAAAAAAAAATATATAAAATAAGGATAAGGTTTTGAAGTGTCTGTCCTATATCCATGAGATAAGAATTCGGGGGGGGGGGGATACATATTTTTGAACCATGTTCGGTCACGTTATTTGTGGCACATTTTAACCCATATGAACTTGCTGCAATTTTTACAGTCCGGTACTGGGTTACTTTCGTGTGCATCATAGAGAAGAACAGACACCTTCGTGTTTGGGGGTCTACCCTTTTGATATTGGTGACATGAGTTAGTAGCTCCAACGGTTTGGTCTAGAGGGTGAGTTTTGTGAGAAGACCTCTTCGAAATGAGGAAACCCGTGACAGAGTTCAGACGACTGCCTGGTGGTACTTATGAGTTAGTAGGTCACACGGTTAGGGTTTTACAGACGATTTCGTGATGATTTCCTTGTCCAGATCCTCATGTGTAGACAAACTCCACTTGTTATGGAATATTACAGTGTCAATGTGTATTGTTTTCTGTGAAAGCACACAGCTTCACAGTTTTAAACAATAGAATGATCCATTACACAGGTTGTCATCCAGCCTGTCTCAATAAGTGTTAGGACTTAATGTTAATTTCTAGTTGGATTCAACACAATGAAAATTATCTAATTGTAAATGACAACTGGTGCATAAAGCTTACACCAGTCAAGCACAGATGAGCGATGTTGAACAAGACCGTTGCTCAATTGTTTTAGCCAACAACTTCAACTTGGAATATTTCAGACTTTTTTTAGGTTAACAAGTACTTAAATAGAATTTAATTATAATTCTGAGTACAGTACTATTTAGATGTTTACACACAGTTGGCTTCAAACCTTACTTATCACACTTATCACACTAGAACAGAGGCCCCTCGTTTCTGACAACCATGTGACTCATCCAAACAGAAACAACATTTCATAAATGTTGTCCGTATTCCCTAAATTAGCAGAGTCACTGTACAGTTCATAGGGACAAATAAGGTTAATTGCGGTTTCAGTTAAAATCATGACACACCACGCCACATGGATTAATGTACAACCTGTGTGAATTACTATTGTTTTTCAGCAAGTCAATACCACTTAATTAAAGATGCACTGTGCAGAAATAACAATTTTCTGGTCGCTGAAATTCTAGTAGTTAGCTTAATTTCAGTTTGTGACAAAACAAGCAAGTATAGTGTAGAGAATCATTGTACCATCTAAACCACAAATATATTTTTACATAACCTAAAATATTGTATTTTCAGCTGGTGTACAAAACCAAAAGTAAAAGATGAAAGAACTAAACTTAATGGGATGCATAGAAATAGTGCACATAGAAGACGTACAACTTCTTAGACTTTCAATGAGAATGACAGATCTATAACACATTTCTATGTGAATATGGATGCAAAAAGTTACTGCAGCTTTAAGTGTCTAAATTGTAGAAATAATGGTAGAAAGAGCAGGCAGAATGGAAAGACGGGCTACCATGTTTACTTCAAGGCTATGCTACATAATGAGACAAGTGTAGGCCTACAGAGGGTTTCTTCAGAATTGTTAGCAGAGGGAACCAATTTTGCAAATCATTTCCAGATGTAGACTCTTAAAAAGTTATTCAGTGAACATTAGAATTTAACTATAAACGATGGTTTCAACCAACTTGTCTTAACCATTAGGCTATGAGATCGTTTCATAAAAAAATCTAATAAAGTATTGGTGAATGAAGTGGAACACATGTAGAGTTGTTCTCCAGAACCCAAGGCATTATTAACAAAGCATTCTGCAATAGTTACATTTTTGGGTGACTGAACCACATTCACATAGAAGAGTGAGTTATATAATGTTTCATTCTAATTGAAAGCAAGTTAAAGAAGCTGTAGATATGTTCTATATGCGATGTTTATATGCTTCCCGTTCTTAAGTTTCGTTTTTTCGTCTTATACTTTCGGTTTTGTACACCAGCTTCAAACAGCTGAAATTACAATATTTTTCACAGCGGTTTAGATGGTACAATGATTCTCTACACTAGCTTATTTTGTGACAATTATAATTTTAGCAACCAGGATATTGCGAGCGATTTTTGCATAGTGCATATTTAGGAGTTGTCAGTTATAAACACCGTTGACCAGTGGGACCATGCTAACTACAATGCCGACGCTCTGTTTTAACGTTTAGAAACGTTAATAACAATCGCTTGTGATGTCACAAGAAATATCAACGAGAAATAATAAGTACGTTAAAAGGTACACTAACATGTTTGCACAGATCCATACACAAAGCTGACGAACTACACTTCCTCCCCAGTTACCCTTACGCACATGTGTTCGATCATGCTAGGTAATTAACACAGGTGGGCTCTGCTTTCCGCCTGTTTTACGTAAACAAGCGCTGTAAATGGAGATATGACCGGGTGGAACACTAACCCTATAAAAACGTGTGTAGTCATTTAACCTTTTGTTTGTATTATTATTTCTCGCTTATATGAAAGATACATTCCATATGTTTCCAGAACCGTACCGCAAGCAATGCATGTAAACTTCCAGAACGAGTGTCGGGCTCTTAATAACAAAACTCCTCCGGCCAGAAAGATACCTTCGTGAAGACGCTAAAGGTAGTTAACGTCTATGGGCTAACATATAGCCGAGTTGCCTGCCAATCGTGATGTAGGCTACATACCTGGGTGCGACATTTGGATGACTCGATTGTCTGTACCAAGATCATTAAAAATTACAGCAGCAATAGCTCCTTTACTGGCCGCAACATTGATCTTCTCTGAAAAAGAACATAGTTGGCCGCGTTGAATTAAGGCGATCCAGCCCTTCGATCCACTGGGTACATCATAAAAAGTATTACTTTCGCAACTGTAAATCGGATCAGGTAAATACACGTCGCCCATCACTGTGACTTTAGGAGATTGTTGTCCATATAGTCCGCTTTCTTCTTGTCGCCATACGGTTTCGTTGTTTACAGAATCAATAAACGACACATTCAGGTAGGCTGTACATATGTAAGTCGCCTCCGCAAAATGCAAACTCGTCACCTGAAGACTTGAAGCCACAAACAGCCATGACAATAGATACCGTTTCGCTAAAGGTTCCATAATCCTGTTTACGACGTGGGTTTCTATAGTGCCTCCCCCTGTTCTACAGTCGATAAAGGTATGATACTTTAAAAAACCAAAAAGTTGCAGTGTAACTAGGAATATTATGTCAAAGACGCAGCTGACAGGTGAACTAGTTTGAAGTCGAACAGTCCTCTTCGTCGAGGTCAACTTGAGTAGTACACGCCCATCTTCATGCTTAAAGGAGAAGCACACATTTAAACCAAACCTCGATACGGCGAAATAACACAGAGCCATAATAACAATGTTAACGATAAAATGCTTGCTGATTGTTAGGCTAGGCCGTAGCCTATGTTGCTGAAAGGACAGTAATTGATCGAACAGTGCAATAATAGGCAGGTTTCCATTGACCCACGTTTATTCGACAAAAGCAAAAAAATAAATAAACATTGTGACGTGTAATGAAACGACAGAAAGGAGATATGTTCTTAAGATCGACAATATTTTTATTCGTTCGACAGGAGTGCATGTTTCTTTTGTCGAACTTTCTTAACTGCGACAAATTATGATGGAGACTGTTCGAATAAATTATGATTGCCAAATAATTGATGTCATCACATAACTATAAAGCTTCACTCAACATTTAATTATAAATATCTACTGCTTGAAAAATACATTTTTGTTTGTAATGACTTTCAATAATGCCTGAATTGCTTCGTCTTGCTTTTCTGGTTGGCTGGCAAGTTTAACTATCCAATTCTTTCAGATCTACAGAAGTACAATATTCAACATGGCACTGGCCGTTGGCACATGATAATTATTAGAATATGGCAAATATTAGTCCATTATTGTATTTTGTCCATGCTGACTTTCGCGGGCTAGGCCTACCTGAGACATGAAACAGATAAGTGGGAGGGGCAAACAGGTAGGGATGTAATGTATTATTACTAAAAAAAAAATATTAACAAATATCAACAAACAAGAGGAATAGTCACATGCAAACAAGCATAGATACAAAACATTTACATTGCCAGGAATCCTAAACAAACAAATCATATTCCTTAATTATACAACAAGTTTTAATTGCCTTTTTGTTTTTCATTTCAGTTAAACTAGTGCCATATTAGGGATGTTATGTTTGACACCAGAGGCGCTCCGAGGCATGCGTCTAACGCTATAGTGCAGAGGGTGTCAAATGCTGAGGCAGTGAAGAAAGTAGAAGATGGGTCAAGGGGGAGGGAGCCTAAGAGGATTCGTGTGAGTAGTCGATCCAGTAGCAATTTTAGCATGTACATCTTGGTTGGGTAAACTCCCCAAAATGTTTTTTTTTTTAATGCATACCAGCAAAGCCAGTACACAACACTAAGCAATACATTAATTGCACTATAACGGGGACCACAAACTGTTAGGGCCTACATAAAGCTGTCCCAACAGCAGAGATTTATTTTCAGCACCATGGAGTGAATCCTGGCTATCAGCAGAGCCTTGTTTGGCAGCGAAACAGTTCATTCAGCCTCATTTACTGCCTTCTTAAAAAACATTGCTGATATGGATGATTTGCTTTAACAAATTTGGTTTCTACTGACAATTGAGATGTACAAACTATGGCATAAGGGGACGACGAGCAGATAATAGGCAATCCATAATTTAGATTAAGACAGCGAGCTAGGACCGACGTAGTCAATATAACTATTTGTTCAGCACTTTTGAAATGTACAGCGACAGAATTCAGAACATGGGCCGTTCTTACAGTATTCTCCCTGTACACTAAGTCAGAACCGTAGGATAAATAAAGGGGGCATATAAGCAGACAATGAAAGCTCTTACAATATTCAATGATGACATTTCTCTAAAACAGGCTATAGGCTACATGTGCACCACCAAGTCAGAGCAGTAAGCAAAATTAAGATGGGAAAATAGACCAAATTATTAGGGTGGGTTACTAACAGCTTACTACACAACATACATTTAATATTACTTTCTTAGCTACAGTATACATATCTCCCTGGCATATTACATAATTTATGCAGCAGCATACAATACATTTTTGGACTCACCGTTGTGCTGTGCTCACTTGAACAGGAAGGTGGTGTGGCAGTCTTTCTTGAGGGCAGATTTAGTCATCAAAGTCTGGCATTCTCTGGATTTATGGTGCTTTCAAGACAACCGGGAACTCGGAAAAAAACAAGGTTGAATCATGACGTCAGTGATCTTCTGGTCGGAGCTCTAGAAAGAGGCCCGAGTTCCCGACTTGGAATTCCGAGTTGGATGACCGTTCAAAATTATTTTCCCAGTCAACCTTGCTTTTTTCTGAACTCACTGAATTGAGATTTTAGTTTCCAGCTGTTTTGAAAGCGGCAGAAGTCATGCTGGATTGACAGCATGGCCAATGTATTCAACTTTTTCTGACCCATGGTGTTCCGTATGAATCTTTATCCTTTTAAGCTTGGAAAAGAGACCCTTTCAGACAATTGTTTTAAATCCTTAAACCCAGACTTGGACCACACACCCTCTCCACTGAATAGTAGGCAATGAAGCAAAATAGTGATTGCTTTGCAATGTTTGCCGTTAGCCACAGATTCCTACCAAACCACTCATTGGGCTCCCGAGTGGCGCAGTGGTCTAACATACTGCATCTCTGTACAAGAGGTGTCACTGCAGTACCTGGTTCGATCCAGGCTGCATCACATCTGGCCGTGATTGGGAGTCCCATATGGCGGCGCACAATTGGCCCAGCGTCGTCTGGGTTTGGCCGGGGTAGGCCGTCATTGTAAATAAGAATTAGTTATTAACTGACTTGCCTAGTTAAATAAAGGTTAATTAAAATATATAAATAAATGTAATAAATCAAAAAAGATTTGAATTTCCGACCTGTGAAATGTTTACGTCCAATGGCCGCTGAGCACCGATACGTTTTATCTATGATTTCTCTTCATATGACAAGGATTGAAAAGGATTTGCCAGCAGGTTGTCAACGTGATTCATGATGATGACTGCTTGTCGAGCTAAGATTCTGAAAGCATGATGTTGACATGATCAGTCCAATCAAAGCTAAGGTAGATATAACAGGAAGTACCAGTGACTCGCTCAGTAAGGAATTGGTCAGATGACGCAGATGCTAAGCTACAGGACTGTTTTGCTAGCACAGACTGGAATATGTTCCAGGAATCTTCCGATTGCATTGAGGAGTACACCACATCAGTCACTGGCTTCATCAATAAGTGCATTGATGATGTCGTCCCCACAGTGACCGTACGTACATACCCCATCCAGAAGCCATGGATTACAGGCAACATCCGCACTGAGCTAAAGGGTAGACCTGCTGCTTTCAAGGAGCGGGACTCTAACCTGGAATCTTATAAGAAATCTCGCTATGCCCTCCGACGAACCTTCAAACAGGCAAAGCATCAATACAGGACTGAGATTGAATCGTACTACACCGGCTACGGAGCTCGTCGGATGTGGCAGGGCTTGCAAACTATTACGGACTACAAAGGGAGCTGCCCAGTGACAATGAGCCTACCAGATGAGCTAAATAACTTCTCTGCTCGCTTCGAGGCAAGAAACACTGAAGCATGCATGAGAGCATCAGCTGTTCCAGACAACTGTGTTTTCAACCTATCCCTGACCGAGTCTGTAATGCCAACATGTTTTAAGCAGACCATCATAGTGCCTGTGCACAAGAACACTAAGGTAACCTGCCTAAATGACTACTGACCCGTAGCACTCACGTCTGTAGCCATGAACTGCTTTGAAAGGCTGGTCATGGCTCACATCAACGCCATTTTCCCAGAAACCCTAGACCCACTCCAATTTGCATATCGCCCCAAAAGATCCACAGAAGATGCAATATCTATTGCACTCCACACTGCCCTTTCCCACCTGGACAGAAAGAATACCTACGTTAGAATGCTATTCATTGACTACAGCTCAACATTCAACACCACAGTGCCCTCAAAGCTCATCACTAAGCTAACGACCCTGGGACTAAACACCTCCTTCTGTAACTGGATCCTGGACTTCCTGACGGGCTGCCCCCAGGTGGTTAAGGTAGGTAACAACTAGGGTTGCAAAGGGGTCAGAAACTTTCCATGGGAAATTAAGCTTGGAATTTTGGGAATTTCACTTAAATTCATCAAAAATGTTAGCTTATAACAGTGAACCTTTTTTGTGGGATACACTTAAGGCAATTCTAGGTCTTGTGGCATATTTTGGTTAAACTATCCCCAATTCAATGGAATTGCAACCCTCTGCATGCACAGTGCACTCTTCCATCACATGTAGAGCTGATTCACAAGATCTTGCACACTAATGAGATGCTATTGAGCCCAAACTACTACACTGTCTGAGACAAGGACTACATGCTTTCTGGTAAGTTTTGATTATAATACTGGGTGGGGTGAATATATTTTATATAACATTCTTTTGTTAACTAGTAAATAGTTGCCTACAGCAAAGTGTGTTTAAATCATTTCTAACTTGTTAGTTTTTGCCACCATGTGGGTTTTAGCTTGCTTGAGCCTGCTAACTGAGGAGTGTTAATTTACCTGTTTCCATACATGTTTCATTTTAAAACATGTATCTTACAAAGGAGTTGTTTAATCTAACTACTTAACTATTTATCTGTACATGGAATTGTATTTTTTTTATTTTTTTTTACAATTGTTTTCTAATCTTTACAGGAAAATGCCACTGCACTATTTGATGTGTGAAGACATTTCACTGCAGCTAATGTAAAAGGAAAAGCTGTGTACATTTGCAAATACTGTGCCAAAACATATGTGAAGAATGCAACAACGATGTAGAATCATCTGGCCAAGTGCATAAAGTTGCCTCAGTGCTCACAACAAGCATCCTCTGACAAAAGTCCCTCTTCTTCTATTCGCGGTGAAAATGATGAATCAGACTCCTTATCAATAGCAACAGCTCATGGTCCTCCTGGAATCAGAAGTTTTTTTGACTCAATGGATCAACGTAGTCAGAGAAATGCTGATGAATGTCTTGCTCGAACTCTGTATGCAACTGGTTCACCTCTGATGCTCACAGGCAATGTGTATTGGAAGAGATTTCTGAATGTTCTTCGCCCAGCATACATCCCTCCAACCAGACATGCATTATCTACTAATTTGCTGGATGCAGAGTTAAACCGAGTTCAAGTGAAGGTCAAGCAAATCATAGAGAAAGCAGACTGTATTGCAATCATCTCTGATGGGTGGTCGAATGTTCGTGGGCAAGGAATAATTAACTACATCATCTCCACCCCTCAACCAGTATTTTACAAGAGCACAGACACCAGGGACAACAGACACACCAGTCTCTACGTTGCAGATGAGCTGAAGGCAGTCATCAATGACCTTGAACCACAGAAGGTATTTGCACTGGTGACAGACAATGCTGCAAACATGAAGGCTGCTTGGTCTAAAGTGGAGGAGTCCTACCCTCACATCACACCCATTGGCTGTGATGCTCATGCATTGAATCTGCTCCTCAAGGACATCATGGTACTGAAAACAATGGATACACTCTACAAGAGAGCTAAGGAAATGGTTATGTATGTGAAGAGTCATCAAGTTATAGCAGCAATCTACCTCACCAAGCAAAGTGAGAAGAATAAGAGCATCACATTGAAGCTGCCCAGCAACATCCAACATCCTCTCCTGGAGGGGAAGGAGTCTCTCCAGTACATGACAGGGTCCAAGCTTCCTGCCATCCAGGACCTCTATACCAGGCGGTGTCAGAGGAAGGCCCAAAAAATTGTCAAAGACTCCAGCCACCCTAGTCATAGATTGTTCTCTCTGCTACCGCATGGCAAGAGGTACCGGACCGCCAAGTCTAGGTCCAAAAGGCTTCTTAACAGCTTCTACCCCCAAGCCATAAGACTCCTGAACAGCTAATCTAATGGCTACCTGGACTATTTGCACCCCCCCCCCCCACTCCCATTTTTTCACTGCTGCTACTCTGTTTATTATCCATGCATAGTCACTTTACCTCTACCTACATGTACATATTACGTCAATTCCCTCGACTAACCTGTGCCCCCGCTCATTGACTCTGTACCGGTACCCCCTGTATATAGCCTCGCTACTGTTATTTTATTGTTGCTCCTTAATTATGTTATTTTTCTATTTTTCTTTATTTTCATTTAGTATTTAATTTATTTATTTTTTACTTGTTTTATTTTATTTGATCTAATTTTAGCTGTGGCCAATGACCTTGAGCCTTTTTGGATGGGCACTTCTCATGGAAATCTATGACAGCACCCAAGGGGGCTTGAACTGCCTAGCTCTCCCTGTAGATTCTGCGGTGACGTAGTGTCCCCAATCAGTTATAGAACACCAGAGTCAATCACGGCACAACTACAGAAGATTACCAACGCCTATTTTCCGCTGGCTGCCCCTTCATCACAAAAAGCGCTGAGCTAGGCTGAAACACCTGCATTTTGAAGCTGCCTTACTCAAGAAAGCAAGAAAGAGACCGTGTTTGTATGTCTTTATTCATTCAATACATTTGTCTTTACATTGTTTGCAAACTGATATGTGACATGAATTAATGCCAAAATAACATGCAATAACATTTATTTTTTGCTAAACAGGTGGGGCTCAAAACGGGTTGCCACTGGTCAGTAGTGGAAAGACATAGGAAGAAGACAGACCATGATACAGAAAGAGGTGGACCATCTAATAAAGTTAGCTTAAAAAGGGCCAAGGTAGGAAGCAAGAGTAATGATGTGTCGGAGTGAAAAGTGGTGATAGTGTTTGATGAAACCACAGGGGCTCATTTACACCCTATCCGACTATATAATGCCGTAGCGTAGAGAAAGAGGTACACCACCGGTCAAAAGTTTTCGAACACCTACTCATTCAAGGGTTTGTCTTTATTTTTACTATTTTGCTATTTCAGTGCACTACATTTGTTTTAAAAAATCTGAATATATTTTATATTTCAGATACTTCAAACAGCCACCCTTTGCCTTGATAACACCTTTGCACACTCTTGGCATTCTCTCAACCAGCTTCACCTGGAATGCTTTTCCAACAGTTTTGAAGGAGTTCCCACATGTTGAGCACTTGTTGGCTGCTTTTCCTTCACTCTGCATTCCGACTAATCCCAAACCATCTCAATTTGTTTGAGGTCGGGGGATTGTGAAGGCTAGGTCATCTGATGCAGCACTCCATCACTCTCCTTCTTGGTAAAATAGCCCTTACACAGCCTGGAGGTGTGTTGGGTCATTGTCCTGTTGAAAAACAAACGATAGTCCCACTAAGCCCAAACCTGATGGGATGGAGTATCGCTGCAGAATGCTGTGGTAGCCATGCTGGTTAAGTGTGCATTGAATTCTAAATAAATCACAGACCGTATTACCAGCAAAGCACCTCCACACCATAACACCTTCTCTTCCATGCTTTACGGTGGGAAATACACATGCTGAGATCATCCGTTTAACCACACCACGTCTCACAAAGACACAGCGGTTGGAACCAAAAATCTCCAATTTGGACTCCAGACCAAAGGACAAATATTCACCGATCTAATGTCCATTGCTTGTGTATCTTGGCCCAAGCAAGTCTCTTCTTATTATTGCTGTCCTTTAGTAGTGGTTTCTTTGCAGAAATTTGACTATTTGGTCTGATTCACAATGTCTCCTCTGAACAGTTGATGTTGAGATCAGTCTGTTACTTGAACTCTGACGCATTTATTTGGGCTGCAATTTCTGAGGCTGGTAAATCTAATGAACTTATCCTCTGCAGCAGAGGTAACTCTGGGTTTTCTTTTCCTGTGGCGGTCCTCATGAGAGCCAGTTTCATCATAGCACTCAATGGTTTTTGCAAGAGTAATGAAGAAACTTTAGTTTATTGAAAAAGTTCTTGAAATTTCCCGTATTGGCTGACCTTCATGTCTTAAAGTAATGGTGGACTGTCATTTTTTTTTTTTGCCTATTTGAGCTGTTCTTGACATAATACGGACTTGTTCTTTTACCAAATAGGGCTATCTTCTGTATACCACCCCTACCTTGTCAGAACACAACTGATTGGCTTAAACGCTTTAAGAAGGAAAGAAATTCCACAAATTAACTTTTAACAAGGCACACCTTTTAACAAGGCACATCTCAAATATAATTTGATTTGTTTAACACTTTTTTTTGGTTACTATATGATTCCATGTGTTATTTCATAGTTCTGATGTCTTCACTATTATTCTACAATGTAGAAACTTTTGACTGGTACTGTACCTCTGCTGGTATGCAATCAAGCACTGGGGTTTTTCCAGACTGAAAGGATTTAATTGCCTCGAAGTTCCTACTCTAAGTTGGCCTTCACACAGGTCTTTCTGTACAATTTGTTAATTAAAAAAATCCTTACTGTTATCATTCAGTGGAGATGGAGGAGACTGAAAATAAAAAATCTGCTTAAAATATTTAGTTTCCTCATTCAAAATTTAATTTGGTGTATCATGGATTACTCCATAATTTGTAATGAGTATCTGTAAAGTATCTTTCGTAGCATTTCTATGTTGAAGATTAAAGAAATTTTGCGCATTCACCATTTTCCATCCAGTTCGCTTTATTTTTGTATTAAATTAAACTTCACAATGCATTCATGAAAAGCAAAGCACAACCTAAATGTTTTTTCATATTTTATTGTTATTCGCTGCCACCTGTAGCGCCAAAACCGTAAAAGCTACCAACACAAACTACTTTTAAACGTCCAGACTAGAGGTCGACCGATTATGATTTTTCAACGCCGATACCAATTATTGAAGGACCAAAAAAGGCTGATACATTTTAAAAAATGGACGATTTTAATTGGTATTTGTAATAATGACAATTACAACAATACTGAATGAACACTTATTTTAACTTAATATAATACATGAATAAAATCAATTTAGCCTCAAATAAATAATGAAACATGTTCAATTTGGTTTAAATAATGCAAAAACAAAGTGTTGGAGAAGAAAGTAAAAGTGTCACGATCGTCGTAAGAACTGGACCAAGGCGTAGCGTACGTAGCGTTCCACATCTTTATTATAAAGTGAAACTTCAGCACAAACAAAACAATAAAGAACAAACTAAACGTGACGTTCTGGAGTGCTCACATGCAACTACACAAAACCACAAAACACAGCGGGGAGCTGGCACAGGACGTACTGGGCTGTGGAGGCGCACTGGAGACTTGGTGCGTAGGGCCGGCACACATGGTACCGGACAAATGATACGCACCTCAAGGTGAGTGCGGAGAGCTGGCACAGGACGTACAGGGCTGTGGAGGCGTACTGGAGACCTGGTGCGTGGAGCTGGCACAGTTTTTACCAGACTGCTAGCACGCTCCTCAGGACGAGTACGGAGAGCTGACTCAGGTGGCATCAAACAGATAACACGCTCCTTAGGGCGAATGTCATGCATCATACACCAACACAACTCATTTCTCTCTCCTCCAATTTCGCCATCAACTCACTGACGGTCTCCAGACTCTCTGTTCACTCTCCAATTTCTCCCTCTTCGCCCAGATTGGCTTTGGTTCGCTCCTCGGCTCCGCCGACCACCCCGTGTGTCCCCCCCCCCCCCAATTTTGGGGGGGGCTGTCCTTTGGGCTTTCCTTGTGGCCGTGAACCCCGGCGTCGTCGCAGTCCTCCCTTATCTCCTTGCGTCTGCTTCCAAGGAAGGCTTTCGTGTCCCTCCATGATTTCCTCCCACGTCCAGGATATCTTCTCCTCCTTGATCTCCTCCCAAGCCCAGGATACCTTCTCCTCCTGGGCACGCTGCTTGGTCCTGTTGTGGTGGGATCTTCTGTCACGATCGTCGTAAGAACTGGACCAAGGGCAGCGTACGTAGCGTTCCACATCTTTATTATAAAGTGAAACTTCAGCACAAACAAAACAATAAAGAACAAACGAAACGTTCTGGAGTGCTCACAGGCAACTACACAAAAACAAAACAAGATCCCACAAAACACAGTGGGGAAATGGCTGCCTAAATATGATTCCCCCAATCAGAGACAACGATAAACAGCTGCCTCTGATTGGGAACCATACCAGGCCAACATAGAAATAGAACAACCTAGATTACCCACCCTAGTCACACCCCGACCTAACCAACATAGAGAATAAAAGGCTCTCTATGGTCAGGGCGTAACAAAAAGTGCAATATGTGCCATGTAAAAAAGCTAACGTTTAAGTTCCTTGCTCAGAACATGAGAACATATGAAAGCTGGTGGTTCCTTTTAACATGAGTCTTCAATATTCCCAGGTAAGAAGTTTTAGGTTGTCGTTATTATAGGAATTATAGGAGTATTTCTCTCTATACCATTTGTATTTCATATACCTTTGACTATTGGATGTTCTTATAGGCACTTTAGTATTGCCAGTGTAACAGTATAGCTTCCGTCCCTCTCCTCGCCCCTACCTGGGCTCGAACCAGGAACACATCGACAACAGCCACCCTCGAAGCATCGTTACCCATCGCTCCACAAAAGCCGCGGCTCTTGCAGAGCAAGGGGAACAACTACTCCAAGTTGTTGTTGATACTACTAATACTTTTTACACTACAACCATATTTGGGACTCATTTCAGTAAATTGGTCGTATGTCGCACGTCACTACTTCCCAGGAGAGGTATTTGAATGTAAACATTTATTTTTGATCAAAATGATTTTTTCCAGATGCCTTCTGAAACGTGAACTTTCATGTGCCTTAATAACAAACGTGTATGCCATCTGTAAATACAAATTTAATTGTTAAATTACGAGCCTAGTTGGTTTAGCCACAGAAAAAGACAGGAACATTCCCGCTAGCCATGATTGGCTGAGATAAAGGTGGGCTAGACATGCTGAGAGATGAGTTTGGATTGGTCTGCCATTGTCACGTATTTCGTTGTGTTGAGGAAAGGAGGACCAAAATGCAGCGGGATTGTGGACACTCATGTTTATTCCTGATAAAAACAGGTAAGGTATCCACTTAAAAAAATAAAAAAATAAACAATACTCACAACGGCAACAGTGTGGCAGGCTCAGACAAACGCAGTGCACACAACAATCTCTCACAAAAGACAAACACACCCTCATATATGGGACTCTCAATCAAAGGCAAATAGACAACACCTGCCTTCAATTGAGAGTCCCAACCCCAATGAACCCAAACATAGAAACAGACACACTAGACTAAACATAGAATACATGAAAATCAAACAGTGCCCAAAAACCCCGGAATACCTAAATCAACTGCCCTACAACAAACACACCACCCCTAACCACATAAAACAAATACCCTCTGCCACGTCCTGACCAAACTACAATACCAATTAACCCTTATACTGGCCAGGACGTGACAGTCATGCTTCTGTCTATAACATGAGCTGCTCAGTATGTCTAGGTAATCCTTTCTAACGTGGCTTTTTTGAAAGATATCATGAAGAACTGCAAAAGTGTTGCTAATGCTCTCCACTTTCAGCAACTTAATCCGATGATGAGGCAATCCCTGATTTTAGGTAGAAACATTTTCATTGAACCAGACGTTGTAGAGTCTTCTAAAACGGCGATCAACAGTGTTGTTGTCACGGAAGAAGTTGACCGAGTTTTGAAATCAGTGGAATGCCCGGTCGAAGCAGAATATGATAGTTAAGGAGATGGAGAAAATAATGCTGTTTGATTGCAAATATGCGGAGGGAGTCGAAAAGAGAACACACAGAAGGCTGTTGTATAGAACACCTGTCTCCGGATTACATCTTAAAACTAAAGGCAGCCATGGCATCCGTGACAGAGAGAGAGAAGCGTTCAGCCATGTATATGGGTAAGAGTGTCTAGCTAGCTACATTTTCAGATATTATACATTTCTAATTTTGTCAAAGTCATTTTCATTGCAATTTAAAGTGTACTGTTAGCTAGCTAGCTAACATTCGCTGGCTGGCTCGCTAGCTAACGTTACATGTATGATCTGTGTAGTAATATTATTTGTATCTCAGAAAGCAATTTGCATTGCTAGTTAGCTAGCTAGCTAACATTAGCTCTAACATTGAACCTAGTTGGTCAGCTTTAGCTACCTGCAGATTCATGCATGGTTGTAAAGTTATGAGTTGGGATTATGGTTCATTGTTTAGCTAGCTAACTAGCTACATTTCTAAACAAAAGACTCCACTATGCAAGTAACCATTTCACTGTACCGTTAACACCTTCTGTATCCTGTGCATTTGAGAAATAAACAGATTTTATTTGATATAGTGTGTGTTACCAGAGACAATAATGTGAAGAACATGACCTGCACCAAAGTCAAATTAGGATATAACGTTAGGTCAACGAGACAATGCCCTGCTTTTATTTTGTCACACTCACAATAGTTAGCTATATTTTGTAATTAGCTTGCCATTAACTTTTAAATAATACTATTGTTGTGAGTTCATTTTCCTGTAACTTCAGCATATTTTTATTGATTATTAAGATGTCAGCTATGATATGGTCATTATTTGAACTACCTAGCCAGCTAACTTAACGTTAGCTAGCTAACAAGCCAGAAATTAACCAAAACATTGTTTAGAAAGTTACTTTTAGTTGCCTGGTTTGCTAGATTGACATATACTAAATTCATTTTTAAACGGATGGGTTTATTGGTGTTAAAATACAACAGTAAAGCTATTTTGGACCACCAGGCTGCTGATGTCATGCAGTCTGTCGTATTTGGGTTTATACTTTTTTATAACGATCACGACAAGTTTGTTAACAGACAACAATATATGTCACTGTGACTGTCTACAGACATGTGTATAATGTAGACGTATTATAAAACAGTCTTTAGTCTTGAAATCTTTGGTTGTTTATTACACTACTGTACTCACTCTGTTAAGCACATGGCCTCACATATGAATCCTTGAAGAGATTGGTGGGGTTTAGGCTTAAGAGGGTGTGAACGATGCTGAATGGGCGTAGACCAGTGGTTCCCGAACTTTTATAGTCCCGTACCCCTTCAAACGTTCAACCTCCAGCTGCGTACCCCCCTAGCTCCAGGGTCAGCGCACTCTCAAATGTTGTTTTTTGCCATCATTGTAAGCCTGCCATACACATACTGTACGATACATTTATTAAACATAAGAATGAGTGTGAGTTTTTGTCACAACCAGGCTTGTGGGACGTGACAAAGATCACTTATAGGACCAGGGCACAAATAATAATATTATAATAATCATTTTGCTCTTTATTTAGCAATCGTACATATAAAACCTTATTTGTTCATCAAAAATGGTGAATAACTCACCACAGGTTAATGTGAAGGGTGTGCTTGAAAGGATGCACATAACTCTGCAATGTTGGGTTGTTTTGGAGAGTCTCAGTCTTAAATCATTTCCCCCACACAGTCTGAGCCTGCATTTAGTTTTCATCCTAGTGAGTGCCGAGAATCCACTCTCACATAGGTACGTGGTTGCAAATGTGCATCAGTGTCACCACATTTAATTCAGTTTACTTAAGTAAATGGCCTTTTCTAGTTAGTTATTAAGCTTGCAATTATGTAAGGAATAGAAAAACAAAAAGGCTGAAGCACTACCAATTGGAAGGTAACCGAATCACTCACCATGGTGCACCATGGGGGTTACCTCGTCGCCTGTACCAGGAAGGTTGTAAATAACCACACCAGTGGCTCCATTTTCAGCAGCAGTCTTGATCTTCTCAGCGAAGGTGCAGTTCCCCCTCTGAATAAGGGCGATCCACAGCTCTGAGCTGTTAAAGCCTATCTGGAGACCACAGGCTAAGGGATCTGAATTAGGGAGAATCACCTTTCCGGAAGCCGAGGTGACAGAAGAGTGGAGCCCATATAATCCACACTCACAGCTCTGTAACACCGTTTGGTTGTCACTTGTGTTAAAGTAACGCGTTTGAACAATAGCTTTCGTAAATACCATGTTCGCCCCAGCATGTTGAGCAGTTATCAGGCAGAGCAATGTGAAAAATCCCAAGCCGAATCCATGTGTGCCTTTCTTCTCCATTTTCCTCTCAAACATACTCGCAACTCCTGTAGTTCAGTCGAGTCCCGTCTTCCTGATCAACGGCTGCCTGGAGCGCTGTACTCTAGGGCAGTAAACTGATACCTCCCTTCTCTGTAACATAAACCAAGTCTACGTCAGTTGTGGTTTCTCTTATCTCAGTGGACCTTGCTCACTAGCTTTAAGTCCAGGTTTACCTGTGAGTGTTAGCCTGTTGATTTGACACATGCTTTTGTTTGCAATATTGCAGTGTTGTATTCCAACACATGATCTGTCTTCATTAGTTTCAGGCCAGTGTGCTATTAAAAGTGTATAGGAGGAAATGTTCTAGCAGGATTTAAAATGAGCAGTGTCAACAAACGCATTAAATGTCAATACAATACTGCTGCCATAAAAATGCACAAGATAATATGTGATACCGTAGGCTTAAAACAAAGATCTAGCAAAATAACTTTGGCAATTCCTTTGTACATATTTGCAGCAGCATCACAAATTGAAAAGTTAATCCCAATGTGAAACCAGTTTAGGTGGTTTACTCTAAACATTTGAGCCATAAACTATATCCTCTTTTTCAGGATGTTTACTCAACTATTCTACCTTCTGTATAGTTCTATGTACTTTTTCCAGAGCCCATGTAGCTGGTCTTTATGCTGTGGCATAAGGAAACGTTAAGCATGTGCATATGGAAAACGAGTTGACATAAATATTGAAGTAAAAACCCCTGCAATTTTTTTGAATCCTCTTTAAAATGTGATTCTTTTATTTAATGGTTTAATTATATTGAAAGTAAAATTCCACCCTGAAACTATATTTTGGTATTCATTTCATTAGTCCATTGTTGATATAGTCCCAAAATGTTTTGCATGTCAGCAATAAAATATTCAAGATATATAACTTTAAAAATACAGAAATACTGCCGGTATGATTCATGCCTGCTGTATTTCTGTATTTTGGAAGTTATATATCTTACACTTGATTGCTGACATGCAGCTCAAAACAGCTGAATATGGGTTTTAAAGAACTGATTGGGTCTCTGCTTGACACCAACAAACGCCCCATAATATCTGGCTCTGTGCCCCCCCTAAATCGTGGCATTATACGTTTCAGGAGACTTTTAGCCCTCCATAATTGGCTATGAGACTATTCCAGCTCTGTGGGTGTAACATTTATTGACAGTTGTGATACCTTCTGGAAACAACGCTTGTTTCATAAGGAGGATGAGCCTTATAAGGCTGCGTTGAGAAAATGACTTATCAATGACCCAAACCCAGCTCAGTTAATCCCTACCATTGTGTCACTGAGTTGTCATAATGCTTCAGAAAATGTACATTTTCCCAGGGGCATTGGAAGACACAATGTAAGTAACCTAAATGATGTCCCTCTAACTGCCCCGAATGCCCCTGCTGGTCTTGCAACTATTGTATGCAGTAATCATTTGCCTATGAACCAGAGTTATACTGTTAGCATTGAGGCGGTGTGCCCTAGCAGGAAGTCCACTGTGTGCAGCTCACCCTGCACTAACATAAATCACATGAGCATGTCTACTTCTGCTTCGCTTCCCAGTAAAGTGATGAAAACAATCAAGCATCCCAGAAAAGTTCTAAAAATAGCCCACGTTAACATACAGTTGAAGTCGGAAGTTTACATACACTTAGGTTGGAGTCATTAAAACTCGTTTTTCAACCACTCCAGAAATTTCTTGTTAACAAATTAGTTTTGACAAGTTGGTTAGGACATCTACTGTGTGCATGACACAATAATTTTTCCAACAATTGTTTACAGACAGATTATTTCACTTATAATTCACTGCATCACAATTCCAGTGGGTTCCCACGGGGGGCCAGTACAAAAAAATTAATTAAAAAATGATTTAAAAAATGCTTGAAATTAAATGTATGCATTCACTACTGTAAGTCGCTCTGGATAAGAGTGTCTGCTAAATGACTAAAAATGTAAAATAAAACAAAAAATTGGAGGTGTACCTGTGGATGTATTTGTCACAGGGGTTGTGAAATGGAGACCAAGACGCAGCGTGGATAGCGCTCATTTTCAATATTTTAATGAAGACACTTGACAAAACGACCAACACAGTCCCGTCAGGTACACTTAGACTAAACGGAAAACAACTACCCACAACCCCAAAGGAAAAACAGGCTGCCTAAGTATGGCCTCCAATCAGAGACAACGAAAGACACCTGCCTCTGATTGGAAACCATACCCGGCCGAACATGAAAACCAACACATAGAAATAGACAACTAGAACAAACCCACATAGAAACAGAAAAATACAAAATACATACAAAACAAACCCCCCTGCCACGCCCTGATCATTCTACTATGGCAAATGACCACTTTCACTTGTCAGGACGTGACAGTATTTCAAAGGCCTACCTTCAAATTCTGTGCCTCTTTGCTTGACATCATGGGAAAATCAAAAGAAATCAGCCAAGACCTCAGAAAAAATAATTGTAGACATCCACAAGTCTGGTTCATCCTTGGGAGCAATTTCCAAACGCCTGAAGGTACCACGTTCATCTGTACAAACAATAGTACGCAAGTATAAACACCATGGGACCACGCAGCCGTCATACCGCTCAGGAAGGAGACGCGTTCTGTCTCCTAGAGATGAACGTACTTTGCTGCGAAAGTGCAAATCAATCCCAGAACAACAGCAAAGGACTTTGTGAAGATGCTGGAGGAAACAGGTACAAAGGTATCTATATCCACAGTAAAACGAGTCCTATATCGACATAACCTGAAAGGCCGATAAGTAAGGAAGAAGCCATTGCTCCAAAACCGCCATAAAAAAAAGCCAGACTACGGTTTTCAACTGCACATGGGGACAAAGATTGTACTTTTTGGAGAAAAGGGGGTCGCAGCATCATGTTGTGGGGGTGCTTTGCTGCAGGAGGGACTGGTGCACTTCAAAAATAGATGGCATCATGAGGAAGTAAAATTATGTGGCTATATTGAAGCAACATCTCAAGACATCAGTCAGGAAGTTAAATCTTGGTCGCAAATGGGTCTTCCAAATGGACAATGACCCCAAGCATACTTCCAAAGTTGTGGCAAAATGGCTTGAGGACAACAAAGTCAAGGTATTGGAGTGGCCATCACAAAGCCCTGACCTCAGTCCCATAGAACATTTGTGGGCAGAACTGAAAAAGCATGTGCGAGCAAGGAGGCCTACAAACCTGACTCAGTTACACAAGCTCTGTCAGGCGGAATGGGCCAACATTCACCCAACTTATTGTGGGAAGCTTGTGGAAGGCTACCCGAAACGTTTGCCACAAGTTAAACAATTTAAAGGCAATGCTACCAAATACTAATTTAGTGTATGTAAACTTCTGACCCACTGGGAATGTGATGAAAGAAACAAAAGCTGAAATAAATAATTCTCTCTACTATTATTCTGACATTTCACATTCTTAAAATAAAGTGGTGATCCTAACTGACCTAAGACAGGGAATGTTTACTAGGATTAAATATCAGGAATTGTGAAAAAACTGAGTTTAAATGTATTTGGCTAAGGTGTATATAGACTTCCGAATTCAACTGTATGTAGCCTAAGAAACAAAGTTCATGAAATCAAAAATGTACTAGTAACAGATGACATTCATATTCTGACAATCTCTGAAACTCACTTAGATAATACCTTTGATGATAGTGGTAGCAATACGTTTACAACATCTACAGAAAAGACAGAAATGCCAAAGGTGGAGGTGTTTAGATTCAGAACCACATTCCTGTAAAGCTTAGAGAGGATCTCATGTTAAATACTGTTGAAGTGATATGGTTATAGGTTAATCTGCCTCACCTAAAGCCTATTCTAGTGGGAAGCTGCTATACCAAGTGCTAACAGTCAGTATCTGGATAACATGTGTGAAATGTTTGATAATGTATGTGATATCAACAGAGAGGTACATTTTCTGGGTGATTTAAATATTGACTGGCTTTCATCAGGCTGCCCACTCAAGAGAGCTTCAAACTGTAACCAGTGCCTGCAACCTGGTTCAGGTTATCAGTCAACCTACCAGGGTGGTTACAAACAGCATAGGAATGAAATCATCAACATTTATTGTTCACATCTTTACTAATGCTGCAGAAATGAGCTTTAAAGCAGTATCCAAATCCAGCGCATGTAGTGATCACAATATAGTAGCCATATCTAGGAAAACCAAAGTTCCAAAGCCAGGGCCTAATATAGTGTATAAGAGGTCATAGAATACATTTTGTAGCGATTCCTATGTTGTTGCTGTAAAGAATATTTGTTGGTCTGTGGTGTTTAATGAAGAGCAACCAAACGCTGCACTTAACACATTTATGAAATTGCTTATTTGTCACGTCCTGACCAATATTTAGGTATTATTTCTATTATATTTGGTCAGGACGTGGCAGAGGTATATTTGTTTTGTATTATGGGGTTTTGTGTGTGGTGTAGTGGGGTGTGTTAGTTTGGTATAGGTTCTAGGTTTGTTTTTCTATGTGTAGTTTTGGGTGCTGGACTCTCAATTGGAGGCAGGTGTTTCTAGTTGCCTCTGATTGGGAGTCCCATAAGTAGGTGTGTGTTTGTTTGGTTTTCGTGGGTAGTTGTTTTTGCACTGCGTGTTGTGTGCCTGCAAAACTGTTCCTGTCGTGTATATTGGATTCCAGTGGATGCGTTACTCCTTTTTTGAATTAAAACATGAGCATCCATATTCCCGCTGCAGTTTGGTCTATTCAACACGGCTCTTTTTGTGACATTATTCCAGTTACTAATTAGCAGTGGTGTAAAGTACTTCAGTAAAAATACTTGAAAATCCTACTTAAGTCTGTACTTTACTATTTATATTTTACAACTTATACTCCACTACATTCTTAAAGAAAATAATGTACTTTTTACTCCATACATTTTCCCTGACACCCAAAAGTACTCATTACATTTTGAATGCTTAACAGGACAGGAAAATGATCCAATTCACGCACTTATCAAGAGAACATCCCTGGTCATCCCTACTGCCTCTGATCTGGCGGACTCAGTGTGTTGGTGTGTGCCCCTGACTATCCATAAAATAAAAAAAAACAAGAAAATGGTGCCATCTGGTTTGCCTAATATAAGGATTTTGAAATGATTTATACTTTTACTTTTGATACTTAAGTACATTTTTGAAATAACATTTACTTTTGATACTTAAGTATATTTAAAATCAAATACTTTTAGACTTTTACTCAAGTAGTATTTTACTGGGTGACTTTCACTTTTACTTGAGTCATTCTCTTATCTTTACTTTTACTCAAGTTTGGCAATTGGGTACTTTTTCCACCACTGCTAATAAGCATGCACCCATTAAGAAAATGACTGTAAAAACTGTCAAATCCCTGTGGATCGATGAGGAATTGAAAATGTTTATGGTTGAGAGGGATGAGGCTAAAGGAATGGCAAATAAGTCTGGCTGCAGAACCGATTGGTAAATGTACTGCAAATTGAGAAATCATGTGACTAAACTGAATACAAAGAAGAAACTATACTATGAAACAAAGACAAATGACAGAATGATAGTAAAAAGCTTTGGAGCACCTTAAATGACATTTTGGGCAGAAAGGCAAACTCTGCTCCATCATTCATTGAATCAGATGGCTCATTCATTACAAAACCCAGTGATATTGCCAATTACTTTAATGATTTTTTCATTGGCAATATTAGCAAACTTAGGCATGACATGTCAGCAACAAATTCTGACACTACACTAGTATAACTGATCAAATTATGAAAGACAAGCATTGTACATTTTGAATTCTCTACCGGGGTCTGACAACTTGGATGGAAAATTACTGAGGATAATAGCGAAAAATATTGCCACTCCTCTTTGCCAATCTAAGCCTACTAGAAAATATGTGCCCTCTGGCCTGGAGGGAAGCAAAAGTAATACCGCTACCTAAGAATAGTAAAGCCCCCTTTACTGGCTCAAATAGCCTTTGGAAGAAATGGTGTTTGACCAGATACAATGCTATTTCACTGTAAACAAATTGAAGAGACTTTCAGCATGCTTATAGGGAAGGACATTCAACAAGCACTTACACAAATGAATGATGATTGACTGAGAGAAATTGATGACAAAAAGATTGTGGGAGCTGTTTTGACATTATCTGCTGATGGAAAAACGTATGTGTTATGGCTTTACACCCCCTGCTATATTGTAGATAAAGAGGTACCTGTCAAACAGAACACGGAGGGTGTTCTTTAATGGAAGCCTCCAACATAATCCAGGTAGAATCAGGAATTCCCCTGGGCAGCTGTCTAGGCCCCTTGCTTTTTCAATCTTTACTAATGACATGCCACTGGCCTTGAGTAAAGCCAGTGGGGCTATGAATGTGGATGACTCAACACTATACACATCATTTACATTTACATTTAAGTCATTTAGCAGACGCTCTTATCCAGAGCTACTACAGCGAGTGAAATCACTGCAACACTTAACAAAGAGCTGCAGTTAGTTTTAGTGTGTTCCCAAATACAATGCTCTTAGTTTTTTTTTGTATATATTTAGGACTAATTTATTCATTGCCACCCGTTCTGAATGTATTGGGGAAATGAAATGTCATGTAATATTTTTAACTGTATATAAATGTCTTAATGTTGCTGGACCCCTGCTTCATTGGCAGCAGCTAATAGGGATCCTTAATAAATACAAAACATTTTGGGACTATATCAACAATGGACTAATGAAACAAAAACCAAACGTTTTCCTTTTTCTCCAGATACTCAAACCCCCAGTTTAAAAAAAGAGAAAATTGCCACAAACAATATCTACCAAAATATTTCCAGAATTGAACAATAAAACATGACTGCCTAATCATGTTAACAAAGAACAAATTAATTTCAGACATATTGTGGTCCAATATATTATCCAAAGCGATGTTTGTCATTCTATACACCTTGGTGATGAGAACCTCTTCTTTCTCTCCTCCGAGATGACAGAGGTCAAGGATACACACAAAATGAGTGTCTTTCAGCTCCGCAGCAGTTGACAAAATCTCTTCTGAAAGAACAAAAAAGAAAAACCAGCATACACAAATAAAAAAATATTTAAAGTAACTGTCCAGTTAAAATCTCACTTTTAAAAGTTGATAAACTGTTAACTCCATACCCAAATAATGTTGTTGACGCATCCTATACTCATATGTGTCCAAAGCATAAATTGGAGAAAAAAACACCTCAAAAACCCCACCTCAACCTTGTATCTCAAACAGACCGTTTCAAAAATGCTTGCCATTTCCTCAGAGGATGATGTCATCCTCCTGTGGAAGATGAGCTGGCCAATCAGTGGTCTACTCGCATTAATATTTTTAATGACCGCTATACACCATTCTGTTGTTGGGGTACGCCAATACCATTCTAATACATAAAATCTGCTTTTTAACATCCTTTATTACACTTTTTTTGGAAGGAAAACTATTCTACTCTTATTGTAATTAATTATAGGTCATACTTCATAGAAATCTGGAAACACTGGACAGTTACTTTAAGTTGTAGAAACATTATGCATACAGCCCTCCTGAATACAGTGTCTACATTTTACATAATTAATGAATCAATGCTTAATATTATGTGTAGACAGAATGTACCATGAAAATCATGTTTGATTTGACCCTGCACTGTACTATGTAATCAATACTCAGTCTAACCTCAGGAATGGACAGCATATTTGCCATAACTGCTCTCTTAAGTGGACTCTTGAGTTTTAAAGTTGAAAGCCCCACTTGAAGGTCAACATTAGGAAATGTGATATTGTAAATATGCTTGTGAGCAGGTCATGAACCACGAATAGTTGTCGGCTTGAAAATAGCCAGGGTCTTCCGCCTCAGCTAAAAGCAGTGCCCCATGACTGGCTCCCAGTGGTGTGTCTTTATCCTCCCCTCCTGTCCCCCTCTACCCGGTGTGTTACTTGGTCTCAGGGAGTGCAGCTTAACTCAGGCTCATGGGGTCTGCGAGAGGGCAGAGGAAGCCTGCAGACAGGCAAGACAGAAGTGTGTTGTCATGGGGGTCTTGAGGCAGACCTAAGGACCTGCGGTCCCCAGATGGCATCACAGGAACAAAAGCAGCATTGATGGCCATCCACTGGTTTATAGTGAGAGAGAGAGAGAGACATGGTAGTGTGTGCAACTCCTGTACTCACAAACAATACAGTGAGTACAACATACAGAATTACACATTCATGCATGTCCTATTTTAACAAAGGGAGATGTATAATGAATCAAATCAAATTATTTTAAGTGTATTTAAAATCGTATACAATCAACATATTTTAGAGTAAAACAATGAAAGAAGTAAAAGCAAACAAGCAATAAAATATTAATAAAACAAGAACACTAAGGATGTATAAAACAAAATCCCCGATTAACTCGAGTCAAATGAAAGAAATGCAAATAAATGATGAACATGAGCTCTACATTACCAAAAATTGTGGTTTTATAGTATCCTTTGCAGGCTACTGGTGAGAAGGTGTCTGCGGTTTGCTCTAGCATCCACCTGGCAGCATGGAGGTTACTCTGCTGCAGCAGAAGGGTCTTGTCGACAAATCTGAATATCTGAGAAAGGCACTCTGGGTAAACACAACTAGAATGTAAATGGGTCAATGGTTTGACGTGCATATTTTGGTGTCCGAATGAATATTTTCCAAAAATCAACAACCAATATATACACATTTTATGTTATGAAACTATGCTCTTTCTCTTTTACTTTGTCCTAAAAGAGTTAATGGTTAGATGTGAAAAAATTGTCCATTTTTCAGTCTGTGCACCTGTCCAAAAATAATAAAAATACAATCTATATATAAAAGTGTTAATAAAACATCTTAAATCATAACAAAACTGTCAAAAGATTATTCTGGCATGATTTTCTAATGGTCTACTGCACTACTACTTTTATATGGGTAAGACAGTTTAGGCAGAAAGGTTTTAAATACTTTTGTCTGGAAAATTAGCCTTCATGATTATCAATCGGTGCAACTGACATAAAGTCACCATTTTGGATCAAATCACATGAGGATTCTAGTGACAATATGTGACATCATTAAGATGCCTGTGAGGCACCCTTTGGTTTCGAAGAAATGTTAAGAAGTCGCTCGTAAATGTTTAATAAGTTCACTTTTCCACTCCCTGTCAGGTTTTACCCCCCCAGAAAATGCTAAAAAACAATAAAAATGTTGAATTATCTGAAAAGCTTGTATTTTATTTTGATACTCAAGATGCATACTTAAGGTAAAAGTCAAGTTCTCACATGGGTGCACAAGCAGTTGCCTGTAAAACATGTTTACGCGAGAAAAATCATACGGTACAGACAAAATTATAATTCGTAGTCACCAGAATTTCCAGTTGCACCATATGACTAAACAGTTATACTGAATGATATCAATCTCCTTGTCTTAAGTTATCTATTCATCAATTTTTTTTATTGTACACAGAAATACATAATATGATTTACTTTTAAGTAAAAACAATTTTTTGTAGGATAAGGGTGTTTTATGTCTGTGTTGTACAGTTTTATAGTACTGCACATCATGCAGCTAATACTGAAAATATGTGTAAGTAAAAAACGACTATCCTATTAATCTAGATATACATCTTATATGTGTGCAAAGTGTTGCTACAATTAAGTTGCATTTGCTGAGACGGAGGAGACATCAGAGACATCAAATAGGCCTATATATCTCCTGGCAACAGTAGAAGAGGGAGAATGTATACACACATTTTGTGAAAGTGGCTCAACCTGGATCCCTTAAGGACGTGAAAGAGGTCTTCAACCAAAATCAAGATGCTCCAGCAAAGCACCAGTTCAACTGGATCGACCAAGTAGAGAACTGTAGATATCTGAAAGAAAGTCTCACAGAGGAAGAGGTGGTCGTTCACATAGATTTCTCTGAGAACTTTGCATGTAAATTGGCCACAGAAATCCAGACGTTCCACTTTGGGGGAAGTAAACAGCAGGCTACGATCCATACAAGTGATGTGTACACATCAGAGGGAAGCCAGTCCTAAACCACAATATCTGACTCCCTTAGACATGATGAGAGAGCGCTATGGGCTCACCTGGAGCCTATCCTAAGAGATGTAAAAAACAAGAATCCACAAATCGTGACACTCCACATGATGAGTGATGGCCCGGTTACCCAATACAGAAACAAGAAGAATATGTACCTACTCAGCACTCATATATCTACTGATTCAAACAAATCACCTGGAACTTTTCTTAAAAGATCCATGGGAAGGGGTCACCAGATGGCATGGGCAGGGCTGTGAAACGTTGTGCGGACAAACGCGTTCAACGGGGGGAGGATGTGCAGACTACACAAAGGAGCCATTCAAACTACTTGAGAAGAGTGGATCGAGCATAAAGTTATTTTGGATTGCAGATGTCACTAAATATGACAAAGCCGTGCCCAACAACCTCGCTGGAGTCAAAGGAACCATGAAATTGCACCAGGTCACCTTCACAGAGGCACGGAAAATAAAACACTGAAGTATCTTGCTTCTGTAGCAAACCAAGCATCTTCAACATCTGTTTCAATCCTGTGGAAGTGAACTTCAATGAAGACCACTATCAGGAGAACACCATCACTGATGTACAGCAAGATGAAGCTGTGGCCAAGTCAACACTAACTAAAAGTCTAGGCAGATTTGTCATTGTCAGCTATGAACACTGCCCCTTTGCAGTGTATTCATGGACGCAAAGGGAAGCCAGGCTTCCTCAAATATTTGACAAAAAATATATATATTTATAATATATATATATAAAATTGATCTTTCATCTCTGTGTTTTCATAATTTTCCATCAATTCGCAAGTGGCTGAATCTCACTGGAGAAATCATCAGTGTTGGCATTTGGATGGCATTTGCGTTCAACTAGTCTACAAGTAGGGCAATTTTTTTTATATACACAGTACCAGTCAAATGTTTGGACACACCTACTCATTCAAGGGTTTTCTTTATTTTTACTATGTTCTACATTGTAGAATAATAGTGAAGACATTAAAACTATGAAAGAACACATATGGAATCATGTAGTAACCAAAAAAGTGTTAAATAAATACTCTGCGTCTCACAAAAGCACAGCGGTGGGAACCAAAAATATAACATTTGGACTCATCAGACCAAGGGACAGATTTCCACCAGTCTAATGTCTATTGCTCACGTTTGTTGACCCAAGCAAGTCTCTTCTTATTATTGTTGTTCTTTAGTGGTGTTTTATTTGCAGCAATTCAACCATGAAGGCCTGATTCACACAGTCTCCTCTGAACAGTTGATGCTGAGATGTGTCTGTTACTTGAACTCTGTGAAGCATTTATTTGGGCTGCAATTTCTGAGGCTGGTAACTCTAATGAACTTATCCTCTGCAGCAGAGGTAACTCTGGGTCTTCCTTTCCGGTGATGGTTCTGATGAGAGCCAGTTTCATCATAGCGCTTGATGGTTTTTGCGACAGCATTTGAAGTAACTTTCAAAGTTCTTGACATTTTCCGGATTGACTGACCTTGACTGACCATCTTAAAGTAATGGTGGACTGTCATTTCTCTTTGCTTACTTGAGCTGTTCTTGCCATAATATTGCCTTGGTATTTTCCCAAATAGGGCTATCTTCTGTATACCACCCTAACTTGTCACAACAACTGATTGGCTCAAACGCATTAAGGAAAGAAATTCCACAAATTAACCTGTAACAAGGCACACCTGTTAATTGTTCATCCTCATGAAGCTGGTTGAGAGAAAATAGTCAAAATAAAGAAAACCCTGGAATGAGTAGGTGTGTCCAAACTTTTGACTGGTACTGTATATGTTTTACTTGCGCATGCACACACATAAATCAGTACCATGGACAGCCACATGATATCTGTTTCGGGTAATGTTTAAGTTTGTTTCCAGTGTATTAAACTAAGCTGGTTGATTTGATGATGTTTAAATGTTTAAGTTGAAATGGTGCTGGAATGGTGCTGGAATTGCGGTGCTCCTGTTGTCTTTGTGCTGACTTACAGTAACTCTGTGGTGATAAAGCCATAGTTGTTTAGTAAACTGTCAAACAAACTTTCTTGACCATGCTGCAGGTTATAATTGCTGCTGCCGGGGCGGCAGGTAGCCTAGTGGTTAGAGCGTTGGGCCAGTAACCGCAAAGGTTGCTGGATCGAATCCCTGAGCTGACAAGGTAAAAGTCTGTCGTCCTGCCCCTGAACAAGGCATTTAACCCACTGTTTCTGGGTAGGCTGTCATTGCAAATAAGAATTTGTTCTTAACTAACTTGCCTGGTTAAATAAAATAATAAAAATAACTGTTGGTATGCAATATTTGCTTTGTGGACTTCACCACACAGATGTTGCTATCCAGTTTTGTGATGAAACAAACGTATGTGTAGTTGAACTTATTCCGTGACTATTGTCTTTTTGTTGTCACGGCCTTATTGTATATCACGGTGGCGAATGAACGAATGGGTTTGAGCAAACAGCCTAATTATCACAACATAGGTTATAATATTACTTTTTTACTGGCTTGGCATCCTCAGTGATTTTACTCACTTACCGCTACCGCCCCTTTGTAGGCCAGGTACAGAAGGTGATTGGGAAGTGCTGATCACTTGTATGCAGCAGTATGGAGTGAGGAATGTTTCTGTCTGGTCATCTGTGCCAGACATTACCTTGTACTATGAAGGAGATGTGAAGGCAATGATCAGTGAGCCCAAGCCCTTGAGCTTAAGAGCATCTCGGCTGTCCGACACAGACTGGGCTGCTTTCTTGTCACATTAGTGCAACATCATCAAACAAACTGAGGAATGCAAGTTTGATAATTGTCAACCTGAGGTTCTGTTACAACTTTTGCTGTAAAGAAATAATTTGTAATTGTCCATTTTAATCTTGCACTGTTCTGCACAAACTTAAACACATCTGTGGATGTTTTAATGTTACATTAATGTTTTTACAAGACATTGCACAGAGCAATTTCATTCGTTTTTAATCAAGTGAGCAATTGATGTAATGTAGAAGAACACTTTCTTATACGTTTTGTATTTTAATGTTTGAATGTCATTACTGTACTTCAAGAACTTTACTATGTATGTATTACATTGATTCTTAACTGTTTTAACATTGTTTGAAAAATGTATCATAATGCAGAATTGTAATCATTTTTAGAAGTTCATTGCCATGTTCATGATGAAATGTTTCTGCGTGATAAACATTTGAGTCACATTTTTTGTAATTTATTAAGCATTAAAGGCATCATTGTTGTTGAATAAGAAACCATACTGTTTATGTATGTGTGTGTTTCTGTAAGAGGGAAAGAGATCTGCCTAAAAAAATGACACTGTAAAATAATAGTCATTCGGTGCAACCAGCAATGATAATTCAGTACTTAATGGTTAAAAACAATTGCATTATTTTATTGTCTAAAAAAATGCAGAAAGAATCTGTCTATAAGAGAAAAATGCATTTTTGTAAAATTGTATATGGATTTAATTTCTCTAACAGAAGTTTTAGTTGACAGTCATTCAAAATGTGGGATCGTCCAGTGAAAAGTACAAAAATGTAAAAATTATACTGTAATTTTTAACTTCTTTGATGTTGAATAACTGAGACCATGTTAATATTCATATTTTACTCTTCTTTGCTAGAAATAATGGTCAGAAAACAGTTTTTATATAAAAAAATGAATGGTCACACAGGATGACTTTTAGGTGGTAAATTTAAGTTGCATAAAAAGCGACAAATCCTGAATGTGCATACAAATTGTAAGTAACACTCAAGGGAACATAAAAACTGTTTCGAAATTAATATTTTTCCCTTTTAAAATGTTTTTGAAAACCTTATTCGTCATTGACCCAAATATTCTGACACTTCTCATCTCTGCTTCAGCCACGAGCTGCTTTCCCCGATGATCCATCCACAGTAGGTAACCGCTCTCTCTTGGAGCGCCGTCATTCTGTGGAATATTTTAGAAACAAAATATAGTAGGCATATCAGTGTCACTAGCCTTGTTGTAACACCCCTCATTAATGGCAAGCTGTTTCCATGGTTCCAGACAGACAGCATAGTTAATTTCTCAGGCTAGCCATGCTTAGTCCATAAAGAGAGGAATAGAAGCTAGGCCACAAATAAGTGGTGAGATAGTATGTTCATGTGGCACAGCACTCTTATACCTGATGGACTTTGTTGTTCACTGGCTCTGGTTTGGTCTGGGTTTCCTTCTAGAGGACCAACTTCTTCCTCTGATTCAGAATCACTCTCCTCTTCCTGCTCCACTAGCTCCTATTCTGTAAAGCCACGGCCAGCTTCTCTGTGAACAGACAAAGCTCTCATAACCTGAGCTACTGGGTGGGTCCCTGATGGGCATAGAGAACTGATTATGGCAGAGGATAGACATTTATTCAGTACCTTTTCTCTTGCATCCTGGCACGAGTGATGTAGCATTGCTTCATCACTCTAAAAAACAAAATACAATTATTCTAAAACACGCAAGTGACGTCATCATGACAATGTAAAATATACAAATACAATTTCAAATGCCGTAGTAAAGGGGAGTTACAAGTACAATTTGAAATGTTTAGTAATGTTTTATAGCCCACCTGTGTTTTGAAACTCACCTCTTCTTGGGTTGTTTTTCCCCCGTCTGCTGAGTGAGCTCTGTACACCAGATGGTGCTGTTTCCCTGTGTTTCAGTTACGTCTACAGTTTTCTGATCACTGTGTGGATTAGGTACAGCCACAACAGGCTCACCCACAGACTGAACCGTATTCTAAACTTGACTTACCAATGCCAAATCATTCCTATAAAGTTATGTACAGGCAACTGTTGTTTTTTTGTCTTTCAATGTATCCTGTCCTGTTCCTTTTCTTGTAAAAAAAAAACAATGCATCGACTTTAGAAAAAGAGAATTAGTGTGTTAAAATAACATGAAATGTGTTATATGCACTGAGTATAGAAAACATTAGGAACACCTTCCTAATATTGAGTTGCGCACCGCTATAAGGCGTCAAAACCATTCCACAGGGATGCTGGCCCATGTTGACTCCAATGCTTCCCACAGTTGTGTTAAGTTGGCTTGAAGTCCATTGAGTAGTGGACCATTCTTGATAAACATGGGAAACTGTTGAGCGTGAAAAACCCAGCAGTGTTGCAGTTCTTGACACAAACCGGTGTGCCTGGCACCTACTACCATACCCTGTTCAAAGGCACTTAAATCTTTTGTCTTGCCCATTCACCCCCCTGAATGGCACACATGCACAGCAAACCACCCTGCAGCACACTACCCTGCAGCACACCACCCTGCAGCACACCACCCTGCAGCATACTGCTGGCTTGCCAGATGCTGCTGGAAGTGGTGTTAGAGGGCCAGTAGGAGGCACTGTTTCCTTTGGTCAAAAAAACAAACAACAAATATCCCAATGCCCTAGGGCAGTGATTAGGAACATTGTCCTGAGTAGGATGTCGTCTTTCAGATGGGACGTTAAATGGGTGTCCTGACTCTCTGTGGTCACTAAAGATCCCATGGCATTTATTGTAAGAGTAGGGGCGTTAACCCTGGTATCCTGGCTAAATTCCCAATCTGGCCTTCATTCCAATTGGCTCATTTATCTCCTCTGTAACTATACTCCAGGTCATTGCTGTAAATGAGAATGTGTTCTCAGTCAACTTACCTGGTAAAATAAGGGTTAAATTAAAATGTCTCAAAGCTTAAAAATCATGTTTTAACCTCCGCTTCATATACATTGATTGAAGTGGATTTAACAAGTGACATCAATGAGGGATCATTGCATTGAACTGGTCAGTCTGTCATGGACAGAGCATGTGTTCTTAATGTTTTGTGTACTCAATGTATCTAGAGTTAGAAAAATGTATTGACGTGTCACTCCACTATGATACTATAATACAGATTTTCTTTTTTAAACCACATTGTGGACCACTCAAATTGAGTTTTGAAACACTAAAAACAATCATAGGCAAACATGGTACAGGCGTAATATATATTCTATACACATTTATGCATAAAGTACAGCGGATAAAAGGACAATTGGGCCCTTATAAAAATGAAGTATCCGTTGGAGGATAAGGTGGCAGGCTTTGGCACAGGCATTTACATTATTGTTACCTGATAAAATGTCACATAATGGGTTATTTTCATCAAGACTGTTAAAATTTTGATTTTGGCAGGACAGCTGACCAAAAGATCCTCCTTAAGTTCATTGTATAACCCACTGTAAAGCAAGCAAGCAATAAAGCCTACCTGGTCTGACAGTGCCTCCTCTGGCCATACCACATATTGCACAGCAATGATCTGACCTTGGATTGCCAGCTGCTTGTGTGGACAATAATGCAGACCATCCATCTCCCTCTTTAGGTAATTTGCAGCAACCAGAAGAACTTGAGCTGGTGGATGGGAAATAAATATGAAAATGATTAAATGGTGTTGTCTGCTGTGGTTTAAAAACAACAAACATACAAAAACCAGTGTTGCATATTACAGACATCATTCCTTCTTGAAAAGGTTCACCTCACTCACCTGAGCCATCTGCCACTGACTGTGTGAATATCTGAGGGGTGTGAGGGAAGAAATAATGGCCACCAACAACAGTCTTCTTCAGCATAATGCTGTCCTTCAGTCTTGGTCCACTGGATGAAGCTTCACCCTGGAGTCCGACACGTAGGGCTGGCCCTTGTGATACCCTGAGGGAAAACTACATCAATCAAGTAAATCAATACATACTAGATTATATTAACATAATGTTGCAGTGTGTCCATATATTCTTTTTTAAATAAAACAGTTGTACTGTTTATCTTTTCTTTGTTTCTTCGCAAATGACAGCTGCACTTACCGGTACTACATATATGTGTCTTGCAGCTGCTGGTGAGGTAAGGCAGTGAGTCTTGCTCTTAACACTTTCTCATCTGAGTGCACACCAGGTATGTTACTGCAATGGGATATGGGGAGGGTACAGAGCAGGGAGAAAATAAAATATTTCTGGTTGTGAAGAAGCAGAAAGCTCCAAAATAAAAGGACTATTGGATGTTCCACTGCATGGACCCAGCGGTAAGTCAAGAAATTTTCTGGGCCTGTAAAAGACAGAAAAAAATCATGAGAATTTGTGTTACATTTTCAGAATAAATGACTAGTCCAAGTCTAACTAGTCTAAGACCTCTGACCTGTGTTCCCCTTACTCTTGACTCTCTCCACCCGACCCACAAAAGTTACCAAGCCAAATTAGATTGTATGTAAAAACCAAGGCCCTTCCCTGGGTAACATTTACAACATTACTAAACAGTCTTTACTTCGGGCGGCAGGGTAGCCTAGTGGTTAGAGCGTTGGGCTAGTAACCGAAAGGTTGCAAGTTCAAATCCCTGAGCTGACAAGGTACAAATCTGTCGTTCTGCCCCGGCGCTCTTTGTGTATTTCTCCATGCTCCAGACTTACTCCGAGGTTGCAGATCAACGTGTAGAATGAGCTGTGTCCAGAGTGGTACCAGAGACTGAATGTTGGAACTGTGCTCTACCTCCAAAACTACACCCTCAAGCAGAGTAATCCAAACAGGTCTCGACCTGACATAGACAACCACAGAATGAAGAGCTTTCACTCAGTAGGTACTGAACTCAACCTAACCTAGTGATTCACAACTTAGCAAATCAACATACAGTACGTTGCCAGGCAGACACTCCTGATTGGTCATTTTGAAATAATATTCTGTCTGATTCTGAATACTGTATAGTGTGAAACTCTTCATTTTTACTATACAAGGCACTGTTTCTAGGCCGTCATTGAAAATAAGAATTTGTTCTTAACTGACTTGCCTAGTTAAATGAAAGTAAATTACTTAAAATATCATCTGCATGAACTACTCATTCCTTGCTTCTTAAAAATGTTTTTCTTCTAGATAAGAATTGAAGAACAATTCTGCATGTGATGTGAATTGTTCTTCAATTCTTATCTAGAAGAAAAACATTTTTAAGAAGCAAGGAATGAGTAGTTCACGCAGATGATATTTTAAGGAATTTACTTTTATTTAACTACGCAAGTCAGTTAAGAACAAATTCTTATTTTCAATGACGGCCTAGAAACAGTGCCTTGTTCCAGGGCAGAACGACAGATTTGTACCTTGTCAGCTCGGGATTCGAACTTGCAACCTTTCGGTTACTAGCCCAACGCTCTAACCACTAGGCTACCCTGCCGCCCCAAGTAAAGACTGTTTAGTAATGTTGTAAATGTTACCCAGGGAAGGGCCTTTGTTTTTACATACAATCTAATTTGGTTTTGTGAACTTACCTGGTGGTGAACTGGTAGTAAACATTAGGCAAGCCCCATTGAGACTGCACACTTGGCTGGAACCACAGTAAGGAGTGCAGTGGGATTCAGACAGATTTCTACAAGGCCATGTATAGTAAAAATGAAGAGTTTCACAATATACAGTATTCAGAATCAGACAGAATATTATTTCAAAATGACCAATCAGGAGTGTCTGCCTGGCAACGTACTGTATGTTGATTTGCTAAGTTGTGAATCACTAGGTTAGGTTGAGTTCAGTACCTACTGAGTGAAAGCTCTTCATTCTGTGGTTGTCTATGTCAGGTCGAGACCTGTTTGGATTACTCTGCTTGAGGGTGTAGTTTTGGAGGTAGAGCACAGTTCCAACATTCAGTCTCTGGTACCACTCTGGACACAGCTCATTCTACACGTTGATCTGCGACCTCGAAGTAAGTCTGGAGCATGGAGAAATACACAAAGAGCGCCAATCCTGATGAGACACTTCATACAGACAACATTCAAAGAAACGTTAACTATATTGTCAGGGTTGAGTAGAGAAGAGATGGTATATGTGTAAAGTGTTATTATGATATAGATACTACTCACCTGGTTCAGGTAATCACCATTGTAATTCTCACAATAGTTAGCAACTGAAATTCTAATTTTACCATCCAGAACCTATACTCTGCCTTCAGGACCCTCATTATTCCTGAAAGAGACAGGTAATGTTTGTGGCCCATCTGCAGGGGTGCATCACTTTGCAATGCCACAATGTTTCTAAATCCATCCTTGGTAACCATGGGGAGGGAATCCAAGTCCTTAATCTTGCGCAAAACATTAGACTTCTTAAGTGAACCATGTTCAATCTTCTCAGTGTAAACACAACCCTGACCAAATAATTTCTTATTGTAAACAAATGAGCACTGGGTAATGTTATTATAAATTCCACTGCGAAGAAGGTTTTTGTGGACCAGATCATTTAAACTACGGTATGCACGTGGCTTGCCAGACTCACTCACTGTCGTGTCTTAGCTGTAAGGTTTTTGTTGTGTCAAATATCTCTGAAGTCAAATAACAGCATCAGTTTTGTCAATTTGAAGTGTATGAGTTTTTGCTGTAAAGAACTGTCCCAAAGTAGAGTAAGAAATATGTCAGATTCGATGTTTTTTCAACTTCTTCAGGTATGGTTCATTAATGTGCATAACAGACCGTGCGCTGGGCGAAATGGGTTTGTTTACAACAAGTTAGCTAACGTTAGCTGCTAAAAAAAGTACCTAGGTAGCTATGTAAACACAGTTTAAACAGCCATTTGCTGACTACTGTACAGCAGCTGACCACGCAAACAAGAGTTACCGTTAACCATCAACCCAGTGCTAGCTGTATATGTCTTGCCAAATCAAATCTTGCAGAAAAACGTGACTGTAGTAACTAACTCAGCTGCTAGCCAGCCAGATAGCTAGCATGCTAATGTTACTGATATGATATCCGTTCTTACGGTTTATGATTAGCTAGCTAGCTAACGTTGGCTACTTTTTGACTTATGAAAATCACGACAAGTTGGTTGGAAAAGTGTAGCTACAGTATACTTTCTGGTAGTAGGCCGAATTTATCAAAGTTCAGCTTTTGCTTCGGCGCCAGTGGATTTGAATATAGGAAGCTGTCATTCCACACATCAGCGACGCCGCACTGACAACGTAGCCTACTACATACATACACTAACGTTACAGGACCAAAAGTATGTGACACCTGCCCGTCGAACATCTCATTTCAAAATCATGGGCATTAATATGGAGTTGGTACCCCTTTGCTGCTACAACAGCCTCCACTCTTCTGGGAAGGCATTTCACTAGATGTTGGAACATTGCTGCAGGGACTTGCTTCCATTCAGCCACAAGAGCATTATTGGGGTTGGGTGATTAGGCCTGGCTCGCAGTCAACGTTCCAATTAATACCAAAGGTGTTCGATGGAGTTGAGGTCAGGGCTCTGTGCAGGCCAGTCAAGTTCTTCCACAGCAATCTTGACAAACCATTTCTATATGGACCTCACTTTGTGCCATTGGGCATTGTCATGCTGAAACAGGAAAGGGCTTTCCCCAAACTGTTGCCACAAAGTTGAAAGCACAGAATCGTGTAGAATGTCGCTGTTTGCAGTAGTGTTAAGATTTCCCTTCACTGGAACTAAGGTGCCTAGCCCAAACCATGAAAACAGCCCCAGACCATTATTCCTCATCCACCAAACTTTACAGTTGGTACTATGTATTCGGGCAGGTAGAATTCTCCTGGCATCCGCCAAATCCAGATTTGCCTGTTGGACTGCCAGATGGTGAAGGGTGATTCATCACTCCAGAGAGTTTAATGGCGGGCGAGCAATACACCACTCCAGCCGACGCTTGGCATTGTGTATGGTGATCTTAGGCTTGTGTGTGGCTGCTTGGCCATGGAAACCCATTTCATGAAGCTCCTGATGAACAGTTCTTGTGCTGATGTTGCTTCCAGAGACAGTTTGGTGTTGCAACCGATGGCAGACGATTTTTATGCGCTTCAGCACTTGGCGGTCCCGTTCTTTGAGCTTGTGCGGCCTACCACTTTGTGACTGGGCCGTTGTTGCTCCTAGACGTTTCCACTTCACAATAACAGCACTTACAGTTCACGAGGCAGCTCTAGCAGGGTAGATATCTGACGAACTGACTTGTTGTAAAGGTGGCATTCTATGACAGTGCCACGTTGAAAGTCACTGAGTTCTTCAATAAGGCCATTCTACTGACAATGTTTGTCTGTGGAGATTGCATGGCCGTGTGCTCGATTTTATACACCTGTCAGTAACCTGTCAGTAACGGTTGTGGCTGAAATAACCAAATCCTTTAATTTGAAGTTGTGTCCACATACTTTTGTATATATAGGGTATTTTAACAGGACTGGATTCCTTTCAGAGTTACATCAGAGAGAATAAACTTCAGTTATACATGAATGAAAACACGCAGAATAAAGTGCACAAAATGCATGTTTTTTTTTATATTTATTTTTAAAGATACCACATTATCAAGATTAATAGATTTATAAATAATTCAATATCACTATCACATAATTAATATCCAAGCTGTTTCAGAATGTAAACTTTTTATTTGTTTATTTTTAAACAATATTAACAATATGTTAAAGCTTATTTTTGATGGTATATACAGACAGAAAAAAACAAGCCATACAATAGACTGTGAAACACCATAACACCAACTTGCTGAACTGAAGAAAATAATAACCTCACCTCCCCAAATAAGACACTTCAATAATCTGTTACAAAATACTTCTGTTTGTTTTACTTTCAAATCATGTAACATATATTCAATCTATTTGACATCTCATAAAATAAACAACTATATAATCTCAACATGTTTTGTACATTCTATAATACAATATTTTCAATTCGTTTTCTGCAATGCAATGGCTAATATGTACCAGGTTCGGTTTTTGTTTGTCTTACTTTTTCCTGGCAAATGTTTTACAGTATGCATTGATTGACCCTCCACCCCATATACTGCAAGGATGCACAGTCCACTCTAAAGGTCACAAATGCAAAAGTCAAAGTAACATGATGCCTTTAAAAAAAGAATGACACTTGATGAAGAATTCATGAACATAAAAATATAGTCTGAAACGGTGAAACAAAAAGTGCATAATCTACTGCTGGGGGAGACGGATTAAACAGAATCATAGAAACAGCCAGTACCATTTGATCTAACGCAGCAATCACAATGAACAAACACACATACCAATAAACATGAACATTTGTATAAACTGAAGCAATACACAGCAAACACACAATGGCTCTCAGCATAACCTTAAATGTAGGAAATCATCTGTGGCACTGGGTTAATGGAAATGAATAACTGCCTCTGGTTTCAAATGGGGTCAACTAATGCAAATTCTTTACATACGATGGTTAGCTGGAGAGTACACTGGACACTTGTGAGAACATGGTTTACTGTTATTCTATGAGCTTGATATTTAAACATACACTACATGTTCCTTCAACCAGCTTCAAAAGGCAGTCTACCTTATGATTGGACATTGAGCACACTGAACCAACAACAGTTTTTATGATAAGGTTGAGTGGAGGACAACCTAGGGAGTCGTTTTGCTGACAATCAACAAACAGTATTTTAAAATGATGCAGCATTAATAGGACAGTTGTCTAAACAAATCTGCATGTAGGTCTTGAATAGAGTCAATGTTGTGTCTTTAGAGTAATAACAAACTGACACAGTAATGATGTTGAAACAATGTGTTGCTCATATCACTTAAAACAATGTTTACGTTGGGCTGACCCCAGCAATAGGCCAACACAAGTTCTACTGAAAAATAGAATGGCTCCCTTTTCCCTCATGCCAGCATCATTCTCAGACCAGTTGACCTGAGTCTTTAGTGTGGATTAGTCATTCTAACAAAGTATTTAGCAGATACAAGCTGTACCTCAGTAAAGATACTGCTTATATTTATGGTTGAAGGAATGTTAAAGATATTTTAATACAAAAATATTTCCATTTCATTCACATAGTAGTATAGTATACAACTATATCTCTTTTACATGAGTACAAACCTGCCTAGAAACTTTTTTTCTTCAAAATTGACATTGCACATAGTAAAAGGGTAAAACAGCACATACTTTAAGCATTCTACAACTTTCTTTAAGCATCTCTTCAACCTAAATGAACAGCACCAGTCTTCATGAGAGTGACTGTGACAGATGAAGTGATAGTGACTCAATGTACACAGCAGAGACTGCTAGGATTGTCATTAACATTGTACAGTTAAAGATTGTTATTACTCCGCAATGCATTTCAACCTTCATGTCAAAGGGCACATTTAGTTTGATTGGAATTCCAATATGATGTTACATTTTGTTATGGCTAGTGACTTAATCATGTAAAGGAATTTTGAGGCATACATACAGAAGGTCTGTTTGACGGATGTTTCACAGAAGGACTTTCCCATTCAAATATTACAATATCTAATGAACGTGGGGGAACTCCAATCTGATACTAATGATGTAGTTATTTAGCTAATGTAACTTTAAAGAAAATAAGAAGAAATATGTAGTATTATTTGATTGTCATTTATATTAGCAGGTCATTTATCTCTGGTTAGTATTTTGTTATTACACAGTTTTCCTGAAATCACCAGAGTGTATGGACACAATAACTCATACATGGATAAATCCACTAATAGACTCCCTCCTACCAAATATATATATATTAACCGACTAGCAAATATAAACCATGTAACCAGAAAATTATGACAAGTTGTTAATGTAATACTGAGAATAAATGTGTGATTATTAATAATTTGTGGTTATTTCCACAAATAACCTGAGAAGAAAATTGCGTTACGAAAGCATACATAATCAATGTATGACAATTACAATATATTAGTGACATCTTCTTAATCATTGCAGCATCTGTTACATTTGATACAAAACAATAAGTAAAATAGTCCTTGGTTAGTAGTTTATGGTTGTGAGCCATTTAAGGCATTAGGACCCTACCCACTGGGCACAAACTGGTTGAATCAACATTGTTTCAATGTAATTTGTCAACGTATTGTGATGTGGACTCTACATGGACATAACATTGGATTTGTAAAAGTCAAAGTCATCAAACTGTTGTTCAGAGGCTGAAATTCCAACCACAGGATTATGCCATCATTGTAAGCCATTTTCAACATAGAAACCTTGTATAAAATGTCGAACATGTACCTTTAACACAACATCAGATCTTCGACGTTATATCCACCATTAAAAAAAAAAAATTATAGGCTGGGCAGCACCTCCTACTGGAGAGTTGCTCCATCTACAGTACAGCTATTCATTTGGTCTCCCATGCAGGGTTTTAACCAAGCCCAGCTTTGATATTTGTCACTGACTACTACCAATGTGCTATCGTGAGAATGATTATTGAGACCTCTTAATAACAAAATATATTCACTGTTGCTATCGAAGTCATTCCAATGGGTAGGTTTAACAGATCAAATTAAATGTAACCATACTTTATAAATCATACAGTATATCATCAATTAATACTAGTTAGGCATATATAGCATTTAAAAACTCATCAACAGCTATTGTTTCAATTCAACCCCGGGTTCAACAAAATATAGACAATACATATAGGCCTAGGGTTTCAAGCTTGGAGAGATTGGAAACCCAAATTGGTCTACACGGACAAGTTCTGGCCTGGTTTAGATCTTATCTGTCGGAAAGATATCAGTTTGTCTCTGTGAATGGTTTGTCCTCTGACAAATCAATTGTAAATTTCGGTGTTCCTCAAGGTTCCGTTTTAGGACCACTATTGTTTTCACTATATATTTTACCTCTTGGGGATGTCATTCGAAAACATAATGTTAAATTTCACTGCTATGCGGATGACACACAGCTGTACATTTCAATGAAACATGGTGAAGCCCCAAAATTGCCCTCGCTAGAAGCCTGTGTTTCAGACATAAAGAAGTGGATGGCTACAAACTTTCTACTTTTAAACTCGGACAAAACAGAGATGCTTGTTCTAGGTCCCAAGAAACAAAGAGATCTTCTGTTGAATCTGACAATTAATCTGGATGGTTGTACAGTCGTCTCAAATAAAACTGTGAAGGACCTCGTCGTTACTCTGGACCCTGATCTCTCTTTTGAAGAACATATCAAGACTGTTTCAAAGACAGCTTTTTTCCATCTACGTAACATTGCAAAAATCAGAAACTTTCTGTCCAAAAATGACGCAGAAAAATTAATCCATGCTTTTGTTACTTCTAGGCTGGACTACTGCAATGCTCTACTTTCTGGCTACCCGGATAAAGCACTAAACAAACTTCAGTTAGTGCTAAATACGGCTGCTAGAATCCTGACTAGAACCAAAAAATTTGATCATATTACTCCAGTGCTAGCCTCCCTACACTGGCTTCCTGTTAAGGCAAGGGCTGATTTCAAGGTTTTACTGCTAACCTACAAAGCATTACATGGGCTTGCTCCTACCTATCTTTCCGATTTGGTCCTGCCGTACATACCTACACGTACGCTACGGTCACAAGACGCAGGCCTCCTAATTGTCCCTAGAATTTCTAAGCAAACGGCTGGAGGTAGGGCTTTCTCCTATAGAGCTCCATTTTTATGGAATGGTCTGCCTACCAATGTGAGAGACGCAGACTCAGTCTCAACCTTTAAGTCTTTACTGAAGACTTATCTCTTCAGTAGGTCCTATGATTAAGTATAGTCTGGCCCAGGAGTGTGAAGGTGAACGGAAAGGCTGGAGCAACGAACCGCCCTTGCTGTCTCTGCCTTGCCGGTTCCCCTCTTTCCACTGGGATTCTCTGCCTCTAACCCTTTTACAGGGGCTGAGTCACTGGCTTACTGGTGTTCTTCCATGCCGTCCATGGGAGGGGTGCGTCACTTGAGTGGGTTGAGTCACTGACGTGGTCTTCCTGTCTGGGTTGGCGCCCCCCCTTGGGTTGTGCCATGGCGGAGATCGTTGTGGGCTATACTCGGCCTTGTCTTAGGACGGTAAGTTGGTGGTTGGAGACATCCCTCTAGTGGTGTGGGGGCTGTGCTTTGGCAAAGTGGGTGGGGTTATATCCTGCCTGTTTGGCCCTGTCCGGGGGTATCATCGGATGGGGCCACAGTGTCTTCTGATCCCTCCTGTCTCAGCCTCCAGTATTTATGCTGCAGTAGTTTATGTGTCGGGGGGCTAGGGTCAGTCTGTTACATCTGGAGTATTTCTCTTGTCTTATCCGGTGTCCTGTGTGAATTTAAATATGCTCTCTCTAATTCTCTCTTTCTGTCTTTCTCTCGGAGGACCTGAGCCCTAGGACCATGCCTCAGGACTACCTGGTATGATGACTCCTTGCTGTCCCTTGTCCACCTGGCCGTGCTGCTGCTCCAGTTTCAACTGTTCTGCCTGCGGCTATGGAACCCTGACCTGTTCACCGGACGTGCTTGTTGCACCCTCGACAACTACTATGATTATTATTATTTGACCATGCTGGTCATTTATGAACATTTTAACATCTTGACCATGTTCTGTTATATTATCCACCCTGCACAGCCAGAAGAGGACTGGCCACCCCTCATAGCCTGGTTCCTCTCTAGGTTTCTTCCTAGGTTTTTGGCCTTTCTAGGGAGTTTTTCCTAGGGAGTTTTTCCTAGCCACCGTGCTTCTTTCACATGCTTTGCTTGCTGTTTGGGGTTTTAGGCTGGGTTTCTGTACAGCACTTTGAGATATCAGCTGATGTACGAAGGGCTATATAAATAAATTTGATTTGATTTGATTTAAAATGTAATCTTCATGTTTATCATTAATATGTTGGATTCACCACCCTCTCCATCTCAACCAAAAATGTAAGTTAAAGAATGGGACTAAATCAAATCAAAAACTTTAAATGCACCTAAAATACAGTTTGATTTGATTTAGTATATTCTTTAACATTGCCTCTTGGTTGAGATGGAGATGTGAATCCAACATATTCATTATTCATTTGTAGACATACTGAATTTGAAGCCAGACTATGTCAGTGGCACCACTTTTGCAATAGAGTAAATAGCCTATTAACTTGTCGACAACTTAACAAATGATATGTTGGATTGATGTCTCCAACTCAACCAAAAATAAAAGTTAAAGAATAGGATTAAGCCAGTGGCTCAGATGAAACCATCCAAATGTTAGATATCCTTTAAATGTTGATATTTGGTTGTAGTCCACCAAACACAATTCAATATTACTTTTGTAATACAGTAAATAGCCTAAAGTTAAGGCTATTTTACAAACTAATGTAACAGTATTTATTCAACCTAAATGACTAATGCATCCATGGCCACATTTTCAGATTAGCCTACTGTAACTCTAAATGTTTTATGTAATCATAGAAAGCGTGCATGTTCAAAATAGCATGCGAAGGTCGCAGGTCTGTAGAGATTGCTATAATACTTGCTATAATAATCTGTGCAGAATCTTGAACAGAATTGATCACTTTCACTATGTACTTTTAAATGTAACCTCAACTGCAATCCATCTCATTGGGTTGTGCTATGAGATGAAGCACAGTGATAACACATTAAGTTGTTGTATAAATACAAAATATCTGACATTCTATTCCCATTTGAACTTTGATGTGCTTTTAAATGGTTGAAATCGCAGTGATAACAGATTTAGATGACAACTGAACCAAAAATCAGACATTGTTTTTCCATTGGAATTTGGTTGTGCTTTTAGATGGTTGAAAGCATAGTGATTACACATTGGGAATTCAACAAACTTCTGGTTGTCTTTTTGAGTGGGTGAATAAATGTTGAAATCTCATTGATCAATGTCTCAACCAAATATGACCCACATTTCCACATTAAAATGACGTGGTGTGCCCAGTAGGTATTGTTTTATATTTAAATGCCAGAATAAAAATGCACACAGTAGAACAGCAAGACATAGCAATAATGGCTGCCTGCTTACACTTGTTTTGAAATATATGGTCAATTAACAAACATGCTATGGTAGTCTACTAATAAGGTTTGCGCCGTCCATTAAAGTGTGAATAAAAAAATATGAAGCCTGATTTTTATTGATTATTTAATGAAAATGTTGGCATTAGTAATTGGTACTTTTCTTTAGTTTTAGAAAATCAAATGTCAAAATATTTGATTCTCTAGTGAACATAAATAGGGTTATACTTGTATGAGGATAGGTTTCCAGTTGCTTTGTCAGTCATTAAAAAATATTTTTTTTCAAACATGGACTAATAGTGTTGGGTGGTGAACATACTATAGTGTTTAATAATGATATCAACTACAGTATACAGTGCATTCGGAAAGTATTCAGACCCCTTGACCTTTTCCACATTTATTACGTTACAGCCTTATTCTAAAGTGCATTAAATAAAAAATAATTCCTCCTCAATCTACACACAATACCCCATAATAACATAGCGAAAACAGGTTTTTAGAAATGTTTGCAAATTTATATAAAAAAACGGAAATACCTTATTTACATAAGTATTCAGACCCTTTGCTATGAGACTCAAAAATTGAGCTGAGGTGCATCCTGTTTCCATTGATCATCCTTGAGCTGTTTCTACAACCTAGATTGGAGTCCACCTGTGGTAAATTCAATTGATTGGACATGATTTAGAAAAGGCACACACCTGTCTATATAAGGTCCCACAGTTGACAGTGCATGTCAGAGCAAAAACAAAGCCATGAGGTCGAAGGAGTTGTCCGTAGAGCTCCGAGACAGGATTGTGTCGAGACACAGATCTGGGGAAGGGTACCAAAAAATGTCTGCAGCATTGAAGGTCCCCAAGAACACAGTGGCCTCCATCATTCTTAAATAGAAGAAGTTTGGAACCACCAAGACTCTTCCTAGTGCTGGCCGCCCGGCCAAACTGAGACATCGGGGTAGAAGGGCCTTGGTCAGGGAGGTGACCAAGAACCCAATGGTCACTCTGAGAGAGCTCCAGAGTTCCTCTGTCTAGATGGGAGAAGCTTCCAGAAGGACAACCATCTCTGCAGCCCTCCACCAATCAGGCCTTTATGGTAGAGTGGCCAGACGGAAGCCACTCCTCAGTAAAAGGCACATGACAGCCCTCTTGGAGTTTGCCAAAAGGCACCTAAAGACTCTCAGACAATGAGAAACAAGATTCTCTAGACTGATGAAACCAAGATTGAACTCTTTGGCCTGAAAGCAAAGCATTACGTCTGGAGGAAGCCTGGCACCATCCCTACGGTGAAGCATGGTGGTGGCAGCATCATGCTGTGGGGAGGTTTTTCAGAGGCAGGGACTGGGAGAATATTCAAGAACGAGGGAAATCTGAACGGAGCAATGTACAGAGAGATCCTTGATGAAAACCTGCTCCAGAGCGCTCAGGACCTCAGATTGGGGCCAAGGATTCACCTTCCAACAGGACAACGACCCTAAGCACACAGCCAAGACAACGCAGGAGTGGCTTCGGGACAAGTCTCTGAATGTCCTTGAGTGGCCCAGCCAGAGCCCGGACTTGAACCCGATCGAACATCTCTGGAGAGACCTGAAAATAGCTGTGCAGCGACGCTCCTCATCCAACCTGACAGAGCTTAAGAGGATCTGCAGAGAAGAATGGGAGAAACTCCTCAAATACAGGTGTGCCAAGCTTGTAGCATCATACCCAAGAAGACTCGAGGCTGTAATCGCTGCCAAAGGTGCTTCAACAAAGTACTGATTAAAGGGTCTGAATACTTATGTAAATGTGACATTTCCTTTTATTTTTTATATAAATTTGCAAAATGTCTAAAAACCAGTTTTTGCTATGTCATTATGGGGTGTTGTGTGTAGATTGATGAGGAAAAAAATAGATTATATTCATTTTAGAATAAAGCTGTAACGTAACAAAATGTGGAAAAGTGGAAGGGGTCTGAATGCTTTCCGAATGCACTGTATCCAGGATGACTGATTTGAATGTGTAATGAAATAACAACTGATGTCCAACATCAAAATGAACCCTTCCTTTACATTTCCTTCTGGGGAAAATATTGTTGTTTTATAGGTTTGTAAAACTGCTGTTTCATAACAAAAAAGTATGCAACAACTGCACAACAAAACCATAACTCACAGACACAAAATGTTTTTCATGTGAAATGAAGATGCAACTTTGAAGAAGTAAATATTCACTGCTTGTGTTTACTCTCTGAACATCAGGACAGATGCTATGAACAAGTGCAGTCAGTGCACAACTAGACTCACCTAACAATAACCATTTTTTTTGTTGAAAACATATCTGCATAAAAACACATAGCAGAACTGTTTTCCTGATGATTACTTTCATAGTTTTCTCCATCCAGCTGTGTCATGATGAAATATGACGTGTAAGCATGGTCCCCGTAGCTTTGTGGAGTAGGACAGAGATGCTGGTGGTGCAGTGAAGCACAGGCCTTCAGCACACTGACTCCTTTTTCATTTCTGGGAGAACTGTCACATTGGGGGCCGCCACCGGTCCAAGCAGCCTCTGACTGTGGTTCACCCCAGCATGGGGTACAAAAACAGCTTTGTCTGAAAAGGGTGGCTCCTTATCAGAAGTAAGGTCACCACAGGCATATTTTCATTTTTTTTGTTGCTGTGGAAACAAAGCCACTTTGGCTTCTTAAACAGCAAATAACACTGGCGCCAAATAGCCTCTGTCTCTTCTATGCATCCCATATAATTCTGCCACTGAACCTGTGACAATACATTTCAGGGGATATCTAACAACTCTGTTTGAGTCTTCGGTGCTACCGAGTGAGCATATTTCGGAAGTCTGAAAGGTTGCCAGTCTGGTTTTGGGAATGGTGGTGTTGTTGCTGCTGTTGTTGTGGTTGCTGCTGCTGTGGTTGTTGTTGAATATAACCCACAGTACCTTGCTGTGGGACATTAGTGGCGTGGAAGAACGCCTGAGTGGGTCCACTGTGTAAGAGTCCTTGGGGCTGCATCTATCAACAGAAAGGGATCAGGGCGTAAGTGAGGTGATACTAGTTATTCTACAGAGTGAGCCAAACCCCCGCCAGCCCAAGGCCTGCTATCACACTACTGCAAGTAGTAGGACTACTACTGTACCTGAAAGAACTGCTGGGGCTGCTGCAGCTGTAGAGAGTGATGGTTGGCCTGCTGCTGAGGGTGGTAGGTGGGCTGGGCCTGGTGCGTGATAAAGCTGTTGTGAGGGATCATGATGGGGGATGTGAATACAGGGGAGGGGACCAGGACAGCGTTGCAGTTCACCTGCTGCATGGGGAACGATGGGGTCATCATCTGCTGCTCCAGGGTGTATCTGGGGAGGGATGAGCGCAATCAACCGGTCAACTACATTTACTGTGTTCATAGTAACAGAATATGTTTATTTTTCTTTAACACTCAGATTTCTGTATGGTCTGATTCTTTGCAAATACAGTTGAAGTCAGACATTTACATACACTTAGGTTGGAGTCATTAAAACTCGGTTTTTCAACCACTCCACAAATTTCTTGTTAACAAACTATAGTTTTGGCAAGTCGGTTAGGACATCTACTTCGTGCATGACACAAGTAATTTTTCCAACAATTCTTTACAGACAGATTATTTCACTTATAATTCACTGTATTAAAATTCCAGTGGGTCAGAAGTTTACATACACTAAGTTAACTGTGCCTTTAAACAGCTTGGAAAATTCCAGAAAATTATGTCATGACATTAGAAGCTTCTGATAAGCTAATTGACATCATTTGAGTCAATTGGAGGTGTACCTGTGGATGTATTTCAAGGCCTACCTTCAAACTCAGTGCCTCTTTGCTTGACATCATGGGAAAATCAAAAGAAATCAGCCAAGACTTCAGAAAAAAAATTGTAGACCTCCACAAGTCTGGTTCATCCTTGGGAGCAATTTCCAAACGCCTGAAGGTACCACGTTCATCTGTACAAACAATAGTACGCAAGTATAAACACAATGGTACCACGCAACCGTCATACCGCTCAGGAAGGAGACGCGTTCTGTCTCCTAGAGATGAACGTACTTTGGTGCGAAAAGTACAAATTAATCCCAGAACAACAGCAAAAGATCTTGTGAAGATGCTGGAGGAAACAGGTACAAAAGTATCTATATCCACAGTAAAACGAGTCCTATATTGACATAACCTGAAAGGCCGCTCAGCAAGGAAGAAGCCACTGCTCCAAAACCGCCATAAAAAAGCCAGACTATGGTTTGCAACTGCACATGGGGGACAAAGATTGTACTTTTTGGAAAAATGTCGTCTGGTCTGATGAAACAAATATAGAACTGTTTGGCTATAATTATCATCATCATGTTTGGAAGAAAAAGGTGGAGGCTTGCAAGCCGAAGAACACCATCCCAACCGTGAAGCACGGGGGTGGCAGCATCATGTTGTGGGGGTGCTTTGCTGCAGGAGGGTCTGGTGGACTTCACAAAATAGATGGCATCATGAGGAAGTAAAATTATGTGGATATATTGAAGCAACATCTCAAGACATCAGTCTGGAAGTTAAAGCTTGGTCGCAAATGGGTCTTCCAAATGGACAATGACCCCAAGCATACTTCCAAAGTTGTGGCAAAAGGGCTTAAGGACAACAAAGTCAAGGTATTGGAGTGGCCATCACAAAGCCCTGACCACAATCCTATCGAAAGTTTGTGGGCAGAACTCAAAAAGCATGTGCGAACAAGGAGGATTACAAACCTGACTCAGTTACACCAGCCCTGTCAGGAGGAATGGGCCAAAATTCACCCAACTTATTGTGGGAAGCTTGTGGAAGGCTACCCAAAACGTTTGACCCAAATTAAACAATTTAAAGGCAATGCATCCAAATACTAATTGAGTGTATGTTAACTTCTGACCCACTGGGAATGTGATGAAAGAAATAAAAGCTGAAATAAATCATTCTCTCTACTATTATTCTGACATTTCACATTCTTAAAATAAAATGGTGATCCTAACTGACATAAGACAAGGAATTTTTACTAGGATTGAATGTCAGGAATTGTGAAAATCTGAGTGTAAATGTATTTGGCTAAGGTGTATGTAAACTTCCGACTTCAACTGTAAGTGTATATCATGTGTTTTAAGTACAATCAGGTCATATCAAGGATAAATGTTCTCATATTTCACTGCATGTACTACATATGGGTCAAATAACAGACCATGTAAAGAAAGTCAACATAATGATTATACACACACTCAAACACACACTTACTTGGTTTGCTGGATGGCTGTGTTGCACTGGGAAGCCTGGGAGCTCACACTGCTATCAGGTAAGAGGGTCTGCATTGGCTGGTTGAGCAGCATGCTGCCACGAAGAACGGTCTATGTCAGTGTCAAATCTGGAACTCCAACCTTTCTAAAAATGACTCCTGGGCCATGAGGGCTGAGATTGCACAAGCTGGTATTTTCCACCCTTGACATACTTATCCATCTCCTAAATACAGTGTGAGTCCAATAGACAGGACAAAAAGTTTTGTGACTCAAGGAGACTATTCCCTCTCCAATGTCACCCTAACCTTTTTCTTCTAACCATTTGATTTCAACCTGATGAACTCAAACCTACTTTTATTTTTGATTAAGTTAACAGAAGGACAAGAATTTCATATCAAGTTACTTTTACTTCAAGGTAAGCAGGTGTTAAGCAGGTGCTCTTTCATTCAGAATTCATACAATGTAGCTATGATTAACTTCAAATCATAAAGCTTTGTTTTGATAATATACAGCTTGCCATGTCAATGTTTCCCAAAATGTATTCAGTTACAAGTTGCTTCGATTCAGACCAAACTAAAAGCTGAGTTACACTGACCATTAAGAACAGACTCAACAACATGCTCTTGAAAGGAATTCTGCAACAAGAAATCAGTGTTTTACTGTCGTTAGGGCTCACCGTAACTGTCCCTCTTGACTGAACTCGGTGTCTGAGTGTCTTTGGTTTGCGTCCTGCAGTGGCTGTGTGTTCATCTGCTGAGTGAACATCATGGGGTTGCTGTAGAAGGGCATGGTCAGGCTGGTGTGGGTGTGCACCGGGAGACTGACTGCCTGCATCTGCCCACCTGCACTCCTTATCAATCTCTGCTGCACCTAAACAACAACAACAGTGACATTAACACCAGGTTGACTACAGTCATGAACAAAACACGTCCTTGTATATTTGAAATCAAATCAAACTTTATTTGTCACATGCGCCAAATACAAGCAGTGTAGACCTTACCATGAAATGCTTACTAACAAGCCCTTAACCAACAGTGCAGTTCAAGAAGAGTAAAAAATATATATATACCAAATAAACGAAAGTAAAAAATAATAAAAAGTAACACAATAAATAACAATAACGAGGCTATATACAGGGGGTACCGGTGCCGAGTCAATGAGTAGACTAGCAGCAGTGTACAAAACAAATTCGGGGGGGTCAATGTAAATAGTCCGGTGGCCATTTGATTAATTGTTCAGCAGTTTTATGGCTTGGGGGCTGAAGCTGTTAAGGAGCCTTTTGGTCCTAGACTTGGCGCTCCGGTACCGCTTGCCATGCGGTAGCAGAGAAAACAGTCTATCACTTCGGTGACTGAAGTCTCTGACAATTTTTGGGGCTTTCCTCTGACACAGCCTATTATATAGAGTTGAAGTCGGAAGTTTACATAAACCTTAGTCAAATACATTTAAAATCAGTTTTTCACAATTCCTGACATTTAATCCTAGTAAAAAGTCCCTGTCTTAGGTCAGTTAGGATCACCACTTTATTTTAAGAATGTGAAATGTCAGAATAATAGTAGAGAGAATGATTTATTTCAGCTTTTATGTCTTTTATTAAATTCCCAGTGGGTCAGAAGTTTACATACACTCAATTAGAATTTGGTAGCATTGCCTTGAAATTGTTTAACTTGGGTCAAATGTTTCGGGTAGCCTTCCACAAGCTTCCCACAATAAGTTGGGTGAATTTTGGCCCATTCTTCCTGACAGAGCTGGTGTAACCGAGTCAGGTTTGTAGGCCTTCTTGCTCGCACACGCTTTTTGAGTTCTGCCCACAAATTTTCGATAGGTTTGAGGTCAGGGCTTTGTGATGGCCACTCCAATACCTTGACTTTGTTGTCCTTAAGCCATTTCGCCACAACTTTGGTGTCACAACTTCGGCCAAAGTCGGGTCCTCTCCTTGTTCGGGCGGCGCTCAGCGTCGCCGGTCTTCTAGCCATCATCGATCCATTTTTCATTTTCCATGTGTTGTGTCTTGTTTTTCCTCACACCTGGTTTCAATTCCCTCAATTTCTTGTTGTGTATTTAACCCTCTGTTCCCCCCATGTCTTTGTGTGGGATTGTTTATTGTTGTGCTTGTGCACGTTCCCCGTGAGCGCACGACGGGTTATTGTTGTGCCCATTTATTTTGTTGTTCTGGATGCCGTTGGTTTTGCTTAATAAATCTCTGGTTATTACCCAGTTCTGCTCTCCTGCACCTGACTTCTCTGCTGCCAATTACGCACCCCGCTACATTTGGAAGTATGCTTGGGGTCATTGTCCATTTGGAAGACCCATTAGCTTTAACTTCCTGACTGATGTCTTGAGATGTTGCTTCAATATATCCACATCATTTTACTTCCTCATGATGCCATGTATTTTGTGAAGTCCACCAGTCCCTAAGGCAGCAAAGCACCCCCACAACATGATGCTGCCACCCCCGTGCTTCAAGGTTGGGATGGTGTTCTTCGGCTTGCAAGCCTCCCCCTTTTTTCTCCAAACATAACGGTGGTCATTATGGCCAAACAGTTCTATATTTGTTTCATCAGACCAGAGGACATTTCTCCAAAAAGTACGGTCTGGCTTTTTTATGGCGGTTTTAGAGCCGTGGATTCTTCCTTGCTGAGCGGCCTTTCAGGTTGTGTCGATATAGGACTCGTTTTACTGTGGCTATAGATACTTTTGTACCCATTTCCTCCAGCATCTTCACAAGGTCCTTTGCTGTTGTTCTGGGATTGATTTGCACTTTTCGCACCAAAGTACGTTCATCTCTTGGAGACAGAAAGCATCTCCTTCCAGAGCGGTATGACAGCTGCGTGGTCCCATGGTGTTTATACTTGCGTACTATTGTTTGTACAGATGAACGTGGTAACTTCAGGCATTTGGAAATTGCTCCCAAGGATGAACCAGACTTGTGGAAGTCTACAATTTTTGATTTCTTTTGACTTTCCCATGATGTCAAGCAAAGAGGCACTGAGTTTGAAGGTAGGCCTTAAAATACATCCACAGGTACACTACCAATTGACTCAAATGATGTCAATTAGCCTATTTGTTTTACCTTTATTTAACTAGGCAAGTCAGATAAGAACAAATTCTTATTTTCAATGACGGCCTAGGAACAATGGGTTAACTGCCTTGTTCAGGGGCAGAACAACAGATTTTTACTTTGTCAGCTAGGGGATTCGATCTTGCAACCGTTCGGTTACTAGTCCAACGCTCTAACCACTAGGCTACCTGCCGCTCCAATCAGAAGTTTCTAAAGCCATGACATAATTTTCTGGAATTTTCCAAGCTGTTTAAAGGCACAGTCAACTTAGTGTATGTTAACTTCTGACCCACTGAAATTGTGATACAGTGAATTATTTGTGAAATAATCTGTCTGTAAACAATTGTTGGAAAACTTACTTGTGTCATGCACAAAGTAGATGTCCTAACCGACTTGCCAAAACTATAGTTTGTTAACAAGAAATTTGTGGAGTGGTTGAAAAACGAGTTTTAATGACTCCAACCTAAGTGTATGTAAACTTCCAACTTCAACTGTCAGTCCTGGATGACAGGAAGCTTGGCCCCAGCGAAGTACTGGGCAGTACGCACTACCCTCTGTAGCGCCTTACAGTCAGATGCCGAGCAGTTGCCATACCAGGCGGTGATGCAACTGGTCAGGATGCTCTCGATAGTGCAGCTGTAGAACGTTTTGAGGATCTGGGGACCCATGCCAAATCTTTTCAGTCTCCTGAGGGGGGAAAGGTGTTGTCGTGCCCTCTTCAACTGTCTTGGTGTGTTTGGACCATGATCGTTTGTTGGTGATGTGGACACCAAGGAACTTGAAACTCTCGATCCGCTCCACTACAGCCCCGTCGATGTTAATGGGGGCCTGTTTGGCCCGCCTTTTCCTGTAGTCCACGATCAGCTCCTTTGTCTTGCTCACATTGAGGGAGAGGTTGTTGTCCTAGCACCACACTGCCAGGTCTCTGACCTCCTCCCTATAGGTGGTCTCATCGTTGTCGGTGATCAGGCCTACCACTGTTGTGTCATCAGCAAACTTAATGATGGTGTTGGAGTCGTGTTTGGCCACACAGTCGTGGGTGAACAGGGAGTACAGGAGGGGACTAAGTACACACCCCTGAGGGGCCCAGTGTTGAGGATCAGCGTGGCAGACGTGTTGTTGCCTACCCTTACCACCTGGGGGCGGCCCGTCAGGAAGTCCAGGATCTAGTTGCAGAGGGAAGTGTTTAGTCCCAGGGTCCTTAGCTTAGTGATGAGCTTCGTGGGCACTATGGTGTTGAACGCAGAGCTGTAGTCAATGAACAGCATTCTCACATAGGTGTCCCTTTCATCCAGATGGGAAAGGGCAGTGTGGAGTGCGATTGAGATTGCGTCATCTGTGGATCTGTTGGGGCGGTATGCAAATTGGAGTGGGTCTAGGGTATCCAGGAGGATGCTGTTGATGTGAGCCATGACCTGTCTTTTAAAGCACTTCATGGCTACCGACATGAGTACTACGGGGCAGTAATCATTTAGGCAGGTTACCTTTGCTTCCTTGGGCACAGGGGCTATGGTGAATATTTCCCTGCTAACTCTATAGAAAGTAAAAGTCTAAAGCTATTGGGATAAGAGTACAGATGGAGAGCTGGGGTACCTGAGGGGAGGGTGTGCTGTGCTCTCTGAGGAGAGAGTGAGGGGACGAGTCGTGGGCTCCATGAAGAGGCTGTTTAGAGTTGGCCGAGGTCTGCCTGATTACCCTAGACTGGGGCTGATGCTGCTGGACTGGCCTCCCTGGACCCTGCTGCTGAGGCTGCTGCTGTTGGACCTGGCCAAAGTCACCGTGGATGGGTTGCTGTAACATCATCTACACACACACACACAAACACAGGAGGGCTTAGCTACTGTATCCACTCTATGACAATCGGCTTAGGTCAGCGTTTCCCAAACTCGGTCCTCGGGAACCCCAAGGGGTGCACGTTTTGGTTTTTGCCCTAGCACTACACAGCTGATTCAAAGCTAGATGATTCATTTATTATTTGAATCAGCTGTGTAGTGTTAGGGCAATAACCAAAACAGAGGACCGAGTTTGGGAAAACCCTGGTTTAGGTTAAGGGACTGCTTTAGGCCGGGCGTCTGACTAGCGGTAAGCAGGGTTACCTGGAGGTTAGCTAGCTGAAGCTTCTCCTTGATGTCATGCAGCTCCTGCTGCTGAGTCTTGATGTCCATCTGCAGGATGCGTGTCCTCTCCTCCAGCTGCTCCTTGAGCTGGTTCATCACACCTAGCTGAGGCTCTTGGGGCTGCGGTTGGTACATGGACTGCTGCTGCTGTTGTTGTTGTTGCTGCGACGGAAATAATAGGATACACAGCCATCATGATAACGGCGGTTCACATCAAAGTACCATGCATGGGCGATGCTCTGGCACAAGCCTTCACAGCTGCCTACACACATTTTCAGAGCCAAGGAGGACTCTGCTGTATTTCAGAAATACAGCACTCAAGCACTTGAGGTCCACAGAAATCATCCTCACAATCATTATCACTTGATTAGCACTTCCAGCTCTTCTTGTTTTCAGCTCTTCCTCTTGTTTTCATGCAGATGCTTTTACTGGGACTCATTTAACATGAGTTGAAGTGATCATCTTGAGACAATTTATACATACTTGAGAATAACTTTAGTAGTTTTACATCTGGAATATAATTGTCATCTACATTTACATCTATAATATGATCATCCCCAATTACGTTGCTGTGGTCTAAAATCAAGTGGGAGTAGAGGCATTTCACACAAACAAGCGAGGATGTCAACCAACAGACAAGAGCAAGCTGTCATAATACTGGGACACTACTAGACATACAGTAAGCAGGCAGGCGACAGACAGACAGGAGAGATTAGTCTAAACACCAACCATTGCGGAGTGCTGGCTGCAGGTAGGAGAAAGGGGGAGGCTCAGTTGGGGAAGGAGGTCAAAAGAGTTCTGCCTCTGTACCAAAGTCTATAAGGTGAAGGACAACAAAAACAGATGGGGAGTTGAGCAGAATTCCAGGCTGATGTTTTTCCACTGGCTAGTTCTTAATGAGGTGAACTGACCTTTGACCTACTGGGTACGAGTCTGGCCAAATTCTTCTCTGTCCCCGCGACTGATGCAGACTGTCGTGATGGTGTGCAAGCGTCTGTGAACCGCAAAGATGTGTTGGCTGGTGGGGAAAATTATTCAATAGGTAGAAGGTTACGCATACTTCATAATTAACCATTTAAATCCAAAATTGTATACAATAAGTGAGTGTATGGTGGTGCAGAGTTTGGATTAGGGTGAAAGTGGTGTTGTATGGTACAGGGTTCAAGTCTAAACAGACTAATTCAGTATGGGGGTATTTGGGTTAGCTGGACAAAGACAGCAACAGGGGGACTCACATGCCGAGTCGGACAGGGCCGTGTGGGAGGATTTCCGGGAGCTGTGGGAGGACACTGAGCATGCCCCGCTCATCCTGTCCTGTCCGGGAGGGTCCAGATTGGGACAGATGTCCAGGTACACCTCCTGAGCCTGGAACACACAGGATAGACAGAGGAGTATCAAGTACTGACAGCGCCAACAAGATCTGGGACATATTTGCTTTTACCACTCAGAATACACACAACAATGCCTGACACTGAAAAGCTCCGTATTTGCATGGCATTTCACCATCCCACTTAGCTCTGAACACTGACACAGGATTGGGAAGTAGAGCACTACTGTACATGATTGTAACAATTGGACCTGGTAAAATGGCTGTTTATTGGGAAACTTGAACACTGGATGTTATTGTAACATTCTTTATGATTCATTATTTATATTTAATCCTAGTGTGTCTTCTTCATACCTTTATGGAGGACGAGGTGGCCATCTCAGGTGACGTCTCCTCCAAGCCAAACTCTCTCCTCCTCTCCGCTCTCACCTCCGCGTAACTACAAGTCCGTGACAGAGTGCGATAGAAAGAAAGATCAAATGTCAAATGATTTGCCCATAAGCCTAGCTTTTCCATCAACAATCAATCAAATTTATTTTATAAAGCACTTTTTACATCTACCCAGCCTAAAGCTCCAAAGAGAAAGCAATGCAGATGCAGAGGCACAGTGACTAGGAAAAACTCTCTAGAAAGGTTGGAACCTAGGAAGAAACCTAGAGAGGAACCAGGCTCTGAGGGGTGGCCAGTCCTCTTCTGGCTGTGCTGGGTGGAGATTATAAGAGTACATGGCCATTAAGGCCAGATCTTTCTACAAGACGTTCAGATATTCATCCTCAATTTACAATATCTAATGATAGACAGCTACTACTACTAATGCAGTGGAGATCAGGTTCAATAGGTCTACACTAGACTGATCCTGTTGAACTATGGGGGCGGGGGTTCCTCACCCTCAGGTAGCACCAGAGTATATTTTACCAAACATGACAGAGAGAGACAGAGGAATTAGGTTTACCTGACGACTGTGTGAGTGCACACTATGAACTCTGGCTTGGAGTTCCACTGATGGTATGTAATGTAGTAGTGTGTCTGCAGCCAGATCCACTGCTGACCCTTGGTCAGAAACCGATAGTAGCAGGATTTACCCTTCCCAAACTGCATTACTGTGAAGACAACACAACACAGTGACATTTTCAACAGAGCAGTCAGGCATACACAAATCACTACACTGCCCTTGTTCCCGAAATCCTAAAACATCAGGGTAGAAGTAACAAGCTCTAAGCAGTCTCAGAAGTCTGGGCTTTTTATGCACAATGGTGAAGTGGAAATAGAAATGTAACTACAGTGGGATGACCTATTTCTGTGAAATGGCTGCCTGGATCCTGTGGTAGTGAGGGAGAGCAGAAGAGAGGGAGAGAGGGAGAGGGGGATGAAAGAGGTAGTGGAGAGTTGCTTACATTGCTTATGACACCGCGCTATAAGCTCCAAGTCATCCACATGATAGTAATCATAGCCAGAAGTCCCAAGAACCTCAAAGGGCAAGTAGCCGATGATTGGTGAAGCTCTGGAAAGAGAAGAGAGAATAACCAAGATATTAGGCAGCTATGTTTTATAACAACAACAGACTGGTTAAACTGCGACATTAAGTATTTATTTTGTCGGAATGTACTATTTTGCAGCCTAGAGAGAATAACTTGATTGATAATGCCATAATTACCTTGACAAGTACATTGAAAAATGCATAAACATTATGATTAATAAACCTAAGTTTGTACTGCCTCAAGCACACAGGGCAATATAACTTCATATGATCCATACAGTTATGACACATTGACAGAACATCACCTCTCTAAATGGGCTAGGGCTGAGCGTGTGCGATGTTGCGAATGCCTAAAAAATGCATAAACATGGCAATGTCGTATAATCACAGTTATGATTATGACGTGATTTTGGCTCACTTGGTGCATTTCATTCATCAATGCTCAGTTAAATCCACTTAGCCTAGGCCCCCATAAGCCAAATTCAGAATGGCATGCAGGTCACATTATAGAGGGAGCCATTCTTGAGACCCAGCGCAGAGCACAGCAGTTTGGCAAGGAGCTGTGAATGTCCAATTATAGCTCAGCAGAGCACAGGACGTACAATTTCCTCCCTTGGTTTTACCTTCTTTACAGTTATCTGATCATCTCGGGGAGGTTGCCATCCTCCCTGCCCTGAATTCACAAGGGTCTTTGATTAGCAGGTACTAAGGGATTTGATTTGATACTGCACTGGTGGTGTCATGAATGATAGAATGTTGCAGTCTGGGCTGTTTCTCACTGGTCCTTTATCACCTGTGACATTGCAGACTAATCTTGTGTCTCACTCTCACTATCCAGGGCAGGGCAGCAGGTTTAAATGCCTTACTTAGTGAGGACGCCAGGCCACACAGTGGAAACTAGCACAATCAGTCAGTCACGCCACTAGCACCAGCAGTCTGCTGAACACTGAGCCTGATCACCCAAAGCCAATCAGATGGAACATAACCAAGGGACACAGCGGGGCAGTATGACACGCCAGTAGACAGAGTTTACAAACAACAATATCATGTTAATGTCAAGATAGGGACAGGAGAGAACAGCAGTTGTCTTCTTAAATCTATATGTTACTGTAGCGCTAAAGATGTGCAGCCCAGAGGATGTCAGTTGATGGGCACCGATGATAGTGTAGCTTTCCATCAGGCTATGAAACTACTCAATTAAAGACTGATAACAGAGAGAACAAAATGTACATGTTTCTCAGCTCCTCTTACCTGTGATCTAAGAACAGGAACTTCCATTCAAGGCTGTGTCTGGATGTGAATTCATCACAGGGATCTTCCACATTACACAAATCCTGGTAAAAGTAACAAAAATACAATTTAAGGCACTAGAGAGCCAATCCTTAAATCCTAAAAAAAAGTATTGTGACCATGGAATAATGAGGTTCTATCTAAGAAAAGTCTAGATCTGAGTTATATGTTTTCACGTCATATCTCAGAACTGTTTTGTAGTGAATTCCTCATTCATAACTAATCAAGTCCCTCACCATAAAGGTACTTAAAGTGCAGAGTATCAAAATCCTGAGGCTTTTATAAATTAGTTTTTTTAGGAGGTGTGTTGTAATTGTAACCTTGTAAGTCTCAAAAGTGGATCTGTGTTGTGTAAAAAGGTTCTTTCTGGCACTTAATGATATGATTATTTCAACATTAATAGAAAAGTAAAGCCATTTAATGATTAAATGAAAAGAATACCCTTCCTTCCTTCAAACCACATGATGTATTACATAATTTCATATTCAACATCAATTCAACATTAATTCATAATCACCAAACACTTGTCCTTGCATCAAAGCTAAGAACAGCTTCTATCTCAAGGCCATCAGACTTTTAAATAGCCATCACTAGCCGGCTACCACCCGCTTACTCAACCCTGCACCTTAGAGGCTGCTGCCTTATATACATAGACATGGAATCACTGGCCACTTTAATAATGGAACACTGCATACTGCTTTACTCATTTCATATGTATATACTGTAATGCCACTCCGACATTGCTCAGCCTAATATTCATATTTTTCTTAATTCCATTCTTTCTATTTTACTTTTAGATTTGTGTGAATTTAGATACTACTGCACTGTTGGAGCAGCGAACACAAGCATTTCGCTACACCCACAATAACATCTGCTAAATATGTGTATGTGACCAATAACATGTGCTAAATATGTGTATGTGACCAATAACATCTGCTAAATATGTGTATGTGACCGATAACATCTGCTAAATATGTGTATGTGACCAATAACATCTGCTAAATGTGTATGTGACCAATAACATCTTCTAAATATGTGTATGTGACCAATAAAATGTGATTTGATTTTGATTTTAAAACAATAGTTCACTGAAATGACAACTACCCTACAGGGATTTCAGAAAGTATTCACACCCCTTGACTTTTTCCACATTTTATTTTGTTACAAAGTGGGATTAAAATGGATTTAAATGACATTTTCTGTCAACCGTTTAGAGAAAATACTCTGTAATGTCAAAGTAAAAAAAAATATGAATAATAATAAAGAAAAACACTAATATATCTTGATTAGATAAGTATTCAACCCCCTGAGTCTATACATGTTAACACCTTAGGCAGTGATTACTGCTGTGAGTCTTTCTGAGTGAGTCTCTGAGCTTTGCACACCTGGATTGCACAATATTTGCTCTGTCAAGTTATGTTGATCATTGCTAGACAGCCATTTTCAAGTCTTGCCATAGATTTTCAAGTCGATTTAAGTAAAAAATGTAACTAGACCACTCAGGAACATTCAATGTTGTCTTAGTAAGCAACACCAGTGGATTTGCCCCAAAGATAATGCTTTGTATTCAGGACAAAAAGTTATTTCCTTTGCCACATTTTTTTGCAGTATTACTTTAGTGAGTTATTGCAAACAGGATGCATGTTTTGGAATATTTTTTTTTCTGTACAGGCTTCCTTCTTTTCACTCAGTCATTTATGTTAGTATTGTGGAGTAACTACAATGTTGCTGATCCATCCTCAGTTATCTCCTACAGTATCACAGCCATTAAACTCTGTAACTGATTCAAAATCACCATACTGTCAAACTGTCAATCAACACAGCTCAGGTGGTGAATAAGCAAACAGATTGGTGATTTGCTATACAGCTATAGGATTGGGTGCAGCACAAACACCAAATTATAAGAGAGGGTAGCCATAATAAATAAATATGCAGCTCAAAACAATGTTGGTGATCAAGAATATTAACTGTTTACTTTGCAAGCTCATCAGCAGTGGGGCATCAATTTTTAGCATAGGCCTAATGCTATTTTTGTATCTAACAATTGCTTGAAATTGATAATTTGCTTATGAAGCTTGCATTTGGAATATGTTTAAAATTAATTATTCCCATAGGCACTGCTCTTCACTTGCACTCTCCAAACTCCAGCCAGTGGAGAGTGATTTTTTTCTCTTGTTGAAATGTTTTCTCTTGTTTTCACATGTTTAAATTCATAGGCCCTATGTGGTAAATCGATATTAAAATAATTGCTAGCGTTTCATCATTCCATCCCCATTGTAACGGCTGTCTTCTGTAGAAATGGACCAAGGCGCAGCAGGTATGTGAATACTCATCTTGAATTAAAATAAAGGAGTAGAGCATCCACTTAACAATTCAAACAAAGTGACAACAGCTACAGTTCTGCAGGCTAGAAACGCAGTGCAAAAAACAACCACCCACAACCCCAAAGAAAAACACACACACCTATATAGGACTTCCAATCAAAGGCAACTCATACACACCTGCCTTCAATTGGAAGTCCCAATCATCCACCCAACATTTAACCAATACAAACATGCCACGTCCTGACCCCAAAACTAAAACACTAGCTCCATCTGCTGGTCAGGACGTGACACCCATACCGTTTTTTGCAACACGTAGACATTTCTGTTACATGTTTGACAGGCCTAAGATACATTTGCATTTAGCCAACCATTTCTTACCCTCTGAGTTGGCATGATTTTTATTGTGCCCATGATCATTCACAAGACACATGAGGTAGAAGTACTGTTTATTTAATTAAATGTATGGTTTCCTTTGTTCATATTGCTTGGGTTATGTCGGGGTTCTGTGTCTGTCATTCTGGTCTTCTGGTTGTGCGTAATATCCGCGCAAGCGCCTCAGTGCGCATAGAAACACGCTCTGGAGTCAGAACATTGAACAAGATAAAATGATTGTTCCATGTATGCACAGTGTTGAAATATCATTAATAATCATTAAGTCTGATTAATACGAATGTAACAATGGATGTGGAAATTGCCTTTTAAATTGTAGAACCAGTTTTATTGATTGTAATTGCCAATTGGGTAATTGTATGGTCCTGGGGGCCAAGTGCTTATATTATGTAGGCCTACCTGTTTGAGCTCCTGCTGGACCGATTTAGTTTCTCAAGAGGAGGCTGTACAGTCTGGCCCTCTACCTGTGTCAGTTCAGATAGGACAGGTTAAGCCTGATACAGAGGCTATTTCTTTTGGGCTATTGCCTGTGTATATTTGGTAAATCTACATGTATATTTTGTATGATCTGGCGCTTTCACCAAGACCTGTAAATAAATGTACACTCTGAGCACGTCAACCTACCTTGTTTTCTGCTGATGTCATGCCCTTACGACTGCTACATGTCCCTATTTTACAATTACAAATGCTAATCAAAATGTGTTGTAGACAAAATAATGACAAGTGCTGTCTGGTAGCCTCAATAAATAGACAGAGATTTGTAGTTGAACAAGTAAACGTATAGATTTTTTTGTTACTTGACTTGAGGCTTTACTTGAAAACTTGTGACTCGACTTGACTTGCTCTTAGAATGCACGACTTGGACTTGACTCGAGTCTTGACCTATTCTACTTGGGACTCGACTTGAGTTTCAGACTTGTGACTTGAGACTTGCTCGTGACTCGAATAATAGTGACTTGGCCACACCTCTGATAAGCCGTAATGGGCAGTCACTACCATCATGGGACTTTTATGAATTGTTTTATTCAGTGTTGTTAAAGCATTCAACCCACGTAACGCAGAGTGCATTTAATGTCTAAAACAATTATCGAAACCGAAATCGAAAACCTTTTTTAATAATCGAACCGACCTCAAAAAGCATTAATCGCACAGCACTAATCTACTAAATGTATAGTTCTGAGATATGGAGTATTATTCAAGTCCCAGATCTCAGAACTGTTTTGTGATGTCTTCCTCTTTCATGACTCCCCTTACACGCAAATATGTTTGATTGGAAACTCAGTAATGTGTGATTGGATTGAGATAGAACCTTATAAAACCAAGTTCAAAGTTGCTGCGCAGATAGAACTTTCACATAAATGGTTTTATAAAAATGTAATCGTAAATAGATGTATTTTATTTTATTAAGAACACCTTCTCTTTTCATGACATAGACTGACCAGGTAAATTGAGGTGAAAGCTATGATCCCTTAATTATTTCACTTGTTAAATCCACTTCAAATCAGTGTAGATGAAGGGAAGGAGACAGGTTAAATAATATTTTTAAGCATTGAGACAATTGAGACATGGATTGTGTATGTGTGCCTTTCAGAGGGTGAATGGGCAAGACAAAATAATTAATTTCCTTTAAATGGTGCACCATACAACACTCCTTCCGTGGCCTCCAACTGCTCTTAAATGCTAGTAAAACTAAATGCATGCTTTTCAACCGTTCGCTGCCCGCACCCGCCCGCCCGACTAGCATCACTACTCTGGACGGTTCTGACTTAGAATATGTGGACAACTACAAATACCTAGGTGTCTGGCTAGACTGTAAACTCTCCTTCCAGACTCATATTAAACATCTCCAATCCAAAATTTAATCTAGAATCGGCTCCCTATTTCGCAACAAAGCCTCCTTCACTCACGCCGCCAAACATACCCTCGTAAAACTGACCATCCTACCGATCCTCGACTTTGGCGATGTCATTTACAAAATAAACTGGATGCAGTCTATCACAGTGCCATCCGTTTTGTCACCAAAGCCCCTTATACCACCCACCACTGCGACCTGTATTCTCTAGTCGGCTGGCCCTCGCTACATATTCGTCGCCAGACCCACTGGCTCCAGGTCATCTATAAGTCTATGCTAGGTAAAGCTCCGCCTTATCTCAGCTCACTGGTCACGATAACAACACCCACCCGTAGCACGCGCTCCAGCAGGTATATCTCACTGGTCATCCCAAAAGCCAACACCCACTTTGGCCTCCTTTCCTTCCAGTTCTCTGCTGCCAATGACTGGAACGAATTGCAAGAATCGCTGAAGCTGGAGACTTATATTTCCCTCACTAACTTTAAACATCAGCTATCTGCAGCTGTACATAGCCCATGTGTAAATAGCCCACCCAATCTACCTACCTCATCCCCATATTGTTTTTATTTACATTTCTACTTGCACATCATCATCTGCTCATCTATCACTCCAGTGTTAATTTGCTAAATTGTAATTACTTCGCTACTATGGCCTATTTATTGCCTTACCTCCTCAAGCTATTTGCACACACTGTATATAGACTTTCTTTTTTTCCCTCTATTGTGTTATTGACTGTACGCTTGTTTATTCCATGTGTAGCTCTGTGTTGTTGTTTGTGTCGCACTGCTTTGCTTTATCTTGGCCAGGTCGCAGTTGTAAATGAGAACTTGTTCTCAACTAGCTTACCTGGTTAAATAAAGGTGAAATAAACATAAAAAAAGTAATACATGGCTTTTCATAATGTATTATTTTCTTCTTCCTCTTTAGAAGGTAACATAAAACATCTGTATGTTCTCAAATGGAATCAGCAAAGATTTAGCAAAAGAAACACGATCTTACCTTTAAAAACTGCGGAGTGACTAATCGTACAGTGGCAACAAGGCAGACCTGCTCTTCCAGTGATGACTGCAGGGTTCTTGGTAATGTCAACTCAAACCCGTTACAAGAGGAAGTAGGCACTGTGAGTCAAACAACAGAAACAGTCACTCAATACCTCCCCAGAGGATGAATGTAGGCATAGCAAATATAGATCAACAGCAACAATCCATTTGGTGCATTACAACAGTATAGTATAGACAGTAGGAGTGATTATCATCAACCCCAAACAGGTATGTCTGTTACAAGAGGACGTAGGAGCTGTGAATCAAAGTCCAACTGTGTTTCCCGGCCACAGCAGTGTGTGCAGGGGATTTTGCCCTTTAATCACACAGTCATTTGAGAAAGGAAAATCAGCAGGACTGTGGCCCCTGAAGACTGTGGTAGTGATCCCCAGGGGGGTCCGGGGTAATGGCAAATCAGGCAATACATCTTTGATTAGCAGTGACTGGAGTTATTCTACGAGTGCCAAATAACTTTACATAACCGTTCAATCTCACCACACTCTGGTGACCTTACATTATGCTATTCAAACGACTGGAAGTCCAAAACTTTAAAAAGTATGGAAATATCCAAAAGTCCGACGCGTAATTTCAGATGAGAGGGAAACATTTCCTCATACGTCTAATTTTCCAGTCAATTAGCCAGGTATTTCAATAGTGATCAACAATGAGATATGCAGTTCTGAAACGGTTTTATAACCTGTTTGATTTTCTGTCTGTTTTATGTTTCGAGTAAGTTTTTATGACATAACATCTCCATTCTAATATTCAATAGAATGCAGAGTTTGGCCTTATTAATATAACTAGATGGTTTACTGTCCATTCATCAGGTTGTAGCTCGGTCAGTAGTTGTAGATGAAATGGCACATAAAATACACATGATAATATAACAATAGTTCTGACAGTTGAAAGGGAAAGTCATTTCTGTTGTTATGCGAGTATGTCAAGGAAACAAAGATTTGGGAACTAAAACATTGCAAAGTATTGCACAACTTTAAAATGTCAGGTGAGCTCGGGGGAGAATAACAGAACACTCACCGTTGTTATGAAACTTGAAATCTCCTACAAATTTCACGAACTCATATGTAGGGGGTTCCTTTGGGTCGATGTTTCCTCTAGCTAGATGACAGCAGAACTCAATGTGTGTCTTACCTGGAAAAAATACCAAATGAAAGTTAGCTGGAGTGTCCTCAACAAAACACAATGCTTTTTCCACCATCATGAAGAAAAATAAAGTAAGAAAATATTTTACTGACAAAGTGAATAACCCATTTTCAGTGTGTATTTACACATACTCTATTGGCACTTCTTTCTAATATAAATCATCTTGAAGTCTTCATGGTGCAACATGATAAACTCTTTTCAAATAGGTTGATATTTTATGTAAGAGCCTTGGATGAAACTCTGACAGAGTAAATCTCAGAGAAAAGAATGATGACAATAATTATTTTGCCATTACAACTTCTGCTCCTAACAACCACTGACAGCTCAGACATTTTGGCTTTTTTCTCATGGCTGGAAATCAGCACACAGCTCCCAGTAAATGGCATTGAACCCAGCATAGTTTGTCTCAGTTGTCATGGGATGGCTCAGCAGTGTTGTTCCTACAGACGAGGCTTCACTTGGCAGGGGAATGAGACCAGTGGTGGGAGAGGAAGAGGGGGAGTATGTCACTGAGCCATCGACACACTAAAACTGCACTGATGATGTTCGAAATACTCCTCAATCAGACACAATGTCACAGAATGTCTGAATACAGTCATCCCATTTTCTACAGAATCCATGGCTCCGTTTAAACGGGTTACCATTGCGGAAGAGAATGCCTCCGCTGACTTATGTCAGAGCACTAGCTCAGACATACTGTACACACTGAGGGGACTCACTGTGTTAATGTTCTACTAATCCTCCAAAGCCAATGTGTTGCTCTTCATTACACTAAAAATAGAGCATTGTGGCATTGTCAGGAGGCTGGGAATACCAGTGGCCCTGTGCCATTCAAACTGAGATATACAGTGCATTCAGAAAGTATTCAGAGCCCTTCCCTTTTTCCACATTTTGTTACATTACAGCCTTATTCTAAAATGGATTTATTAAGAAATTGTCGTCATCAATTTACCCACAATAACCCATAATATCAAAGTGAAAACTGTTTTTTTAGAAATTTTAAGCAAATGAAATTTAAACAAATAAAAAAACTGAAATACATTATTTACATACAGTACCAGTCAAAAGTTTGGACACACCTACTCATTCCAGGGTTTTTCTTAATTTTTACTATTTTCTACATTGTAGAATAATAGTGAAGACATCAAAACTATGAAATAACACACATGGAATCATGTAGTAACCAAAAAAGTGTTATACAAATCAAAACATATTTTATATTTGAGATTCTTCAAAGTAGCCACCCTTTGCCTTGATGACAGCTTTGCACACACTTGGCATTCTCTCAACCAGCTTCATGAGGTAGTCACCTGGAATGAATTTCAATTAACAGGTTTGCCTTGTTAAAAGTTAATTTGTGGAATTTCTTTCCTTCTTAATGCGTTTGAGCCAATTAGTTGTGTTGAGACAAGATAGGGGTGGTATACAGAGATGGTACTTCACCAAATAGGGTTACGTCCATATTATGGCAAGAACAGCTCAAATAAGCAAAGAGAAATGACAGTCCATCATCACTTTAAGACATGAAGGTCAGTCAATACGGAACATTTCAATAACTTTGAAAGTTTCTTCAAGCGCAGTCGCAAAACCATCAAGCGCTATGATGAAACTGGCTCTCATGAGGACCACCACGAGCAATGGACATTAGACTGATGTAAATCTGTCCTCTGATGAGTCCATATTTGAGATTTTAGGATCCAAACGCTGTGTCTTTGTGAGACACTGAGTAGATGAACGGATGATCTCTGCATGTGTGGTTCCCACAGTGAAGCATGGAGGAGAAGGTGTGACAGTTTGAGGTACTTTGCTGGTGACACTGTCAGTGATTTATTTACAGCTCAAGTCCCACTTAACCAGCATGGCTACCACAGCATTCTGCAGCGATACACCATCCCATCTGGTTTGCAGTTAATGGGACTTTCACGTGTTTCTCAACAGGACAATGAACCAAAACACACCTCCAGCCTGTGTAAGAGCTATTTGACCAAGAAGGAGAGTGATGGAGTGCTGCATCAGATGACCTGGCCTCCAAAATCACCCGACCTCAACCCAATTGAGATAGTTTGGGATGTGTTGGACTGCTGAGTGAAGGAAAAGCAGTCAACAAGTGCTCAGCATATGTGGGAACTCCTTCAAGACTTTTGGAAAAGCATTCCTCATGAACCTGGTTGAGAGAATGCCAAGAGTGTGCAAAGCTGTCATCAAGGCAAAGGGTGGCTACTTTGAAGAATATAAAATATATTATTAACACGTTTTTGGTTACTACATGATTCCAAATGTGTTAATTAATAGTTTTGATGTCTTCACTATTATTCTACAATTTAGAAAACACTACAAATAAAGAAAAACCCTTGAATGAGTAGGTGTGTCCAAACTTTTAACTGGTACTGTAAGTATTCAGACCCTTTGCTATGTGACTCGAACTTGAGCTCTGGTGCATCCTGTTTCCATTGATCATCCTTGAGATGTTTCTACAACTTGACTGGAGTCCACCTGTGGTAAATTCAATTGACTGGACATGATTTGGAAAAGCACACACCGGTCTATATAAGGTCCCACAGTTGACAGCGCTTGTCAGAGCAAAAACCAAGGCATGAGGTCGAAGGAATTGTCCGTAGAGCTCCGAGACAGGATTGTGTCGAGGCACAGATCTGGGGAAGGGTACCAACAAATTTCTGCAGCGTTGAAGGTCCCCGAGAACATGGTGGCCTCCATCATTCTTAAATGGAAGAAGTTTGGAACCACCAAGACTCTTCCTAGAGCTGGCCGACCCGGGAAAACTAAGCAACCAGGGGAGAAGGGCCTTGGTCAGGGAGGTGACCAAGAACCCGATGGTTACCCTGACAGAGCTCCAGAGTTCCTCTGTGGAGATGGGAGAACATTCCAGAAGGACAACCATCTCTGCAGCACTCCACCAATCAGGCCTTTATGGTAGAGTATCCAGACGGGAGCCAGTCCTCAGTAAAATGCACATGACAGCCTGCTTGGAGTTTGCCAAAAGGTACTGAAAAAGGCGCTGAAAAACATCCCCACAGCATGATGCTGCCACCACCATGCTTCACTGTATGGATGGTGCCAAGATTGAACTCTTTGGCCTGAATGCCAAGCGTCACGTCTGGCGTAAACCTGGCACCATCCCTACGGTGAAGCATGGTGGTGGCAGCATCATGCTGTGGGGAGGTTTTTCAGAGGCATGGACTGAGAGACTAGTCAAAATCAAGGGAAAGTTGAACGGAGCGAAGTACAGAGAGATCCTTGATGAAAACCTGCTCCAGAGTGCTCAGGACCTCACACTAGGGCGAAGGTTCACCTTCCAACAGGACAACAACCCTAAACACACAGCCAAGACAACGCAGGAGTGGCTTTGGGACAATTCTCTGAATGTCCTTGAGTGGTCCAGCCAGAGCCCGGACTTGAACCCGATCTAACATCTCTGGAGAGACCTGAAAATAGTTGTGCAGCGACGCTCCCCATCCAACCTGACAGAACTTGAGAGGATCTGCAGAGAAGAATGGGAGAAACTCGCCAAATACAGGTGTGCCAAGCTTGGAGAGTCATACCCAAGACTTGAGGCTGTAATTGCTGCAAAAGGTGGTTCAACAAAGTACTGAGATAAGGCTCTGAATACTTATGTAAATGTTATAATTCAGATTTGTATTTTTAATACATTTGCAAACATCTGTATAGAATGACACACACATTTGGGATTTAAAGTGCAAAGGAAAAAAGGTTCCTTATTAAACCAAGAATGATATCATCACTCCATTGTTACACATATCTAACGGGATTCAATTAAGTAAAATGCTTCCTCTGTGGTACCATAAGCTCTGAGTCAAGTATCTGAGTTCACTTATCCAAGAGTAGCTAGACATTCATAAGTACCTGAGAGCTCCTTTGTCCTCAGGTGGGAGTGCAGTGCACGTAATGCATGTATTAGTGATGAACACTCAACTCAGAGCAACAAACATTCCCATTGCTATTCTTCAACAGAATGATAGTAGCACATTAACCAAGAAGATCGATGACTTCCAAAACTATTTGTGTGTTGAGCAGGAGAAGCCGTATTTTCTTTAACGAACGAAAGGAGATGAAAGATAAACGCAGGAATTGCCTGCTAATGAGGCTAGGAGAAAATGATAATTATTCCAGACACAGTAGCGTCTACAGTAGTTTTCTATGCTTTGTATTCCTATAGTTCTAAACATAGACCTAGATGATTCCACATCAGTCTCTTTCTCAGAAGAGTGACAATTGTAGCATGGGATTAAGCTCAGTGTCTCGAGCCCTAGATACAGTATTACTGAAGCTACAGTGATTAAAACTCCTAACCACACTGCTAGGCTAACTACTATTATTAGCTAAAGGACTAATCATAGGACCACAGTGTCCAGCAATCCAATAAACTGGCAGCGCCAAACATGGCAACCTGCTCTATATTCACGGTCAGTTCAGTATCAGGACTGCAGAGCAGAGGTGTGAGGTTCAGTACAGTAGTGTGAATTCCTAACACACAGAGGAATTAGTCATGTAAATACAATAGAATTGGATGAATGCCTACAGGAGAGATTTAACACTTTGTCAAACAGAATCTTTCCCAGTGCTGGCATAAAATCGCTGTTTGTTTTGAAGGCTGTGGCGTGTGACTGTTTGGCCACTGCATGGTTTGATGTATAATTCATGGGGATATCGCTCATAAAAGTGAAATAGCCAACATCAAAAGAAATAAAAGGTCACCACAGCCCTGTTCATTGCTGTAGTGCATTAAATTAAGCAAAACAAAGCACTGCTACAGGACAAAATAGGAGGCTGGTTCAAATGCTTATGAATAGTTGTTCTGCGACATAATGCCAATAAGAAAAACAAAGCATTACTAATTTTCATTCAGTGACCCTACTTTAGACCTGTGGATGAACAACAATATAATTAAAGTGTAAATGTTGGTTAAATGCCACCCATAATATTTATGTAAAATCTCATTAACACAGTGATGGACTCTCTGATTATACAGCACAGATGACTTGAACTCTTGGTGTCATCACCAAGAGTTCAAGACACTCGGAGATAGGTAAGAACATTTCAAACTTCTCATCAAACAACACTATTGTGAAATACACAGACATCTCTATCCAGACATCTCCTTAGCTAAGCATCCCTGGTGATGCCAGAGCTGGAGATCGACCCAGTACTGATTGAACGAGAAGGAAAAATGGGTTCAGTACTGAGGGAGTGAAGAGGAAAGATGGGTTCAGTACTGAGGGAGTGAAGAGGAAATATGGGTTCAGTACTAAGAAGGAAAGATGGGTTCAGTAATGAGGGAGTGAAGAGGAAAGATGAGTTCAGTATTGAGGGAGTGAAAAGGAAAGATAGGTTCAGTATTGAGGGAGTGAAAAGGAAAGATGGGTTCAGTACTGAGGGAGTGAAGTGGAAATATGGGTTCAGTACTGAGAAAAAAAGATGGGTTTAGTACTGAGGTAGAAAAGAGGAAAGGTGGGTTCAGTACTAACAAGGAAAGATGGGTTCAGTACTGAGAAGGAAAGATGGGTTCAGTACTGAGGGAGTGAAGAGGAAATATTGGTTCAGTACTGAGAAAGAAAGACGGGTTCAGTACTGAGGGAGTGAAGAGGAAAGATGGGTGCAGTACTAAGAAGGAAAGATGGGTTCAGTACTGAGGGAGTGAAGAGGAAATATGGATTCAGTACTGAGGGAGTGAAGAACAAATATGGGTTCAGTACTGAGGGAGTGAAGAGGAAATATGGGTTCAGTACTGAGGGAGTGAAGAGGAAAGATGGATTCAGTACTGAGGGAGTGAAGAGGAAAGATGGATTCAGTACTGAGGGAGTGAAGAGGAGGACTAAATACTCACTGTCTAGGAAGTCAGCAGAGATGGGGTCAGTCATCAGCATGTGGGATGATAGCAGCTTATAGACCTCCCCATGCTCACGGTCAGGGAGAAAGTTCAAGATATTTTGGTCCACCATATCTGACTGATACAAAAGGATAAAAGGTGGGAACGTCAGTGTCTATGGCCCATCATTGTCTATGCACATGTCATATCACAGTCATATTACAAGGTATGGTATTACATACCATAGTTAATGTCCCAATTGCAATAATGTATACATTGATTTGAATTAGTATATTTAGATCATAAGTGGAAGCTTAAGTAATTTTTTTGTTGTTACTTTTTTTACCCCTTTTTTCTCCCTAATTGGTAGTTACAGTCTTGTCCCATCGCTGCAACTCCCGCATGGACTCAGGAGAGTCGAAGGTCGAGAGCCGTGCGTCCTCTGAAACACGACCCCGCCAAGCCGCTTTGCTTCTTGACACACTGCTCGCTTAACCCGGATGCCAGCCGCACCAATGTGTCGGAGGAAACACCGTACAGCTGGCAACCGAAGTCAGTGTTCATGTGCCCGGCCGCCACAAGGAGTCGCTAGAGCGCGATGGGACAAGGACATCCCAGCCGGCCAAACCCTCCCCTAACCCGGATGACGCTGGGCCAATTGTGCACCGCCTCATGGGTCTCACGGTCGCGGCCGGCTGCGACACAGCTCGGGATCGAACCCGGATCTGTAGTAATGCCTCTAGCACTGCGATGCAGTGCCTTAGACCACTGCGCTACTCAGGAGGCCTAAAGTTTAACGCATGATTCAATCAGAAACATGGTGGTTGCAAGATTTAATCAATATCCTTGTTTACTGTGCAGCTATTTTTATATACACGAATATTAAGTTACAAAGAACAATGCTGTTACGAGCTAGATCAGCCTAACTCTCACTCACCGGTAAATGGGCAATGAGTGAAGACACGCTGTCGGACACATATATAATGTTTCCATCTGTAGTTAGTGCTATGAGGAAACCGTCTAAAGCCTGTGGAAGGAAAACAAAGTGATTATAATAATACCAGCTACTATAATTGTTGTGTGCTACATTTGTTTCAGAGGTGCATCATGGGTAATGCTGGTGCTGGCGTACAGCGGTTCATCAGGATGTCAAAATACAGTATTCCTTCCAGTACAAGTGAAGGATGTCCTTTGGCTTTATTTAATATCAGAGGAGATTAACGTGGTGCTAAGCTGATTTTACCTCCAGCATCAACTGGGTGAACTCCTCATTACTGAGGAACGAAGGCTTCCAGTCCTGCCGGATCTCACACGACTCGGTCTGTGCTGTGATTTCTGAAACAGAGGATAAGGCCAGGAATAGGGGTTAGATAGATCTCTTAGCACTACACTACTGCTGTCCCCGACAAAAAAAAATCTTGGTCGACCAAGAGTCATCTGTTCTTTCAACCAATCGATTTGTTGACATTTTAAAATGTGTATTTTTAGACACATCCTATGTGTTTTAATCAAATCAACTATATGCACTGAGCTTGTCTGACGCTTTAAGCAAACTGTTTGATTAAATAATTAAGACACACTCGTGACTAGAGGGAGTTTGACCGCAATTGATTTGAATGTGCCAGGCCTGGCTCAGACTTGCTGTGCCGTGTAAAAAACAAACTGTGAGTGACTGTGTGACTAGCACCCATTGTCTCTTTCTCCTCCCTGCTGCAGCGACCACCACAGAACATCAACAGTGTGTATCGCACTGTTCGTGTTGCTGAAGCTACAACATAATTACAGCCATTTCTGACTGAAAAGTTCTGTTAGCAAAACCTCTCATTTGTTTAGGAAAAACATTCCCTATTCCCTCAACCCTTGCTCTCTTTACGTGACACATGTACACATCACATGCACGTGACCAATATGGCCTATAACATATCATAATCACATCAATAAATTGGTTAATACAAAACTCTGAACACCGTAACAAGTGACAGCAAAACAGATGCAGAGGACGTGACAAATAAACTCGAATCGGGGGAATGTTTACTGGTTGCGCAGGAGGTAAAGGGGAAGTCAGATGTATGGAATACATTTTACTAGTTGTGGAAAATACTGGAGATCAAGAAAAAAAAGCTAAGGAGCAAGTGCCACATGCATATTATGTTTGCCAAACAGTATCTATTAGATGACAACATACTTTTTCTGACTGTTTGGAACAATGTAAACAACACTGAATAAATAAGCGAACCAGAGGGTCTGTTGTAATGTTTTTTTTGTAAAGCCTTTATTACAGCAAAGACTAAAAACAGTCGCATTCATTTGTGAATGCAATTTTCGAATTGGAAAGGTTTAGGCCTATTTATTGTTACGCTAATTATGTAATGGTTGCTTTGTTATTTTATTTTAAAACTAAAATGCTTGATTGCATTTCATATCATGAATGACTCCTATGCTGTGTGATGACATTAACAAATAAATGATTGATTGATACAGTAGCCTATATAAGTATTGAAATATAGGCCTAAGTTAATTAAGCTACTAAGACTAAACAGGATGCGCTCTTAGACCTACAGTGCATTTGGAAAGTATTCAGACCCTTTGACTTTTTCCACATTTTGTTACGTTACAGCCTTATTCTAAAATAGATTAAATAGGTTTTTTCCCCCCATCAACAATCTACACACAATACCCCATAACAACAAAAAAATACAGAAAAAGCATGTCAAAAATGAATAAATAAATAAATTGAATAAATTGATTTGCATTTCAATGAGGGAAATAAGTATTTGAACCCTCTGCAAAACATGACTTAGTACTTGGTGGCAAAACCCTTGTTGGCAATCACGGAGGTCAAACGTTTCTTGTAGTTGGCCACCAGGTTTGCGCACATCTCAGGAGGGATTTTGTCCCACTCCTCTTTGCAGATCTTCTCCAAGTCATTAAGGTTTCGAGGCTGACGTTTGACAACTCGAACCTTCAGCTCCCTCCACAGATTTTCTATGGGATTAAGGTCTGGAGACTGGCTAGGCCACTCGAGGACCTTAATGTGCTTCTTCTTGAGCCACTCCTTTGTTGCCTTGGTCGTGTGTTTTGGGTCATTGTCATGCTGGAATACCCATCCACGACCCATTTTCAATCCCCTGGCTGAGGGAAGGAGGTTCTCACCCAAGATTTGACGGTACATGGCCCCGTCCATCGTCCCTTTGATGCGGTAAAGTTGTCCTGTCCCCTTAGCAGAAAAACACCCCCAAAGCATAATGTTTCCACCTCCATGTTTGACGGTGGGGATGGTGTTCTTGGGGTCATAGGCAGCATTCCTCTTCCTCCAAACACGGCGAGTTGAGTTGATGCCAAAGAGCTCCATTTTGGTCTCATCTGACCACAACACTTTCACCCAGTTGTCCTCTGAATCATTCAGATGTTCATTGGCAAACTTCAGACGGGCATGTATATGTGCTTTCTTGAGCAGGGTGGACCTTGCGGGCGCTGCAGGATTTCAGTGCTTCACGGCGTAGTGTGTTACCAATTGTTTTCTTGGTGACTACGGTGCCAGCTGCCTTGAGATCATTGACAAGATCCTCCCGTGTAGTTCTGGGCTGATTCCTCACCGTTCTCATGATCATTGCAACTCCACGAGGTGAGATCTTGCATGGAGCCCCAGGCCGAGGGAGATTGACAGTTCTTTTGTGTTTCTTCCATTTGTGAATAATCGCACCAACTGTTGTCACCTTCTCACCAAGCTGCTTGGCGATGGTTTTGTAGCCCATTCCAGCCTTGTGTAGGTCTACAATCTTGTCCCTGACATCCTTGGAGCTCTTTGGTCTTGGCCATGGTGGAGAGTTTGGAATCTGATTGATTGATTGCTTCTGTGGACAGGTGTCTTTTATACAGGTAACAAACTGAGATTAGGAGCACTCCCTTTAAGAAGGAGCACTCCCTGTATAAAATACACCTGGGAGCCAGAAATCTTTCTGATTGAGAGGGGGTCAAATACTTATTTCCCTCATTAATATGCAAATCAATTTATAACATTTTTGACATGCGTTTTTCTGGATTTTTTTGTTATTCTGTCTGTTATTCTGTCTCTCACTGCTCAAATAAACCTACCATTAAAATTATAGACTGATCATTTCTTTCTTAGTGGGCAAAAGTACAAAATCAGCTGGGGATCAAATACTTTTTTCCCTCACTGTATATGTTTTCGCTTTGTCCTTATGGTGAATTGCGTGTACAGTGATGAGGAACATTTTTTATTTCATCAATTTTAGAATAAGGCTGTAGAGTAACAAAATGTGGAAAAAGTCAAGGGGTCTGAATACTTTCCGAATGCACTGTGTATGGATGATATATAAAGCCAGGCACATTTAACAGTTACTGAAGGCTATTGATTATAGACCAAAATGCATTTATGCATGATGGCGCACGATGGTGCATGTGCGCAGCCGGTTTGGGTTCCGTGTGTGTTGAAGTTCTGTCTGGGCCAAGCTTGGTAGGGAAGTGGAGAACTCCTCTCTTTTCTCTATGTTCCTGTCCGAACAAATACTATACTAGACAGCTAATGCCCTCCACCCTCTTAGTTCCTTCCTTCTTTTCTCACCCGTTCTGGGAGCTGTGATGTTCTTTATGTAGGGCAGGACACAAGTGCCACATGCACACGCATTTTACATTTGAGTCACTTAGCAGACAGATGCTCTTCTCCAGAGCGACTTACAATTAGTGCATTCATCTTAAGATTGATATGTGGTTGTCCCACCTATCACAGTCATAGTAAGTACATTTTTCCTCAATAAAGTAGCTATCAGCAAAGTCAGAGCTTTTAGGAAAAGACAAGTTCAAGTGTTGATGTTCTTTGGTTGTTTTTTAGACGCTACACACACAGGTCAGCAGGTGGCCAACGTCAATGTGATGAATGACGCAGCCGACTACATTACACATTCCTACCTTTCTGTGTCTGCAGGAAGTTGATCGTTCTCTGCAGTATGGTGGACTTGTCCATCTTGCGTGGATGACCTTGGCCCTGCAGCATGGTGCACAGCTCCTTGATGAGCACATTGAATTGGTCTCTTCTTTTCTTTTCCGATTTGTTACGAGATGCCCTTTAATAGAAAACATGATAAATGTACAGGATTACATTTCTCACCCTTTACACTGAGTGTACAAAACATTAGGAACACTTTCCTACTATTGAGTTGCAGCCCCTTTTGCCCTCAGAACAGCCTAAATTCATCGGGCAAGGTGTCGAAAGCATTCCACAGGGATGCTGGCCCATGTTGACTCCAATGCTTCCCACAGTTGTGTCAAGTTGGCTAGATGTCCTTTGGTGGTGGATCATTCTTGATACACACAGGAAACTGTTGAGGATGAAAAACCCAGCAGCGTTGCAGTTCTTGACACACTCAAACCGGTGTGCCTGGCACCTACTACCATACCTCGTTCAAAGGCACTTAAATCTTTTGTCTTGTCCATTCACGCTCTGAATGGCACAATCCATGTCTTATTTGTTTCAAGGCTTAAAAATCCTTGTTTAACCTGTCTCATCATCTCGATCTATGACTTGCCTAGTTAAATAAAGGTTAAATGAAATAAAAATAAAAACCTACACTGATTGAAGTGGATTTAACAGGTGACATCAATAAGGGATCATAGCTTTCACCTGGATTCACCTGGTATTCATAATGTTTAGTACACTCATTGTAATTTAAAACTTTGAACATATACACTTTATGAATTATTTATAAAGAAGTGCATTTGAGGAGAGTAGCTAATACGCAAAAGATGCAGTGGAAGTTGCGAGCTCAACAATTCTACATACAGCTTCTTATTTATTAAACACACTCAAGCTAAGAAGTGACAGATGCTAATAAGTAACCACCATCACAATTCAGTCATTCCTCAGCCACCATAAAACAGCTTGCAGGATGCTGAGAGAAGGATGATAGTCTAGTGAAACCCAACAATATCCCTTCTGATATCACAAGCAAACGTTTCTGAAGATTCATCCCATATGGACTTATTTTTTATGGAAAACACTCTGATATCAACAGCATAGCATGTACAAAATCTACCATTAAAACAAACAAACATATATTTTTTTGTGCTTGTAGTTTTTGCTGCCATTCTCCACACACAAACCTTCGATGAATCTGACCCCAGCTGAACCCACCAGAAAATTGACACACTGACTAATGATTTAAAAGTCTACTTTCAGTCAGGCTTGTATGCATCATTACTGAAAAGCAAAAAATGGCTTGACCTTGTTGACTATATTTAACAGCTTCCTATGACATTTTGTAAACTGTCTCGGCACGGAAACACTTGTCTTTGTGCTGAAGGTGTTGAGGTTTATAGAGCTGAATGTGTGAAGAATCTTCACATCAGGAAAGCAAACACCTTCACAGATGGACTGTCAAAGTAGGGCCATGCCAAGAGGACCTTTCATTAACACATACAAGCTGAAGTAGGGAACTTCTCCGTCTGCCTCATCTCTCGTCCTTACACTCAACCGTCTGTCACAACCACTACACAACCATTACACACAGACACACAACCATTACACACACCCACACACACCACACACACACACACACACACACACACACACACACACACACACACCACACAGTGGTGGAATACCTTTTTGCCCTGTCTTTCTCATCTTCATCCATCAAATCGTCCACACAGCTGCTGGTGCTAGAGGGAGAAGGGAGAGCGGAGGGGGAAACTAGTTGGAATGCTGTTTCTCTGAATTAACACCAGTCATCAACAGATAGATACAAAGCAGATACAAATCCCCCCCCCCCCTCCCATACAACATTATGAACAGAGATAGACACCCTTGGAATGGAAACCATTCTTCAAAATGTAATCTTATACAACAGCAGTCTCCAACTATGGTCCTAAAGAAACTGACTTGTGCCCAGATGCTTTATTCTAGGGTGTTCACATAGTACAGTAGTCGACCAAGTATATCCCTGCATACAGTGCATTCAGAAAGTATTCATACCCCTTGACTTATTCCACATTTTGTTGTGTTACAACCTGAATTCAGAATGGATAAAATATAATTTCGAAAAAATAATCACCCATCTACACACAATACCTTGTAATGACAAAGTGAAAACATGTTTTTGACATTTTTGCTACTTTATTGAAAATGTAACCATAAATATCTAATTTACATATATAACTATTCACACACCTGAGTCAATACATGTTAGAATCACCTTTAGCAGCGATTACAGCTGTGAGTCTTTATGGGTAAGTCTCTAAGAGCTTTGCACAACTGGATTGTACAATATTATTCTTTTGAAAATTCTTCAAGCTCTGTCAAGTTGGTTGTTGATCATTGTTAGATATTTTCATGTCTTGCCATAGATTTTCAAGACAATTTAAGTCAAAACTGAAACACCCAGGAACATTCAATGCCTTCTTGGTACGCAATTCCAGTGTATATTTGACCTTGTGTTTCAGGTTATTGTCCTGCTGAAAGGTGAATTTGTCTCCCAGTTTATCCTAAAAAACCTCCCAAGTCCTTGCCGATGACAAGCATACCCATAACATGATGAAAATACTGTATGAAGCATGGTACTCAGTGATAAAGTTAATTTATTTGCCACGTTTTTGCAGTTTTACTTTAGTGCCTTATTGCAAACAGGATTCATGTTTTGGAATATTTTTATTCTGTACATGCTTCCTTCTTTTCACTCTTTCATTTAGGTTTGTATTGTGGAGTAACTACCATCCTCAGTTTTCCCCTATCACAGCCATTCAACTCTGTAACTATTTTAAGGTCACCTTTAGCCTCATGGTGAAATCCCTGAGCGGTTTCCTTCCTCTCCGGCAACTGAGTTAGGAAAGACGCCTGTATTTTTGTAGTGAATGTGTGTATTGATACACCATCCAAAGTGTAATTAATAACTGCACCATGTTCAAAGGGATATTCAATGTCTGCTTTTTTTATTTCTTCTTTGCTAGGCATTGGAAAACCTCCCTGGTCTTTGTGGTTGAGGGACCTTACAGGTAATTCATTGTATGTGTGGGGTACAGATGAGGTAGTCATTTAAAAATTGTTAAACAATATTATTGCACACAGATTGAGTGAATGCAACTTATTATGACATGTTTACTCCTGAACTTAATTAGGCTTTCCATACCAAAGGGGTTGAATAATTATTGACTCAAGACTTTTCAAATTTTTCATTAATTTGTAAACATTTCTACAAAGACAATTCCACTTTATGTGGTATTGTGTGTAGGCTGGTGACAATATCAATTTAATACATTTTAAATTCAGGCTGTAACACAATAAAATGTAGAAAAAGTCTACGGGTGTGAATACTTTCTGAATGTCACGATCGTCGTAATAATTGGACCAAGGCGCAGCGTGAGTAGCGTTCCACATCTTTATTATAATGTGAAACTTAACAAAATACAAAAACAATAAATGAACAAACGAAACATGAAGACAGTGAAGTGCAAATAGGCACCTACACAAAAACAAGATCCCACAAACACAGGTGGGAAAAATAACTACTTAATATGATCACCAATTAGAGACACCGATTACCAGCTGCCTCTAATTGGGAATCATACAAATCACCAACATAGAAATAGTAACCTAGAACCCCACATAGAAATAATAAACTAGAATACCCCCCAGTCACACCCTGGCCTACTTCACCATAGAGAAACAATGGCTCTCTATGGTCAGGGCGTGACACTGAAGGCACTGTATATTGTTAGAATGTAGGGTAACTCGGTATGTCATACACTACATGACCAAATGTATGTGGACACCTGCTTGCCAAATATCTCATTCCAAAATCATGGGCATTAATATAGAGTTGGTACCCCCTTTGCTGCTATAACACCCTCCAATCTTCTGGGAAGGCTTTCCACTAGATGTTGGAACATTGCTGTGGGGACTTACTTCTATTCAGCGACAAGAGCATTAGTGAGTTTGGGCACTGACGTTGAGGCGATTAGGCCTGGCACGCAGTTGGCGTTCCAATTCCTCCAAAAGGTGTTCGATGGGGTTGTAGTCAGGGCTCTGTGCAGGCCAGTCAAGTTCTTCCACACTGATCTCGACAAACCATTTCTGTATGGACCTCACATTGTGCACGGGGGGGATTGCTGAAACAGGAAAGGGCCTTCCCCAAACTGTGCTACAAAGTTGGAAGCACAGGATTGTTAAGAATGTCATTGCATGCTGTAGCGTTAAGATTTCCCTTCAGTGGAACTAAGGGGCCTAGCCCAAATCATGAAAAACAGCCCCAGACCATTATTCATCCTCCACCAAACTTTACAGTTGGCACAATGCATTGGGGCAAGTAGCGTTCTCCTGGAATCTGCCAAACACAAATTTGTCCGTCGGACTGCCAGATGGTGAAGCATGATTCATCACCCCAGAGAATGCGTTTCCATTGCTCCAGAGTCCAATGGCGGTGAGCTTAACACCACTCCAGCCGACGCTTGGCATTGCACATGGTGATCTTAGGCTTATGTGCGGCTGCTCGGTCATGGAAACCCATTTCACGAAGCTCCCGACGAACAGTTATTGTGCTGACATTGCTTCCAGAGGCAGTTTGAAACTCGGTAGTGAGTGTTGCAACCAAGGACAGATGATTTTTACATGCTACGCGCTTCAGAATTTGGCGGTCCGGTTCTGTGAGCTCGTGTGGCCTAGCACTTCGCGGCTGTTGTTGTTTCTAGAGGTTTCCACTTCACAATAACAGCACTTACAGATGACCGGGGCAGCACTAGCAGGGCAGAAATTTGACAACCTGACTTGTTGGAAAGGTGGCATCTTATGACGGTGCTACATTGAAAGTCACTGAGCTCCTCAGTAAGGCCATTCTACTGCCAATGTTTGTCTATGGAGATTGCATGGCTCCAATGTTTGTTTACGGGTATGGCTGAAATAGCCGAATCCACTCATTTGAAGGGGTGTCCACATACTTTTGTATATATAGTGTATTTCTCCATACAAACACATGTATTTAGCAGTGACAGAAAACACAACAAAGACAATAAAAGTAGCCTAGATACTCACTCCCATTCCCTCCGGCTAGACGGACATAGGGACCCAAAGTCGGAAAGGTTGTCCATACTTACTCCCTCTCCCAGCCAGGCCCTATCTGAAGTCTGATGTATCCCATTCGCGCTAGCTGCACTGAAACTCCCAGGAAAAATCTAGTGATCACCTGCTGCTGCTGCACACCTCCTCCTCCTGGAGTCCGCCACAGAAATACAAAAACCTGGGAAGGATAATAAGACAGAAAGTGGGCTTCAATTAAAGGGGGGGAAGTCTACTGTAGTTATGGCATATCTATGTCAATTACACATACAGTAATTATCGAATGTATCTTAATTAATCTGCAGTAGTTTAATTCAAGTGTCATAGCTGTATTATGCCCAGCAACAGTACTGCCCCTCAGTATTTTCTTATTCACACTCAAGCAAGTCCCAAAACCTACTTGAAAGTCATCCTATTTCCAAATCTATTCTGAACAGGTGTACTTTTTAATGCTTCCTTCTGAGCTTTCATTGGAGCTAAATCAATCAAATGTATTTATAAAGCCCTTCTTACATCAGCTGATATCTCAAAGTGCTATACAGAAACCCAGCCTAAAACTCCAAACAGCAAGCAATGCAGATGTAGAAGCAGATGTAGAAGCACGGTGGCTAGGAAAAACTCCCTAGAAAGGTAGGAACCTAGGAAGAAACCTAGAGAGGAACCAGGCTCTGAGGGGTGGCCAGTCCTTTTCTGGCTGTGCCGGGTGGAGACTATAACAGTTCATGGCCAAGATGTTCAAACGTTCATTAGATGACCAGCAGGGTCAAATAATAATAATAATAATAATAATAATAATAATAATCACAGTGGTTGTAGAGGGTGCAACAGCTATGCTTGTGAAAAACAACAACAATAAATGCATACAAAAGTATTCTGTTTATTGTAAAATACAACAGACTACCTCAAGGAGAACTATTATTTATCAACCCAGATCCTGTGCATATCTCACTGAATATAATATCAGTGATTGAACACATTACCAGAAAAAAACAATTATTCATTGTGATTCATAAGCCATGATTTCCAACAGTGAACAGCATGTATTAAAGGAAGTGTGGTAAACATAAATTACCACCTGGATACAGCAATTCAACACAGAGGACGCAGCATTACGTGCGGGAGGAGCTCTACTGACCTAGAAAAATCCCAGAGGCAGAGACACCTCTTTTGTTAACAAAGAGAATGGAAGAGTTACCTCATTCAACCCATCACGAAATATAAAGAAAAACTTGAGAAAACACCTCTGGGAATTCAAACAGCCTTTGTCCATTTGCAAATGTAACCCTAATAGAAAAGTAAATCAGAAGCCATCAAATCAAATACATCCGAGGAGGAACCATTAACCATGTGTTTAAACGAGAGGAATGTGATTGACATGTTGAGGTCAGATGAAAGAGTTCATTAGCCATGTACTATTAAGCCCCATGATTGAACCCCTTTCATCTTAGCTTCAGGTCTGCAGTGTCTGAATCATAGCCTAGAGGTTAAGAGGATTGGGCTAGTAATTTAGAGGTTACTGGTTCAAATCCTTGAGCTGGCAAGGTGGAAAAATCTGCTGTTCTGCCCTTTAGCAAGGCAGTTAACCCCCCAACAACACCTGCTCCCCATGTGCTGATGACATGGATGTTGATTAAGACAGCCCCCTGCACCTCTCTGATTCAGAGGGGTTGGGTTTAATGCAGGAGGCACATTTCTGTTTAATGCATTCAGTTATGCAACTGACTAGGTATCCCCCTTTCCCTTCTTTAAAATCTGAGATACCCTCCTTTTCCATCTTCCACTTTCAGATGTAGTAAACTACAGCAGGCACCAACCTTTTCGATCAAATTAAATGAAACCAATGAACCAAGATCAAATGCATCCACTCTTACACCAAGATAGTATTCCATGCAAAAAATCTTTCCAATAATCTTGAGTGGGGGAACAACACATCATTCTTTCCTTTACTCCAATTAAAAGAATAGAGGTCTGTGGGCTGGAAATGTTTAAAATATATATATTATGTCTGTGTAATTATGACAGTTGGTGGCCATTTTCCGTTCATTGCGGTTCAGTATGTCTGAGAATGGTGACTCTGTGCCCATTTCCATTGGGCCGAGACCCAGTTCTTATTCCATACGCCCACTGACTGACATACAGAAGCGGCCTGAGAAGGGGCCAACATGGATATTACATTTCACATAGCTCTCTTCATCTAAATGAAATCCATGCGCTCATGTGAGGAAAACTGAAAGGAAAATCCAATAAGAGTTGTAAACTGTGATAAAATGATGAGCCATAAAAAAAACATATTTTTTTCTCATAATACATTTCAAAGCTCAACAAATTAACCAAAACACTTTATGGTATTTATGACATTGACATGAAAATGGTTTCTTGATGGTGCCTGCTGCTTGTCACCATGCCCAATAAGATTATGCACAATAAATCTTTATTATGGCTCCTTTCATTACTCAGAGGGTTCGCTTAACTCAAAGATTATATTTTAGGCACAATTGATACCTACTTCAGCTTTAATCTTCCCTTTTGTTGTTGAGGGGTTTTTCAATCAAGTCTCGACTTTACCTCATGCCTGTGTCAAATAATTAATCAATAACTACGTATTTCAGGTTGTTTCCTTAAAGAGAAACATCACAATTTTCAACTTCATCATTTCCAGCACCACCCCCAACATCAACACATGTGAAAATGGTGCGTATCTATGTTTCGTAGTAAAAAGATGGAGAAAGATAAGTGTTTCTAATTGTGACGTTTCCCTTTAATGAAAAGCCATGCAATAGCATATTCACACTGTCAATGGTTCACCTTCACACAGACACAGACACCCACACATTCAATGGTATTGGCCTTCCCTGTGGCTCAGTTGGTAGAGCATGGTGTGTGCAACGCCAAGGTTGTGGGTTCGATTCCCACGGGGGTACAGTACAAAAAAAAAAATGCATGAAATGAAAATGAAATGTATATATTCACTACTGTAAGTCGCTCTGGATAAGAGCGTCTGCTAAATGTAATGTATTCAGAGAGCTATAATTTCTATTGAAGCAGCCATCTTTAATCTTACAATCTTTTAACTCTTAAACCTGTCTAGATATCACTGCTGAGAATGGTTTGGGCGGGAGCTGCTGGTCATAGATCTGAACCCTTTCATTTAAAAAAGTGACTTATTTAAGTCTTCATCAAGGATGTAATTCCATGAGAGGTGAGAGGTAGCCAAAGATGGCATAAGGTTATTAAATCTAGGCTGAAGTGTCAGTGACACATACGGTGAAAAAAGGAAAAGAGAATGTGAGACTAAACACATATGACATTAAGTGTTTCAGGCTGATGATATACTTTAAGGGTCGAGGGGGTGATTTGATTGTACTTGACTCTCAACACAAACCAATCATAATGTGATGTTTCTGTGATATGTAATGCCAGTGTTTTCCCCAATCTACATTACCCCGGTCTAAATTATATTAGGCTCATATTTTCTACTTGTCTTCAGCTTTGTTTTTGGACAAGCCTACGTGGCCTCATGAATAATAGATTCAAAGCCATAATTTACTCCTCAACTAAGGAGGATTCTTGTACCACCTTTACTGTAATATTTAAATCTTGAATTAGTGTAATTTGAAATGTCAAAACACCTCAACTTGGTCATGATTTGTGATAAATGTAGAACTAGCCTATATGGTGCCAAATGTTATTTTTAAACACAACATAATTTGCCCAGGGTTTTTTCTGGTTCATGATCATTTCTTATCATAGAGTACTTATTCATTTTGCCTTTACAAACCAATACCGCCAATCAATCTGGGTCGTCAATAGTTACCACAGCTACAAAAGTCATCATTATGGCTAAACCCTGCATAGTATTTCTACAATTTATTTTCTTAAATTCTGACTTTAAACCTAACCCAAACCCTAACCTTAACCACACTGCTAACCTTATGCCTAAGCCTAACCTTAAATGAATACCAAAAAGCTTATTTTTGTTTTCATTTATTTTTACAATATAGCCTCTGACTTTGTGACTGTACTAACTAGTGACAACCATCAATCTGGAAAGAGGATTCATCTTTGACTTTACTTCCTGGATCAATGTGCTTCTCCATGATTAAACTTGTCAACTAACTAAACCCTGTCTTGAGTGAAAAGGAAACAACATCAGAGAGATTCACCTCCATTGGCTCCCTAAGCCAAACAATGGGAGGGACATCTCACGCACTCACTGACCTTCTCCTCCAACCAACATCCACTGAGGTGAAGAAATAATAATGTCCCATGACTAAACTGGGGGGGAAAATTACATTGGCAGATAATTAATTCATATGGTTTCATAAACTAGGCCTACTTAGCTACCCATCTACTCAGGCTGCTGACAGAAGAAGCCAAATTACTATATGGAAATGTCAAATGACAGATGTCAAACCTTTGAAATCATGATGTGAAAATTCATCAAAATTGAAATATTTGCAAATGTAACATTTACATGAAGTATTGTACAGCAATTGTAGGTACATTTATATTACAGACTCCTTCTCAGACGACAAGTCACTGACCAAGGCATTGAGCTAGATCTAGAGCTTGCCTTACTGGAAGTTCCCAAAATACATCATTTAAATAATTTCAAGACTCCTCACTTGATCAATTGACCAGAGGCACTAAGCCTCCTCAACCAATCAGTTACCATGCAAGTGCCAAAAGCACTATGTTCTAATCAACGTAAACATGGTTTTAAAACGATGTTTCTCAAAACAGACAACTCATACACTTGCAAGGACACACTCTACTTGTAAATCTATAGGCTACCCGTGAGCTGAACTGTCATGGAGCCTTTTAAGAAAATGGATAACTACGTTGGGGAATACACAAAAGGACATATAACAATTCTCTATGAAAACGACATATAATGCATATAAATTAACATTGATAATAGCCTACTTTATTTGTATTTTGACACCGTCAGAAGCAGTAGCCTACAGATCTTTTCATCCAAAATGGAAGCAAAACCAACCGGTAAACGTTTTCATTATCACAAGACTAGAGTGACAAAAAATGCAAAGGACATAAACATTTTACATACCTTGAAAACAACACTTTAGTTGACATAAAGATCCATACTTTACTTTTGTCGGTACTCATTTTCCAACATAGCCTACTGTGCAATTCACTGAGCCAAGTAGGCTATCCTAAGCTTGACTCACCACAAACGCATCGCGAAAAGACCATCAATTATTGCATACATACGTAGTATGTAAGTATTATTCGAAATCCGATTCATGTAACAATCCCTATTCGGTACCATACACTGTACAAGATTTTGGAAGTAATCGTTTTCAGGTCTATGCTCTGTCTGCTTTCATCTACCACTCAACCTCCGTTGGCAGTCCCTTGTAAACAGGACTGAGCCGCTGCGAACAGGGAAAGTAGGTCAGTCGGTAGCTCAATACTTAGCTAAGGACATCATTAGCAACCGGCTGTACAACACACGACTAGGAGTATACATAGTGAGAAAAATAATAGTTCGGATAATACTAACACTTGAATGGCATTTAGGTCACATTATTCTGAATTCGAACGTCTGTATTAATTTCAGTGCCGAGTTCGTTGTAGCCAACATCGTGGGGTAGAGAGCGGGACATGTACTATCTCTGATAAGTTCGAGGTTTGCTGTCAATGGGTTTGGCTCCCGATCACTGTAATAACGTTTATAGTAATGTTGCTAATGACGTCTACAATCGAGGCCTCACCTTCGTGTTACCTGTTTCATGTAGCCTGTAGGCTGGCAATTCATGACATGGTGACAAATCAGGTTAGGTTGTCTATCAAATATTGTAATTACAATTTGATCCTGAAAAGTTCTGAGATGAAGATGAATGACATTTTACCAGTCTTTGCAGTAGGCCAACATACTGTACAAGGGGAAATTATTTTCACAATTCTTAGGCCTATTCTAATAAAATATCTTGCCCCAACTGCAATAGAGCTACAAGACAGAAAAAAAGCCATATTACAACATGTCATAATTGCATTGTTTGGTCTATAGCCTGTTAGTTCATATGCCTTGCCACTGTGATATAAAGGCCTAAGGCCGAGATATAAAGGCCTAAGGCCGAGACAACAAGGAGACCCAGTGGCAGAATAAATCCACATCTTTGTTTCTTTACAAAACCGGAGAGCAACCACTGTCCGGTGAAGTCCACAAAGCATATTGCATGTAACAAAGAGTTACATGACCGACAGCATGGTCAAGAAAGTTCACGTTTCCGAAATGTTCTGACTACTAAACAACTATTGATTTAGAACCACAGAGAGTTACTGCAAGTTGCAAAGAAAACAGGAGCTGCCTCCACTATTCCAGCACCATTTCAACTTCAACATTTCAACATCAAATGACATTTGCTTAGTCTAATACAATGACAACTAAAATATAGCAAAAACTATTTAGTTCAATCAACATAAGCTAAATACAGTATGATGTTGCTGTCCATGGTTCTGATTTGTGTGTGTGTGTGTGTGTGTGTGTTCGTACAAGTAGAAAAAACACGTTGACTCACCCTACTTGTAGAGAAACGCCAATGCCATCCTCCTCTCTTTCACGTTGATGAAATGGTCTATGACTCTGTCATACAGTACACACTTTTATTTTTGTTGTTGTCCTAGGCTACCTGGCTAAAATGCTTGCTCACTAGCCTAACTTTCTTTCATGGGCAACGTTAGATAGTTAACATAAGGCTTCTACATCTAGCTACATATTGAACTTCCATCCTCTCAGTCCAGGGGCACAATGTATTTTATGCTTGGATCAGAATCGCCGGTATAATCATTGGCCAGTACGGAGAATTTAGTAAAACCACAAGTCCAAATCCCAGTCTCCATCCATGGCTAATTTAGGAAAGGGACCATTTTAGCTAGCTAGCTAGCTAGCCACTGGAGGACAACAACACAACAATATGCAGCAATTCAAGTTGTTTCTATCGATGATGTATTTCTATTTAATAGGAGTGATGCCAAATCCAAACTGGCTTCCCTTGACACTTGTTTGTGGTGTGGAATTGAGCTCACTCAGTTTAGCTCAATGATGATTGGCTATTATTTTATACTTTTTTAAATCAAGGGAAACCAAATGCTCACTGGCTTCTCTTGCATTCAATGCTACTGGCAGCAACAACGTCATACTCTTTATGACCAGACCACATCAGATAGATGGCCTACACATACAGAAACAGAGGGGCGCTGTTTTGTTCGCTCGGATGCTTTCTCCGTTGAGATACTGTATATTTTGTTCGCTCGGATGCTTTCTCCGTTGAGATACTGTATATACACAACCCAGCTATGGGAAATAGCCCAAGATCTGATAAACTGTCACAACCACACACAAACCCACATTTACAGTGCACACATGGTGACACACATAATCAGATTCTACATACTCTCCTGTATTTTTTTAACAAAAACATTATTCAGTAAGGTCAGTGTCCAGTCCCATGAATACCCTGTGCATGAAATGTCCCTTCACCACCAGCCTCACTTGTTCACTTCCGCTACACTGGAAATATTGATATATCAATACATGTGTTTGGAAGCTGCTCTTATCTATTAACAAACACATGTTACTCAATGCTTTATGAATATCAAAACGCAGGCTACTGTACACATACACAAAATGCAGGCTACTGTACACATACATGCAGTGATATATCACACACATGCAGCCACCTGTGAGGGACATGACAGATGGAAGGACTACTCATGCCAATCACAACTGAGTCACACCCAGTCTAAGAACTGTATCACATACGCTCTCAATTTAACAATGATATTCAAATTCATTAAACCACCTTTCTGTCCTAGGTTAAGTCTGTTCCCATAGACCTGTTCCACAGTTTTTTCTGTAGCATCAAAATAATTTGAATCACTCATCTGTATTTTATATTTATTTTTTAAACTAGACAACTTACAATTTGCATTTGTTGCCGGGGTCCAGGTGACATTTAGTCCACAACACACAGCTTTCGACAACCTCCTCATGAAATGACAATCATATGAATGAGAAGGCTTCCCAAGCCATAACAGCTGTAACTACCTAACTGGCTGCAATAAAAACGTATTTTGTTGTTTGTCTGAGAAATTGAACATCAGGACACATACACGTTTCAACTTTAAACTTGTCAGTAAATGAATACCTAATTACAGCCATAAGCTTCCTGTACAAAAATGTACAATGTCTGCAGCTAAAGTCTCAGGGGTGGAAATATGTTCTTTCTATACAGGCTTCAGCTCCAAGACCTGTCTACGAACTCATACTGGATACAAAACAGGACTGTTTCTTTCCTTTTGAGACCTTTGGAAATACTGTGAAGCACAAGCTGGATAATACAAGGCTTGGTTTTCAATGCCAGCAATAGTCAAACTGATAGAGCAAAATCAGATTCAAAAGTCCCTTAGTACTTAGTATGCACATTCACACCAGGGGAGTCACTTCTTCACTCACTGATGGCAAGACATGCTCTCTCTTCTGTAATCAAATCACATTTTATTGGTCACATACACATATTTAGCAGATGTTAGTGCGGGTGTAGCGAATTGCTTGTTCCTAGCTCCAACAATGCAGTAGTATTTAACAAGTCACACAAATCTAAAAGTAAAGGAATGGAATTCAGAATTATATAAATATTAGGATGAGCAATGTCGAAGTGGCATTCACTAAAATACAGTAGAATAGAATACAGTATATACATATTAGATGAGTAAAGCAGTATGTAAACATTATTAAAGTGACTGGTGTTCCATTATTAAAGTGGCCAGTGATTCCATGTCTATGTATATAAGGCAGCAGCCTCTAAGGTGCAGGGTTGAGTAAGCGGGCGGTAGCCGGCTAGTGATAGCTATTTCACAGTCTGACGGCCTTGAGATAGAAGCTGTTTTTCAGTCTCGGTCCCAGCTTCGATGCACCTGTACTGACCTCGCCTTCTGGAGGATAGCGGGGTGAACAGGCCGTGGTACGGGTGGTTGATGTCCTTGATTATCTTTTTGGCCTTCCTGTGACATTGGGTGCTGTGAGGACAGGCAGTGTGCCCCCGGTGACGCGTTGGGCCTCTGGAGAGCCCTGCGGTTGTGGGCGGTGCAGTTGCCGTACCAGGCGGTGATACAGCCCGACAGGATGTTCTCAATTGTGCATCTGTAAAAGTTTGTGAGGGTCTTAGGGGCCAAGCCGAATTTCTTCAGCCTCCTGAGGTTGAAGAGGCGCTGTTGCTCCTTCTTCACCACACTGTCTGTGTGGACCATTTCAGATTGTCAGTGATGCGTACGCCGAGGAACTTGAAGCTTTCCACCTTCTCCACTGCGGTCCCATCGATGTGCATAGGAGCGTGCTCTCTCTGCTGTTTCCTGAAGTCCACAATCAGCTCTTTCGTTTTGTCTCCTCCATTGCCATGTCCTGTGTATCTAAATAATCATGACATAATGTCCTGTTTTATTCTATTTAATTATATTTTATAGACTTTTGCCTATTGCAGTTGCTGATGTTCTGAAAGAGCTGCAAAATCTGGACCCCTACAAATCAGCCGGGCTAGACAATCTGGACCCTTTCTTTCTAAAATGATCTGCCGAAATTGTTGCAACCCCTATTACTAGCCTGTTCAACCTCTCATGTCGTCTGAGATTCCCAAAGATTGGAAAGCAGCTGCTGTCATCCCCCTCTTCAAAGGAGGGGACACTCTTGACCCAAACTGCTACAGACCTATATCTATCCTACCCTGCCTTTCTAAGGTCTTCGAAAGCCAAGTCAACAAACAGATTACCGACCATTTCGAATCCCACCACACCTTCTCCTCTATGCAATCTGGTTTCAGAGCTGGTCATGGGTGCACCTCAGTCATGCTCAAGGTCCTAAATGATATCGTAACCGCCATTGATAAGAAACAATACTGTGCTGCCGTATTCATTGACCTGGCCAAGGCTTTCGACTCTGTCAATCACCACATCCTCATCGGCAGACTCAATAGCCTTGGTTTCTCAAATGATTGCCTCGCCTGGTTCACCAACTACTTCTCTGATTGAGTTCAATGTGTCAAATCGGAGGGCCTGTTGTCTGGGCCTCTGGTAGTCTCTATGGGGGTGCCACAGGGTTCAATTCTCTCTCTTTTCTCTGTATACATCAATGATGTCACTCTTGCTGCTGGTGAGTCTCTGATCCACCTCTACGCAGACGACACCATTCTGTATACTTCTGGCCCTTCTTTGGACGCTGTGTTAACAACCCTCCAGACGAGCTTCAATGCCATACAACTCTCCTTCCGTGGCCTCCAACTGCTCTTAAATGCAAGTAAAACTAAATGCATGCTCTTCAACCGATCGCTGCCCGCACCTGCCCGCCCGTCCAGCATCACTACTCTGGACAGTTCTTACTTAGAATATGTGGACAACTACAAATACCTAGGTGTCTGGTTAGACTGTAAGCTCTCCTTCCAGACTCACATCAAACATCTCCAATCCAAAGTTAAATCTAGACTTAGCTTCCTATTTCGCAACAAAGCATCCTTCACTCATGCTGCCAAACATACCCTCGTAAAACTGACCATCCTACCGATCCTCGACTTTGGCGATGTCATTTACAAAATAGCCTCCAATACCCTACTCAATAAACTGGATGCAGTCTATCACAGTGCCATCCGTTTTGTCACCAAAGCCCCATATACTACCCACCACTGCGACCTGTACGCTCTCGTTGGCTGGCCCTCGCTTCATACTCGTCGCCAAACCCACTGGCTCCAGGTCATCTACAAGACCCTGCTAGGTAAAGTCCCCCCTTATCTCAGCTCACTGGTCACCATAGCAGCACCCACCTGTAGCACGCGCTCCAGCAGGTATATCTCTCTGGTCACCCCCAAAGCCAATTCCTCCTTCGGCCGTCTCTCTTTCCATTTCTCTGCTGCCAATGACAGGAACGAACTACAAAAATCTCTGAAACTGGAAACACTTATCTCCCTCACTATCTTTAAGCACCAGCTGTCAGAGCAGCTCACAGATCACTGCACCTGTACATAGCCCATCTATTATTTAGCCCAAACAACTACCTCTTCCCCTACTGTATTTATTTTGCTCCTTTGCACCCCATTATTTATATTTCTACTTTGCACTTTCTTCCACTACAAATCTACCATTCCAGTGTTTTACTTGCTATATTGTATTTACTTTGCCACCATGGCCTTTTTGGCCTTTACCTCCCTTATCTCATCTCATTTGCTCACTTTGTATATAGACTTATTTTTCTACTGTATTATTGACTGTATGTTTGTTTTACTCCATGTGTAACTCTGTGTTGTTGTTTGTGTCGAACTGCTTTGCTTTATCTTGGCCAGGTCGCAATTGTAAATGAGAACTTGTTCTCAACTTGCCTACCTGGTTAAATAAAGGTGAAATAAAAATAAATAAAAAAAATAACAATAATAACTCTTAATCTCGTAATGACAAAATGCAAGTTGATGCAGAAATTCTGGCAGGTTTTAGATGCCTGATTTCCCTTCAACAATCATTCAGTCAGAGACACAGAGACACACCACCTCCTATTTGTCTAGTTCAAGACATAATCCTAACCTGAAATAAGGAATTTTGCCCTTACTTTTATAACCTAGTACACCTTACATACTGTATATGTATGCCACTTGCATCTACACACTTGCGTCATAGACCATAATAAGCAAGGCTACAGTTATGAACAACCTACAATTTTCTCTCCCTCTCTCTGTCTACTAATTTGCTTTATTATCAGACTAATGTTCTTTCATTAAAGCCGTAAGCTACACTAGGCCTAGCTCATGATGAATGACAAATGAACATTTACATGTGAGTCTATTGTATAAAAGGAGATGAGGAAAGTCTCAAACTAATTAAACAATGTAGGAGCCTATAATTAAGGTGACCTGTTTTGAATTTAACTATGTGACACTTTTTTATCACACGGAAAACACAAATGACAGCTCAATTAAATCAGAGGCTTGCAGGCTGTGAAGAGCATTTGTGTTACCGGCTACAGCAATTGCTTTCCATATAATCTCTGAGTAGTGAAAGAAATGACTGACAGTTAACTCATTAACCACTGTTCTTACAGGTCCGTCGAAAACAACGCTGCTCAAAGGCATAATTAAAGAAATATAACTATTTTCAGAGTCCCATGCTTAATTAATATCAAGGGAATATAATTAATTGCAAGTATGTTTCATTAATTACAGTACCCTTTAAAAAGTTGTTGTGCATGTGGTTTCATTCATCTGCATACAGTATAACAGACTAATTTACTCATATGGCAAATAATATTGCTGACTTTACCCTTGCTATTTTGCAAGCATTTGTGATAATGAATTATAGTTATCCATTAGATTAGGAAAATTATTGATCTTACAATTAACCATGATGCCATCATTGTAATTATATATATTTTATTAGATATAAAAATGTGCCCGTATTGGTGTTGATGGGGCCAGTTTTTAAATCAGCATTATTCAAAAACACTACATAACCAAAAGTATGTGGACACCTGCTCGTCGAACATCTCATTCCAAAATCATAAATATTGACTTAGTCCCCCCTTTGCTACTATAACAGTCTCCACTCTTCTGGGGATGCTTAACACTAGATGTTGGAACATTGCTGTGGGGACTTGCTTCCATTCAGCCACAAGAGCATTAGTGAAGTAGGGGCACTGATGTTGGGCGATTAGGCCTCACAGTCAGCATTCCAATTGATCCCAAAGGTACTCGATGGGGTTTAGGTCAGGGCTCTGTGCAGGTCAGTCCAGTTCTTCCACACCAACCTCGACAAACCATTTCTGTATGGACCTCGCTTTGTGCACGGGGCATTGTCATGCTGAAACAGGAAAGGTCCTTCCACAAACTGTTTCCACAAAGTTGGAAGCACAGAATCGTTTAGAATGTCACTGCATCCTGTAGTGTTAAGATTTCCCTTCACTGGAACTAAGGGGCCTAGCCCGAACCATGAAAAACAGCTCCAGACCATTATTCCTCCTCCACCAAACTTTACAGTTGGCACTATGCATTCGGGCAAGTAGCCTTCTCCTTGCATCCACCAAACCCAGATTGGTCCGTCGGACTGCCAGATGGTGAAGCGTGATTCATTGCTCCAGAGAACACGTTTCTACTGCTCCAGTGTCCAACGGCGGCAAGCTTTACACCACTCCAGCTGACATTTGGCATGGCACACGGTGAACCATTTTTTTGTTTATTTTATTTTTATTGAATATTAAAACATAGAATCTACTTGCAGTGAAGCTGTCCAGCATTTGTCTTAGGACGGTAAGTTGGTGGTTGGAGACATCCCTCTAGTGGTGTGGGGGCTGTGCTTTGGCAAAGTGGGTGGGGTTATATCCTGCCTGTTTGGCCCTGTCCGGGGGTATCATCGGATGGGGCCACAGTGTCTTCTGATCCCTCCTGTCTCAGCCTCCAGTATTTATGCTGCAGTAGTTTATGTGTCGGGGGGCTAGGGTCAGTCTGTTACATCTGGAGTATTTCTCTTGTCTTATCCGGTGTCCTGTGTGAATTTAAATATGCTCTCTCTAATTCTCTCTTTCTGTCTTTCTCTCGGAGGACCTGAGCCCTAGGACCATGCCTCAGGACTACCTGGTATGATGACTCCTTGCTGTCCCTTGTCCACCTGGCCGTGCTGCTGCTCCAGTTCCAACTGTTCTGCCTGCGGCTATGGAACCCTGACCTGTTCACCGGACGTGCTTGTTGCACCCTCGACAACTACTATGATTATTATTATTTGACCATGCTGGTCATTTATGAACATTTTAACATCTTGACCATGTTCTGTTATATTATCCACCCTGCACAGCCAGAAGAGGACTGGCCACCCCTCATAGCCTGGTTCCTCTCTAGGTTTCTTCCTAGGTTTTTGGCCTTTCTAGGGAGTTTTTCCTAGGGAGTTTTTCCTAGCCACCGTGCTTCTTTCACATGCTTTGCTTGCTGTTTGGGGTTTTAGGCTGGGTTTCTGTACAGCACTTTGAGATATCAGCTGATGATGTACGAAGGGCTATATAAATACATTTGATTTGATTTGATTTACATTACATTCAGTCATCTAACAGACTCCCATCCAGAGCGACCTGACGTGTTTGAAAGGTGGCATCCTATGATGATGCCATGTTTAAAGTCACTGAGCTCTTCAGTACAGGACATTCTACTGGTAATGTTTGTTTATGGAGATTGCATGGCTGTGTGCTGGATTTTATACACCTGTCAGTAATGGGTGTGGCTGAAATAGCCAAATTCACTCATTTGAAGGGGTGTCCACATCCTTTTGGCCATGTAGTGTATATTGACCATAGTTTTGTTTGAAATAAGGTTATCTGAGTAAAACCTAAAAAAACATTCACTCATGCTTGTCAAAAATGTACCCTTATTGCATGATGATCCCAGAGTGAACTGATTCCAGGATGATGATGCTGTATCACACTGAAATAACTGTCCTATGCCAGCGACCAACAAGTCTGAGGCATTTATGATTCATAAAGATCACCCACATTTTACTGCATTATTCACCATCCGCCTACGTAGAGATTAGTTCATCTGTTATGTAGGTCAGGCGATTGGATAAATGGATGACACTCAGTGTTCATAAATGGTCCCCTTCTACGTAATAAATTGAGGGACTGCAGCGTGTGTCACTCCCCTGTACCTAAAGCCCAGCTGTTACCCTCAGATCTTCGAAAAAAAAGAGTGTCTTTTAACATTGCAATTAATGAGATGTTGAGCCAAACTGCCTTTAGCAGTCATCTGTGACGCTGGTGTCGTGATGTCATCACAGTCGTCATTTGAAGCACTGACTGTCATTAATTACTGGGCTCATCTGCATGATCCCTGCCAAAATAAAAGTTAAATAAAATAAAATGTATCAGGCTGTGGTACTTCGGTTCTCTCTGTGTTCCCATGGAAACATTGTGTGGTGGAAACGCATGCGGTCCTCTCTTTTCCATCAGCCAACGCAGTTGGACCGGCTTTCTCCTGAGGACCGGCTTTCTCCTGAGGACTGACTTTCTCCTGAGGACTGGCTTTCTCCTGAGGACTGGCTTTCTCCTGAGGACTGGCTTTCTCCTGAGGACTGGCTTTCTCCTGAGGACTGGCTTTCTCCTGAGGACTGGCTTTCTCCTGAGGACTGGCTATCTACTGAGGACTGGCTTTCTACTGAGGACTAGCTATCTACTGAGGACTAGCCATCTACTGAGGACTAGCCATCTACTGAGGATTGGCTTTCTAAAGCCTGATGCAATCCTAACCTAAACCTTTTAAATGTAGCCTCATCATCATTGTTGGCAAAACTAAGAGTAAATTGTTGATAAATATTTAATGTAATTGATGTTCACAAGGCTTAACATTGTTTATCATAGCTTTTCTTTCTTTGCAAAATGAATCGTCCCATGTCGACATCTCATCTGGCAAAAGGTCATCCTGTCCTTATGACCGTCTGAGATGTATTGTGTAGACAATGTTTCCAAATGAGACACCTTTGGAAGCCTTGAGGCAGCAGGTATCATGTGAGTGGAGAGCAGCTTACTGGTCTAAAAATCACAAATCAAATCCAGACTGTACCTCAGAATTCATTTCATGCCATGCATGCATGAACTGAGTATGCTCAGTATGTTCACATATTCCACATCGAGATAAAATTAGGATATCTGATCTTATCATGCAGCTTAACAGAAAGTAACTGGATGGTTTGCTTAAGCATTGTCACGTTCGTCTGAAGAATGAGACCAAGGTGCAGCGTGGTAAGCGTACATCTTACTTTTAATAGATGAACACCGAACAAAACAAAGAAAAATACAAACCAAACGTAAAGTTCTGCAGGCTTCAAAGTAGCTATACAAAAACAAGATCCCACAAAAACCCAGTGAGAAAAGGCTGCCTAAATATGATTCCCAATCAGAGACAACGAATGACAGCTGCCTCTGATTGGGAACCATATCAGGCCAACATCGAAATACAAAACATAGATATTTCCCACCCGAGTCACACCCTGACCTAACCAAACAGAGAATAATAAGGATCTCTAAGGTCAGGACGTGACAGTACCCCCCCCCCCCAAAGGTGCGAACTCCGGCCGCAAACCTGAACCTATAGGGGAGGGTCCGGGTGGGCATCTACTCTCGGTGGAGGCTCCGGTGCGGGACGCAAACCCCGCTCCGTTTGAGGCTCCCCCCACTTCAGTGGCGTCTCTGGTGCAGGGATCGTCGCCCGACGACGACCATAGATCGTCGTCGGGAATTCCAGGCTAGGAACCCCCCCCTGTAAACTCCGGACTGCAGACCGTCGCTGGAGGCTCTGGACTGCAGACCGCCGCTGGAGGCTCTGGACTGCAGACCGCCTCTAGAGGCTTCGTGCCATGGATCATCACTACAGGCTCCGTGCCATGGATCACCACTGCAGGCTCCGGGCCATGGATCACCACTGCAGGCTCCGGGCCATGGATCACCACTGCAGGCTCCGGGCCATGGATCACCACTGCAGGCTCCGTGCCATGGATCACCACTGCAGGCTTCGTGCCATGGATCATCACTGGAGGCTTCGTGCCATGGATCATCACTGGAGGCTTCGTGCCATGGATCATCACTGGAGGCTTCGTGCCATGGATCATCACTGGAGGCTTCGTGCCATGGATCATCACTGGAGGCTTCGTGCGTGGAGCCGGCACAGGGCGTACCAGGCTGGAGAGACGCACTGGAGGCCGGGTGCGTGGAACAGGCACAGGGCGTACCAGGCTGGAGAGACGCACTGGAGGCCGGGTGCGTGGGGCAGGCACCGGATACACTGGGCCGTGGAGGCGCACTGGAGGTCTCGAGCGTAGAGCTGGCACAACCCGTCCTGGCTGGATGCTTACATTCACCTGGCAAATGCGGGGCGCTGGCACAGGACGCACTGGGCTGTGAAGGTGCACCGGAGACACAGTGCGCAGAGCCGGCGCAGGATATCCTGGGCCGAAGAGACGCACCGGAGACCAGGAGCGCTGAGCCGGCCCAATCCGTCCTGGCTGAATGCCCACTCTAGCACGGCAAATGCGGGGAGCCGGCAACGAGAGCACCGGGCTGTGAATGCACACCGCATTACACGGTGCCTGACTGGTCACACGCTCCCCACGGTAAGCACGGGGAGTTGGCTCAGGTCTAAACCCTGACTGCGCCAATCTCTCCGTGTGCCCCCCCCCCCCCCCCGAGCTGCCTCTCGGGCTTCCGTCGTAGCCGTGACTCCCTGTCTCGTCGCCGTTCCTCCCTCGCTGCTTCCACCTGTTCCCATGGGAGGCGATCCCTTCCGGCCAGGATCTCCTCCCACGTCCAGCATCCTTTGCCGTCCAGGATATCCTCCCATGTCCACTCCTCCTGACCACGCTGCTTGGTCTGTTTTTGGTGGGATCTTCTGTCACATTCGTCTGAAGAATGAGACCAAGGTACCGCGTGGTAAGCGTACATCTTACTTTTAATAGATGAACACCTAACAAAACAAAGAAAAATACAAAACGAATGTAAAGTTCTGCAGGCTTCACAGTAGCGATACAAAAACAAGATCCCACAAAAACCCAGTGAGAAAAGTCTGCCTAAATATGATCCCCATTCAGAGACAATGAATGACAGCTGCCTCTGATTGGGAACCATATCAGGCCAACATAGAAATACAAAACAAAGATATTCCCCACCCGAGTCACACCCTGACCTAACCAAACATAGAGAATAATAAGGATCTCTAAGGTCAGGGCGTGACAAGCATAAACTGCATTTGACACTAATGGACCTTACAATAAGTAAACAAGCAGCCTACAAAGCATGCAATCAATGTATTTGTTATCTTCAAAATGATGAGTGACATGAATATAGTCATTGACCAAGAAATGAACAATCATTAGGTGACAAAAAATATACATCCAAAGGTGAATATTCATAAATAATCTATTGGTAACAGCAAAACCATAGATTATAGTAGACACTCTTATCCAGAGTGACTTTAGGAGCAATTAAGATAAAGTGCCTTGCTCAAGGGCACATCGACAGACGTTTCACCTAGCCGGCTCAGGGGAATCAAACCAGCAGCCTTTCAGTTACAGGCCAAATGCTCTTAACAGCTAAGCTACCTGCCGCCCCTATATAATTCAGATAACTCTAAGGAATGCCTTATTCGGAGATGTTTGATTGTACTAATCTAGTTCAATCAATTAAGACATGTTCAGATTCAACAATAATTCAGAGAGCGAGCTAATAGAGTCCCTGTACAAATGTTAGAATTTATAAATGAACATCAGGTAAATCAATTAATCAAAGGGTTTCATTATGAACTGGGCCTAAAGCAAATGTCTTCGCAACTTATCAATTACTTTAAATCTACCAGGGGAATAAACACAAGTTAAATAATTTATACCAACATTCAATAGACTCTGCTTTATTGCATTTATTTAAAAAGTGACCGTTTGAATAATACTCAACTTAAAAACGAAATATTATTATTTATGTAGCTTGGTAAAGATTTTTTTATTTTTTATTAAATACTTCTTCACTATTACACTACATAGATTTCAGACATTTATTACAGTTTAACAAACTGCTAAGCATACACCACAAAATAAATAAATCATCAGGCCTCTTAAACCGTCCCGCTCAGGAGCAAAAGACGTGATCTTTGCGGCCTACATGATGACAATTACCTAAAGCGGTGTGTGAGCAGATATGTAGGTCATGATTCTAGGGCACGGGTGGAAGGACCATGCAGCTCACACTTTGTGCACACAAGCTCTGAGAGGAGGTTACATCATTCATTCAATTCTTGGCTGCAGAAAGGCCCTGATTATGTTACAATACCCTGAAGAGATACTTTAGGCTGACAAAGTATCATCATCGTCACCATCATTATAATAAACCACATACATTTAAGAGGTGCAGCTGATACAGTTGGAAGCAAAGCACACTGGAACAGCTTTGAGAGTGAAAGCAAACTACCCAGGAAAAATATGATCCTATTCCTGTCAATTGCTATCTCATTTTCCTCATTGTGTAAGAGTTTAGCACATCTCCCTATCCTCCCTCTAGTCTGGTCTGGGAATGCCAATGCTTTTCACCAGAAACTGCTTAAGATAACCAGTCAGCCATATATATGTCTCACTCTTGACATGTGTACACAGAATTTGCACAGTTCTGACTTTTGAACTCACGTGAGTAAAAGTTTATAACCTGTAAAAATTACATTTACAGTATCCTGATCCATTAAAATGTATGAACAGGTGTAAATACTTTTTCTAGTTCATACCAGGGAGTTGTCAGACCTACACTCTACTGCAGTGGTTCCTAAACTGTGGGGTACAAGGGGTTGGCAGAGAGGTAGGGGCTTTCAGGTGTGGCATGAGTGAAAACATTTGGGAAGCACAGCTCAACTGTACAGTGACTTAGACATTTGCTAATTTATTTAATATTCAGGGAGTGGCGCCTCAGACAATCCACGAACCGTCTGTACATTGTAGTATTCCGTAACACAAACAAATGATTACGTCAGTAATAGACGCACAACCAACACCCTGAGAACAAGATCTGAAGGGCTGGGCCTACTCAGATTGTGAAACCAAACTGTCTTCCTCTGAGAGCACCAGTGTAGCCACACCCAACCCTTGACTGTGACCTTTTGCCTTGGGAGACTCCAGTAAAGCCTGGCAAGCCAGAATTATCACAGCCAGACATGAGAATAGACACTCCAGAAAAAAATAATAGCCCAGAAATACAGAAGGCATCCCTGTCTTGCACCCGGTCAGGGATTAAAAAGTAAATTCACCTCTAAATGAACTAGACTCATTATGTGGGAGGACACTTCCATGATCGCATGAACAAGCTGCACTGATCACAGTATGTTTGAGGATTCCAGGTCATCTACTTACAGTAACCCCCCCACAAGCTTACTGTGCTATGGGGAAAAACAATGCCATGAGAAACATTATGCCATTTCCTCTAACTCATTTCTATGGATTCTCTGAAGCAAGATGCTGACACACAAAACATTAATCATATTTGAACAACCGGGAGAAAGGAACATAAAAGGTAAAGCAATTAAGTGTCTTGTCATGCCCTAGTAGGTCTCTGCCTGTAGCTAGTGAGTACAAAGACAGTGTGCTGTGGACCAGAGATGAGCGACATCAGCAGAGAGGCTAATGACGTCTGTACTGGCAGTTATAACCCGAGCTCAACATTTCGTCTGTCACAGTAAGAAGGTTAAAGAGGGTGACATGAATACCAGACATACTCTCAAGGGTCATGTGCAACATAGTTCCACTGGGCGAATGAAGCCGCAGCCAAGTACACCAAGGAATGTTACAGTACTACTACAGCACACAGGATCACCAGGATTTTCTGCTTAATGACATACTGCACCACAAGCTACCTGACATACAGTCCCTTCGGAAAGTATTCAGACCCCTTCCCTTTTTCCACATTTTGTTACGTTACAGCCTTATACTAAAATGGATTAAATAAAAAATGTTCCTCAATCTACACAAAATACCCCATAATGACAAAGCGAAAACAGGTTTTTAGAAATGTTACAAAATTAAACATAAAAAACAGAAATACCTTATTTACATAAGTATTCAGACCCTTTGCTATGAGATTCGAAATTGCTCTCAGGTGCATCCTGTTTCCATTGATCATCCTTGAGATGCTTCTACAACTTGGAGTCCACCTGTGGTAAATTCAATTGATTGGAAAGGCACACACCTGTCTATATAAGGTCCCAAAGTTGACAGTGCATGTCAGAGCAAAACCCATTAGGTCGAAGGAATTGTCCGTAGAGCTCTGAGACATGATTGTGTTGAGACAGATCTGAGGAAGGGTACCAAAAAATGTCTGCAGCACTGAAGGTGCCCAAAAACACAGTGGCCTCCATCATTCTTAAATGGAATTAGTTCGGAACCACCAAGACTCTTCCTAGAGCTGGCCGCTGAGCAATCGGAGTCGAAGGGCCTTGGTCATGGAGGTGACCAAGAACCTGATGGTTACCCTGACAGAGCTCCAGAGTTTCTCTGCGGAGATGAGAGAACCTCCCAGAAGGACAACCATCTCTGCAGCACACCACCAATCAGGCCTTTATGGTAGAGTGGCCAGACGGAAGCCACTCCTTAGTAAAAGGCACATGACAGCCCGCTTCAAGTTTGCCAATAGGCACCTAAAGGACTCAGACCATGAGAAACAAGATTCTCTGCTCTGATGAAACCAAGATTGAACTCTTTGGCCTGAATGCCAACCGTCACGTCTGGAGGAAACCTGCCACCATCCCTACGGTGAAGCATGGTGGTGGCAGCATCATGCTGTGGGGATGTTTTTCAGCAGCAGTGACTGGGAGAGTAGTCAGGATCAAGGGAAAGATGAACGGAGCAAAGTACAGAGAGATCCTTGATGAAAACCTGCTCCAGAGTGCTCAGCACCTCAGACTGGGGCGAAGGTTCACCTTCCAACAGGACAACGACCCTAAGCACACAGCCAAGACAACACAGGAGTGGCTTTGGGACAAGTCTCTGAATGTCCTTGAGTGGCCATAGCTGTGCAGCGACGCTCCCCATCCAACCTGGCAGAGCTTGAGAGGATTTGCAGAGAAAAAAAATGGGAGAAACTCCCCAAATACAGGTGTTCCAAGCTCGTAGCGTCATACCCAAGAACACTCGAGGCTGTAATCGCTGCTAAAGGTGCTTCAACAAAGTACTGAGTAAAGGGTCTGAATAGTTACGTAAATGTGATATTTCCATTGCATAAATTTCTAAAAACCTGTTTTTGCTTTGTTATTATGGGGTATTGTATGTAGATTGATGAAAGGGGAAAAAATGTTTTTATCCAGTTTAGAATAACCCTGTAACCTAACAAATTGTGGGAAAAAAAAATTCAGGGGTCTGAATACTTTCCAAATGCACTGTCAAGGCGTGGGTGTAGGTGGCAGAGAAGTCAAGCGCAGGAGAAACAAGCTTGGTGGAACTGGAGTAGTTTAATAAAGTAAAAACAAATTCCAAAACCAAAGTACAATAAAAAGGAAACATGGGTAAAAAAAAACCTGTTGCACACCAAAAATGACAACACTCGCAAAACAACAAACAATCTCTGACAAAGCCATGAAGGGAAACAAAGGGTTAAATACACAACATGTAATGTAATGAATGGGATTGGAGCGAGGTGTGTAGGAAGACAAGACAAAACCAATGGAAAATGAAAAATGGATCAATGATGGCTAGAAGACCGGTGACGTCGACCACCGAGCACCACCCGAACAAGGAGGGGCATCGACTTCGGCAGAAGTCGTGACATGCACTGTATTTAGGTTATCATGTCAAGCTTTTCTACCTCTAGATTTGCATGGCTATATTTTCACCATATGTTTAATCTGTTAGATGAATATGAGTTGTCTGACAGTAGCAGGAATGCCTATTTGTTGCTTATATGACAAGCACTAAGTAGTACATCTCATATAATCCAAAACTTGATAGGATTGTGTTGTGTCATGCTTGTAGTTTAGTCTGTCATGTCTTATCAACTGGGGTAATTATCAGCATGTGAACCTTGATCTCATCTTTCTTACACTTCCTTTTCAAAACATGAAACGCAAAGAATATTCCCCACTGCTGAAAGAAGTGGAGGTGTCATGACTGACTTTCCAAAAAAGCTTGGTTGCTTATGATTTATTTTTTACCAAAACATTATCATTATGCATTGGGACATAAAAGAGTAGGGGAAAGATGTACATCTACGGTACTTTACTCTCTATAATATATCACTGTTCAAGAGGTTTATACAAGCTATCAATTCACCTAAATTCAACTCAAGGAATCTACAAAGTATGAACTGAGGTTGTCGTAGTCCAGTTACAAGTAATTGCCAGTAGAGGCAGCTTTCATAGATAATCTCCAGTTCATGCTAGCTGTTATTTTAATCACTCATCACACTGGTGACAGATGCAGCCTGGACCCACTGCCTCAAAAAGGAGGCGTGGGAATGATTAATGAATCAGGTATTCCAGATGTGACCTAATTATAACTGATCAATACAGATGTAGGATCTTAATTTGAGCAAGTTTGCTCCAGCAACAGGATATGTGAATTATTATGTGGATTATAATTAATGGACATTTTTGTATGGGTTGATACATTTTTTTAACTGAAAATCAAGTCTGAAATTTCAGTGGAAATTACTAATTTGAGAAGCCTTTTTAAACCTCAAATACACTACAAGATAAAAAAAAATATCCTGCAACTGGGTGATCAAATTAAGATCCTACATTTGAAGTTGTATCCTCAACCTATCCCAGCAGGGGACACCAAAATCACAAGAAAATAATTTACATGATGGCATTTCCATCGAAACGGACACATGAGCCCCAACCTGTGAAGTTCATAGAAGCATATCAATTTGGGTGTCAAATGAAAGCTAAGCTTTTGGGGAAAAGAAGACATTGAAAATAGTTGACAAATTTATCTATCTTAACAATTTGGCATAAGTAAAGGCTTTCTTTTGTGGATAAACAGATGGAAAATGGGTTTTAGAAAGTATCTACCAGAAAAAGTCTTAAAAAGGTATGAGAAATACATAAAAAAAAAACATGTTGATGTAAAGACTAGAGGTCAACCAATTAACCAATTTCATAACAATCAATAATCGGCATTTTTGGACACCGATTATGGCCGATTACATTGCAATCCACGAGGAGACTGCGTGGCAGGCTGACAACCTGTTAGGTGAGTGCAGCAAGGAGCCAAGGTTAGTTGCTAGCTAGCATTAAACTTGTCTTATAAAAAACAATAAATCTTAACATAATCACCTGTTAACTACACATGGTAGATGATATTACGAGTTTAACTAGCTTGTCCTGCGTTGAATATAATCAATGCGGTGCCTGTTAATTTATCATCGAATCACAGCCTACGTCGCCAAACAGGTGATTATTTAACAAAAGCGCATTCGCGAAAAAAGCACAATCGTTGCACCAATGTACCTAACCAAAAACATCAATGCCTTTCTTAAAATCAATACACAAGTATATTTTTTTAAACCTGCATATTTAGTTAAAATAAATTCATGTTAGCAGGCAATATTAACTAGGGAAATAGTGTCACATCTCTTGCGTTCTGTGCAAGCAGAGTCAGGGTATATGCAGCAGTTTGGGCCGCCTGTCTCGTTGCGAACTTTGTGAAGACTTTTCTTCCTAACAAAGACCGTAATTAATTTGCCAGAATTTTACATAATTATGACATAACATTGAAGGTTGTACAATGTAACAGCAATATTTAGACTTAGGGTTGCCACCCGTTCGATAAAATACGGAACGGTTCCGTATTTCACTGAAAGAATAAACGTTTTGTTTTCAAAATGATAGTTTCCGGGATCATATTTTGGCTGCCTTTTCCCACTGGGTTTTTGTGGGATGTTGTTTTTGTATAGCTACTGTGAAGCCTGCAGAACTTTACGTTCGTTTTGTATTTTTTCTTTGTTTTGTTCGGTGTTCATCAATTAAAAGTAAGATGTACGCTTACCACGCTACACCTTGGTCTCCTTCTTCAGACGAGCGTAACAGAAGATCCCACCAAAAACGGACCAAGCAGCGTGGCCAGGATGAGTGGACATGGGAGGAGATCATGAGTGGAGCAGGGCCCTGGACGCGAATTGGGGAGTATCGCCGTTCAAGGGAGCAGATGGAGGCAGCAAGAGAGGAACGGCGACGAAACGAGGATTTAGCACAACAACGGAAGCCCGAGAGGCAGCTCCAAAAAAAAAAAATGGGGGGAGGGGGGGCTCACAGGGAGATTGGCGGAGTCAGGGTTTAGACCTGAGCCAACTCCCCGTGCTTACCGGGGGGAGCGTGTGACCAGTCAGGCACCATGTTATGCGGTGATGCGCACTGTATCTCCAGTGCGCATTCATAGCCCGGTGCGCTCTGTGCCTGCGCCCCGCATTAGCCGTGCTAGAGTGGGCTTTCAGCCAGAATGGGTTGTGCCGGCTCTGCGCTTCTGGCCTCCAGTATGCCTCCTCGTACGAAGCCTCTAGTGATGATCCATGGTCTGACGCCTCTAGTGATGATCCATGGTCTGACTCCTCCAGTGATGATCCATGGTCTGACGCCTCCAGTGATGATCCATGGCACGAAGCCTCCAGTGAGCCTCCAGCGGCGGTCCGCAGTCCGGAGCCTCCAGCGGCGGTCCGCAGTCCGGAGCCTCCAGCGACGGTCGACAGTTCGGAGCCTCCAGCAGGGCTTCCCAGTTCAGAGGCTCCGACGACGATCCACGGTCCGGAGCTTTCAGCGATGAACCCCAAAATAGAGTCGCCACTGAGGATGGCGGATCTGCGAGCAGAGCGGGGTCTACGTCCCGCACCGGAGCCGCCACCGAGGCTAGATGCCCATCCGGACCCTCCCCTATTGAGTCAGGTTTTGCGGTAGGTCAGGGTGTATTTGGGTAGGTCAGGGTGTGATTTGGGTGGGCATTCTAGATTATGTATATCTATTTTTTGTATTTCTGTTGGCCTGATATGGTTCCAATCAGAGGCAGCTGTCTTTCGTTGTCTCTGATTGGGGATCATATTTAGGCAGCCTTTTCCCACTGGGTTTTTGTGGGATCTTGTTTTTGTATAGCTACTGTGAAGCCTGCAGAACTTTACGTTCGTTTTGTATTTTTTCTTTGTTTTGTTCGGTGTTCATCAATTAAAAGTAAGATGTACGCTTACCACGCTACACCTTGGTCTCCTTCTTCAGACGAGCGTAACAGAAGATCCCACCAAAAACGGACCAAGCAGCGTGGCCAGGATGAGTGGACATGGGAGGAGATCAACTTTTTTGAATTAAGTGATTAAAACTCGTAATTCCGTTACCAAATTGGTAACGGAATACCCCCCCCCACAAAAAAAAAAAATCAGTAACCGAATTAGTGCAACTGAATTGGCTACAATGGGAAATCACAATAGTCACAAACCACAGTTGGGTCACCTGCTACTGTCCTCCCTTCCGCCGCCATACTGTTATGTTGTGCTCATAACTGTTTTCTTTGTCTTTCTGACATCTAGTGCTCAAACCAAGAGTTTTTTTTTTCTCTCTCTCTCTCTCTACTCTCTCTCTACTCTCTCTACTCTCCAGTTAATGTCACCGGTCATAGCTCTTACTGACACCTACCCATGAGCCCTCTCTCTTTCCATTTACGTTAACCAGCATCCTCGCCCACTGAGCACCGACCGACACCGGACATCCATTGACGTTGAAAAGTAGTTTACATTTGATGAGCCCAACCTGGCCTTGATGTTTACGTCCACAGACGGACCGGACTGAACAAGTTTGGTTAGCACAGTACAGTGAGTAGAGCACAGTGGAGTACAGTACAATACAGTAGTACAATACAATGGAGTACAGCTCTGCTACGCTGTGATATCCACACTTGTGAAACATGAGGAGAATGACATTCATATCCATAATTATGCATTTCTGTGTATTAGAGATCAGGGACCCATAATGTAATTCCATTACCGACTGTAAATCCACTTCTTATTGTAGTTCAATAACTCAAGGTGTCATGTCATAGCTGACACCCCATTCTTTCTGCAGACATCTTTGAATCTTAATATGGAGCAGATGTTTGAGAATTTTTGGAAAACGTGGTCGCATAATAACCCGAGGGAGATTTTACCACGATTCCGTTACCAACGTTTGCCTCTGCACAGTTCTTCCACTAAATACGTTTTTGTAAATGTTTCAGTGGAAATTGTTAAAAGTAGTCTATGTGCATAGATTTGTATGCTTTGTTAAACTTTGAAATCAATGGTTTTTATTTGACATACAATTTAAAGTGAAAACACTGAGTCAAACCGTAAATCCGTTACCATGGAATTGCTCATGAGGTGATTATAAGTACGTCATATTCTTATCCTGTTGATAGATGCATCACACTTGACTGTCTCTTCTGTACAAAAGTTACATGTTAATTACTGCTCTTACATCCATTCCAATTAGGTGCCGAAAGTAGGGCTTAGCAATCCCCTTCAAAAATGAATGAAACAAATATTTGACTATTCAATGAATTTCCAGGAAACAAGCACCCGGTGTCCAGGTCAATTAATGTCAGTCACTGCCTGAGGACATAAGCCGCAGGAAACCAACCATCAAATGCATGACGTTGGTGATGGGAGGCATGTTTATGTTGATATCTAATGTGGAACAGCGCAGCTGACACCCATGTGACATTCCTTTGTCAGTGTCCCAAAGAAACATACTACAACCACTAGGTGATTAAACAAGTGAAGAGGGGCCCGTAAATAGATGCTTGCTGTGCAACAGCTGTTCACTGCCAATGTGACTGCCTTTATTTTTACTTCAAATTCTAGAGGTATAAGGAGGTTAAAAATGTACTCAAAATCACTAACTATTGACTTCTACTGGCCTGTGAAGCAATGATAACCACTGACATCTGCTATCTTCCAAACCTCCTGTTCCATACAAACACAATAGACAATTGAGGACTAAAGCTACCAGGCATTTAGCCCCCCCAAAATCAAACCATCATAGATTTGGAGTTAAACCCTTTTCTTGGCTTGGCCCTGACCTGTCCATGACATAAAGGGTCATGGGACAGTCTCTGTCTGACCACAGTCTGGCTGATTTAATCAAGTGAATCCATTCCGAATCATTCTCTGAATGTGTTTTTTTACCTAACACTTGCATTTACACTGGATTAGGAGCATTGCTATTTCTCTGCAGAGCCACTTTTCTGAAGTGCAGGTATGATTGGATTGTGTCCTGAATTGCTGCTGAGCAGAATGCACTGTCCAATCAGAGCCACTGACGATGATTTGGTGGTCCTCAGAACGGAAAAGGTTGGGAACCGATGCAGTAGGCTAAATCCTCACTGATGTCCCAAAATAGAGTTCACCTGGGTGTCACAATGCTAAAATGTCGCTTCACAAAATGGAAGTTTTTGGTGATATAAAACTGCCCTTTAAAAAGAAAAACTCCAGCCAGCACACTTGAGTTGAGCTTGATGCTTCACTTTAACAACTACACCTAATAACAAAATAATAAAAACACTTCAGCAATACAGACATTCTTCTCAGGTTAGCCTTTATGCAATGAAAAACGACCAGTAGGTACGTTCCATTGAAAGAGAACATAATGAAACATTCTCAGGTACATTATAGAAACAGGAAATGGTGCGGTGCGATCGATCCTCACTGCTCACAGCTAAACCTAAGAATAAATGACTTTGCTTTTGCATGGACCTGCTCCATTTGTGCATGGCTAGTCACACTTAGCATCTCCAGCAATATTCCAACTAGCTGTTCAGTTTAAGCTTGCAGGACATGGCCCAGTAACCTACTTTCCCTCCAGCAGGCTCCGTAACAGCAGAGGCTGCATGTCATGAGTTACCTAACGTTCACACAGCATATTTTCAGGCAGAGAGACGTGAAAACCCTCTACAGCATAAGGAGGGGGCAGAGACCCCCATTTCCTCTCTGTACACCCTTCGATTAAAAAGAAAACTTGTCAAGGAGCTCTGTGAAAGTAAAGGTTATGGCATCACCTCTTTAACAGAGCTCACTGCATTTGTTCTAAAAGCTCATAAAAATCATGTTGTATATTTTCAACCTTTATAGGGCAGCAGGTAGCCTAGTGGTTAGAGTGTTGGACTAGTAACTGAAAGGTTGGAAGATCAAATCCCCAAGCTGACAAGGTAAAAATCTGTCATTCTGTCCCTGAACAAGGCAGTTAACCCACTGTTCCTAGGCTGTCATTGAAAATAAGAATTTGTTCTTAACTGACTTGCCTAGTTAAATAAATATATAAAATAGCCAAGGCTTGAACTGACCCTCTATACTGCCATGACACAGCTTTGCTAGGAAGACCTTATAGAGCCCCACAGTGGAGGTGTCATAATACTCATAAAACCTAGCTGTAAAACAGGGAAATGGTTCCAATTGTTTTTCCACCATTCATTTTTCCCATAGGGTATTTTAGAAACATTTAAAATAAGGGCTGTGTTTCGTGTAGGCTTACCCTGCCGTGACGTTTTGATAACCATGTAAATCTCTCTTGGACAAGGTGACTTTTATCAATGCAGTACCAGTCAAATGTTTGGTCACACCTACTCATTCAAGGGTTATTCTTAATATTTACTATTTTCTACATTGTAGAATAATAGTGAAGACATCAAAACAAGGAAATAACACATATGAAAACATGTAGTAACCAAAAAAGTGTTAAACAAATCAAAATATATTTTATATTTGAGATTTTTAAAAGTAGCCACCCTTTGCCTTGATGACAGCTTTGCACACTCTTGGCATTCTCTCAACCAGCTTCATGAGGTAGTCACCTGAAATGCATTTCAATTAACAGGTGTGCCTTGTTAAAAGTTAATTTGTGGAATTTCTTTCCTTCTTAATGCTTTTGAGCCAATCAGTTGTGTTGTGACAAGGTAGGGGTGGTATACAGAAGAGAGCCCTATTTGGTAAAATACCATATTATGGCAAAAACAACTCAAATAAGCAAAGAGAAATGACAATCCATCATTACCTTAAGACATGAAGGTCAGTCAATCTGGAACATTTCAAGAACTTTGAAAGTTTCTTCAAGTGCAGTCGCAAAAACCATTGAGCGCTATAAATGAAACTGGCTCTCATTAGGACCGCCACAGGAGGGGACGACCCAGAGTTACCTCTGATGCAGAGGATAAGTTCATTAGATTTACCAGCCACAGAAATTGCAGCCCAAATAAATGCTTAACAGAGTTCAAGTAACAGACTCATCTCAACATCAACTGTTCAGAGGAGACTGCGTGAATCAGGCCTTCATGGTCGAATTGCTGCAAAGAAACCACTACTAAAGGACACCAATAAGAAAAAGAGACTTGCTTGGGCCAAGAAGCACGAGAAATGGACATTAGACCGGTGGAAATCTGTCCTTTGGTCTGATGAGTCCAAATATGCAATTTTTGTTTCCAACCGCCGTGTCTTTGTGAGATAACCATCATTATGTTTGGAGGAAACTTCTGTAAACTTCTGACCCACTGGGAATGTGTAAAAAGACACAGAGTAGGTGAACGGATAATCTCTGCATGTGCGGTTTCCACTGTGAAGCATGGAGGAGGTGGTGTGATGGTGTGGGGGTGCTTTGCTGGTGACACTGTCAGTGATTTATTTAGAATTCAAGGCAAAGTTAACCAGTATAGAAGGAGATGCGTTCTGTCTCCTAGAGATGAACGTACTTTGGTGAGAAAAGTGCAAATCAATCCCAGAACAATAGCAAAGGACCTTGTGAAGATGCTGGAGGAAACAGGTACAAAAGTATCTATATCCACAGTAAAACGAGTCCTATATCGACATAACCTGAAAGGCCGCTCAGCAAGGAAGAAGCCACTGCTCCAAAACCGCCACAAAAAAAAGCCAGACTACGGTTTGCAACTGCACATGGGGACAAAGATCGTACTTTTTGGAGAAACGTCCTCTGATCTGATTAAACAAAAATAGAACTGTTTGGCCATAATAACCATCATTATGTTTGGAGGAAACTTCTGTAAACTTCTGACCCACTGGGAATGTGATGAAAGAATTAAAAGCTGAAATAAATCATTCTCTCTACTATTATTCTGACATTTCACATTCTTAAAACCTGTTGGGGCTAGGGGGCAGTATTTGCACGGCCGGATAAAAAAAACGTACCCGATTTAATCTGGTTACTACTCTTGCCCAGAAACGAGAATATGCATATAATTAGTAGATTTGGATAGAAAACACTCAAAAGTTTCTAAAACTGTTTGAATGGTGTCTGTGAGTATAACAGAACTCATATGGCAGGCCAAAACCTGGGAAGATTCCATACAGGAAGTGCCCTGTCTGACAATTTGTTCTCCTTCTGTGGCATCTCTATCAAAAATACAGCATCTCTGCTGTAACGTGACATTTTCTAAGGCTTCCATTGGCTCTCAGAAGGCGCCAGAAAGTGGAATGACGTCTCTGCAGTCTCTGGGCGAAAAACAGCAGGAGTTTTTGTGAGTGGTCAGGCAGGGAACAATGACACTGGAGATGCACGTTCATGTGAATTCTACATGTTTTTCTTTCTCTCTTTGAATGAATACAACGTCGCCCGGTTGGAATATTATCGCTATTTTACGAGAAAAATCGCATAAAAATGGATTTTAAACAGCATTTGACATGCTTCGAAGTACGGTAATGGAATATTTAGATTTTTTTTGTCACGAAATGCGCTCACGCGTCACCCTTCGGATACTGACCTGAACGCACGAACAAACGGAGCTATTTCAATATAACTATGGATTATTTGGAACCAAAACAGCATTTGTTGTTGAAGTAGAAGTCCTGGGAGTGCATTCTGATGAAGAACAGCAAAGGTAATCCAATTTTTCTTATAGTAAATCTGAGTTTGGTGAGGGCCAAACTTGGTGGGTGTCAAATTAGCTAGCCGTGATGGGCGGGCTATCTACTCAGAATATTGCAGAATGTGCTTTCGCCGAAAAGCTATTTTAAAATCTGACACCGCGATTGCATAAAGGAGTTCTGTATCTATAATTCTTAAAATAATTGTAATGTATTTTGTGAACGTTAATCGTGAGTAATTTAGTCAATTCACCGGAAGTTTGCGGTGGGTATGCTAGTTCTGAACATCACATGCTAATGTAAAAAGCTGGTTTTTGATATAAATATGAACTTGATTGAACAAAACATGCATGTATTGTATAACATAATGTCCTAGGAGTGTCATCTGATGAAGATCATCAAAGGTTAGTGCTGCATTTAGCTGTGGTTTTGGTTTTTGTGACATATATGCTTGCTTTGAAAATGGCTGTGTGATTATTTTTGGCAGGGTACTCTCCTGACATAATCTAATGTTTTGCTTTCGCTGTAAAGCCTTTTTGAAATCGGACAATGTGGTTAGATTAACGAGAGTCTTGTCTTTAAAATGGTGTAAAATAGTCATATGTTTGAGAAATTGAAGTTATAGCATTTATGAGGTATTTGTATTTCGCGCCACGCAATTCCACTGGCTGTTGACTAGGTGGGACGCAAGCATCCCACCTTGCCCAGGGAGGTTCAAATAAAGTGTGGATCCTAACTGACCTAAGACAGGAAATTTGTACTATGATTAAATGTCAGGAATTGTGAAAAACTGAGTTTAAATCTATTTGGTTAAGGTCTATGTAAACTTCCAACTTCAACTGTAAAATATATTTTGATTTGTTTAACACTTCTTTGGTTACTACATGATTCCATATGTGTTATTTCATAGTTTTGATGTCTTCACTAATTATTTTACAAAGTAGAAAATAGTAAAATAAAGAAAAACCCTTGAAAGAGTAGGTGTGTCCAAACCTTTGACTGGTATTGGAAATTCAGCTCGATTTACTCTCATATTTGAAAATGCTAATTAGAATCAAAGTAGACATCATGCAAAACTACAATTCCCTGCAAGCTCCTGCACGTCATCTCTAGCTGACACCTTTTCTAACAGGTACTGTGTCAATTTAAAACTTGCACAAGACATTTCACAGAATTGTCTATTTAAATACATTTGGCCAATTTATTCATTACCACATTTAGCTAACATCAGATAGAATCTCTGAATGAACTTACCTTTGCCTCTATTTGGCAGTCTCGTCCAGATCATCATGGCATTTGTCGTTTTTTATGATAGCCACATTAGTAGCTAATTAGCATTTCATTTACTATTATTTTATTTGGGGGGGGGGGGGGGTTAATACAGGCGAATATATTGATAAAAGTCACCTTATCCTAGAGAGTTTTACACGGTTATCAAAACATCACGCCAGGGTAAGCCTCCACGAAACACAGCCCTTATTTTAAGTGTTTCTAAAAATCCCCTGAGGGAGAAATTAATGGTGGAAATAGTGATAGTAACCATTTCCGTTTGACGCTAGGTTTTATGGGTATTTTGACTCATACTGTGGTACTCTATAGTAGAAGTATCTATCAATGGAAGGGGAAGTTACATGGAGAGATAGATAAAAATGGGCAGATGAGTGAGGAAAAGAAAGAGAAAAGGAGATGGCAGCCAGTAGAGGGCAGACTGTGTATCTCTTGAGGTAAAAGTCTAACTCTTAGTGGGTTGGCTCAGTAAAATAAGCTTAGCTACCTCACTTCACCATTACTTCACCTCACCTACTCGTGGCAACCAAAAACCTGACCACATGGGACCAGCCTCATCACAGACCAGATGAACAATAGTAAAACCATCAACATAGGCAACCAATCCTGGCTCCTTGAACACTTTATCAGGATCATTATGAGCCAAAAATCATCAAATCGTCAGTATCAAGGCAAATGTAAACTTGAATAATGTGATGTCTTCAAAATAATGTCTCACATGATTGTAGTGTGTGTTGAAGTAATCACAAACTTTTTGCCATCATAGCATGAATTAGTGAATAATATCCATTATCTGAACTAAGCCAGCACTATTTCTGAGAGTCTGATATACATTCAGGATCGGTGTGAGTGGAGAAGAGTCCCCATCATCATCATCAATCGTACCACGCAATCATAGGCCTACATTTTCTCATAAGGATGAACAGCTTTCGTTGCAAATATTTTCTCCTGAAGCCCAGAACAACTGCGCAGCACCGGTCAATTTAGTTTCCTTTCTTTAATAAATATATCTAAGGCGTGACGTCTTCATGAGTCATGAGTTACATAACAATGTCTCTTTTAGTGATTAACCTACATAAATTAGATGTTGTAAGGAGTGCTCTCCTGACAGTGTGGTCACGATCAACCTTTCAGAATGAAGTAACTTTTATATAGGACCAAAACTATAATTCCACGACTGGTCTGGCTCGCATGGATAGTAGACTACAGGCTATTTAACACATCCAACACGTGCAGCCTTATTCTTAATACTGGATGAAAAAATCTAATAAAAATAACTTGGTCTAGCCTGTCAAATTAGGTCATCTAATAGAAAACCGTGAAATCACCTGGAAGTTCCCATTTCCGATAACTGCACGACTATAAAACCATAGACTATCATGCACCGGCATATCAATGGAACATCAACTTTCGATCAACCTTAGCCAGATGTCACTCACTCCACTCAATGTAGGTTACGCTTGAACTTGCTAGAAGTAAGTAAAAGTAATGCATTAACTTACTTAATGTAAAGCAGCAACGAGGGGACGATTCCGATATGAAAATCCCATCCGAGAAATACAACAAGGCTTTTAGACTCCTATTCCTACCATGAAATAATGTTATGTAACTGGCACCGTTTCTGTAGGCAATGAGATACTTCGAAGTGTTTTCTCTGCTGATGTTCATTTTCCAAACCACACACCTCACAATTTACATCATCAGCCGTCGTCGCACCTTAAAAGGAGCTACAGGGAGTGACCTAACCAAGCGCGTCGTGTCCAGATTCGCTACAGTAGGGGAGGGAGGAGGAGCGTACGGCACGAGCGCATATCCTCAGTTCATTGCCATTGAAGCGTAGCCCGCCAACGTCATCGCCTAAAATTATGGACAACATTCACTATTCAGCCAATTCGTTCGCAGTAATGATCGAGGCCATCTGGCATCTGCTGCTTCAGGACGACCTCGTCCCATTTTTATCACATTGCTATTTTTCCAATTTATGCATGCATCATAGTACTGTAGCCTTAGTTCGAATGCCGCATTAAAACAACTGAAAATCTCCGACTTCTAACTTCAGTGTGTTCAAGACAACTGGGAACTCCGATTGGAAAAATCGTTTTGAATGGTCATCCAACTCGGAATTCCAACTCTGGAATTTGGGCCTCTTTTTAGAGCTCCTACTTTGCGACTTGAAGATCACTGACGTCATGATTTGATGTCGTATTTTTCTGAGTTCCCAGTTGTCGTGAAAGCACCATAAATTGACGCGTGCTCGGCAGCCAACTGAGTTACACAACAACCATTATTTTGCAAGTACAGGGCTTCTGCAACTTGTAAACTTCCATCGCAGTAAATTATTGAAATTGCAGAATGGACTGATATTGTATCACCTACCTTAACACTTATTTGCTTTTTATGTCTAACCTTATTGCCTCATTCAATTAATCGCCTACCATTGGCCTATTGACATATAGTGCACATATTGGACAAAACTACATAGGCATATGCTACAGCTCAAAGTAGCCCACTATAATTTGATTAAAAGGGTGGGCTAAACTGGGTAATACAGGGTCTTTACAGTCTCTGTACAGGACAGATAAAGGCCACAGTATTGCCATCTGGTGACAGACATGATCATTGGCAAATTAGGATTTTTCCCTAAAAAAATCAAACCCAACTCATAATAGAAAATAAGTATGACTTTTGTATCTACAATGATTTAGAAATCCCATGAGACGTTCACATTATCTACAGTATATCACTGAAACATTCAAATGTCATTCAATTTTTTTATTTGTATGATTTCCACATTTACATGGATTAACAGGTGGAAAATACATTTCCAGAGAACTGAATTTGTGACATAGTCTATCATACTTACAAATTAAATTCAAAATTTGCATCAAGATGATCACTTAGCCTATGTGTGAGATATTTTCACATTTGCATAAGCAGTGGTGTGGCATTGCTAACCTTGTTCACCAGCAGATTATCAAACCTTGTGGCAAGTAAGGTTTTGGTGTGGAATGTTTAAAGCTAGAATCCTTAGTTGCTACATCCATATTTGGACTTTAATGACATATACCCATTGATTCTTGAAGAATGTAACCTATAAATGCCTGATGAGCTTAGTTCAACTGTTGTGCCCCATCAGAACCCAAATCATAACCGTGTTTTACTCCAATGTTTGTAAACACAACTGTAAATGTAAACAAACATTGTATAGTCTCAAAACATGGTTAAAAATATAATTTGCATCCTCTGTCTATGAATTTGATAGTGGTAACATTTCTCCAGGTCCATCCGTCAACTTTTTACCGAAACAGAGGCGGGGTGTCCACTTTGTTATTGTTACAATTAAGGATTCTAGCTTTACTTTCTTAATACGTCATTGTTGTTTTGCTTGCTTGAGTTATTTGTCTTGGTCAGAGAGTTGCGTTCACATCCAGAATCCTGGCCCAAGAAGGGTTAGAATTCCTATATTTTATAGTGCATGTATAACCCTCCTAGTTGCTATTTTGACCTATTTTCATTCACTTCAAACCAAAATGCTTGCAATACATTTTCTACCCTGGGTGGGTTTTAGGCATTTATATAGTTCCATGCGTCGTCATCATTCATACAAAAAATATACCATTATTTTTGAGTGTTTTATAAGCAAGCAGTACATAAGCTCTATTAAAACCTTTAAAAATGTAGTGTATAACCAAACATATTGAGAGGGATTTCAAGAGTCCTTGCTGTTACACATATGCACTCCAAAACAACTTTGACCTGAAGTGAATTGATTTGGAAATCTGATAATAGCACAACCTTTATGGAAATCACTTCTCTTTGGTGAATCACCCTTGGTTACATTGCATGATAACCTTACAGGATATGAGTTCAATGTGTGTCCATGGCGACAGGGTGACTTTGTTCTATTTCAGAAGAGGAGAGCAAGCGATACCTCTTAGCCATTACTTAACCCTTGGGCTCTTCCCTGTTCTGTATTCAGAGGAAGTAGGGGTGCTGAGGGTGCTGATAAATCAAAATCAAATAAAAAGTTGGGGTGCTGAGGGTGCTGATTAAAAAAAATTATACAAAAATGATATATACAAAAAATATCCCACCAAATTAGTGTGCTAGGCGTTTATTACTCCTGTATGATTAATCACATTGTCTGAAAGTATTCAAAATACACCGACAACATCACAAATACATTACCTGTACAGCTAAAAACATCAATCCAATGTAAAAACAAGTTGACATTGAGGTTAAAGAAAGTGTGCTTTCTCAATTTACCTAATTTTGTTTACTGTTCATTTAGACAAAATCAAGACGTCAATATTCCTGCAATATTCTTTGTATAAAAAATCTTAAATTACAGCTTAATAGAGCCAATTCAGAACAAATCCTGCAATTAACTGAATTACATTTTTTTTATTGTTTGACAGCCCTACAGAAAACATTACTATTATAACATAAAAAGCAATCACTACAGTTAATATGTACACAGACATGTATTAGGGGTTGTCCTAGTATCCATGGTAGCAGTTGCATAGATTATAAACTTCCTTATTAACAATTCACATCTCAGTGGAGTCATCATGGTATATCTTCTTTCATCATTAATTGACCAGGATCCATGAAGCAATGACAAGTAAATGAAGTTAACTGTGTTATACAACTCCCATCTACCTCACAGACCTGGCAGCCTGAGGTTATGCCATCATGGTGAGTCAGAGAAGAGGGAAGAAATAAAGTGAGAAACACACATTTACACGCACACATTTACACACAAATGACAATCAATTAACGCAAGCATCCAGTGTACTGCTGTGATTTAGTAGTTCAGCATTTCTCCAAAGCCAAACAAGAGAACTTCACATACAGACACATACAGCCTGTCATTACCTCTCTACAAAACTAACACAGTACATACAGTGTACATACAGTATGTGATCAATTCTCTTTCCTTAAACATATATTAATGCAACAGTATTTTAATGTACAGTACATTTGATTGGATATTTAATTATATCACTAACATTTAGAGACTCTCTTTACAGTGTATGAGCGACATGTAGATCATGTTAAAACAAGTTATGTTGACTACGGCTCTCTCTATTTGATTCAGTTTGTCAACTAGACCTAACAGAACTGTTTGGGATTGAGACAAACATGAATTCAAGTTTGAAAACAGTCTGAAAGAGAGCTGCCTTTATATGAGGAATGTGCTGGCGTAATTGTCTGTTTCGGTCTTTCATTCAATCCATTGAGACAGTTATACAACCCTCCAATCCAGTGGTGACCCATCATTAAGGGCACGTGGGGCAGAGCCCCGCTTGTTTTGAGCCCCACATTTGTAGCTATGTTTTTGCATGTTATTTTGGCATTAATACGTGTTACATATCAGTTTGCAAACAATGTAAAATAATATAGATATTTCATTGTGTTAATAAAGCTGCATACAAACATGGTCTCTTTTTATGCTTTCTTGACTAAGGCATCTCCAAAATGCAGGTGTTTCAGCCTAGCTCAGTGCTTTCTGTGGTGGTGGGGCAGCCAGCAGAAAATACGGAGCATAGGGGTTGGTAATGTTCTCTAGTTGCGCTGTGATTGGCTCAGTGTTCTAAGGGTAGAGCTCGAACATTCTAGCCCCTTGGGTGCTGCCATAGAGTTACATTAGAAGTGCCCATCCAAGAAGGCGCAAGGTCATTGGCCATAGATACAAGGACATCAAATCACGTTTTGTATTTACAGTAGGTTTGATTGGACTGGTGTTACGTTCCCCAGTTTCTGTGTTGTAGTTTGTATATTTGAGTGTGTTTCAGGTAATGGCTTCCTGAAGTTCTCCAAGCAGCTGATTGGTCGGCCCCATTGCTGATTGGAGAGCTGACCCCGCCCCCTCGTCAGGACGCAGCTGTCTCCAATTAACAACCCCACCTAAAGCTATATAAGCCAGTGTGCTGTTGCTCAGAGAGAGATGATTGCAGGGAGATATTTACTTTCTTTGCTTTGGTTCCGTCCAGCCCCTTTTCCCCAAACTTACCGTGTGAAGGAATAAATTCCCTGTTAACGGTATTCTCTGCCTATTTGTCATCCTTACTCACACCTACAGTCCATATCTCTTTCACACCACGGAGAGTTAAGTTGTAGTAGGGTGTTGCGTTCCCTCTTTCTAGAGGCGTGCGTAACATAATGGGGGCTCATCCGGGATTCCATTAAACCCACCGAACCCTGCTGCACTGAGCTCTCAGTGATTTGTGATTGAGGTGTGGTGGTAGGTTGTGAGTTTGGGTGACTAGTTTAGTTTGTGTGTGTTCAGTGGACTTCTGTGTACAAGATGGCTGCCTCAGCCATCTCCAAGTTTTTTGAAGCGCCCTCTATTGATTCTTTGGTGAGGTTTCGGAAAGCAGACCTTTTAGCTGTAGCTGACTATTATGGGTTTGTTATCCCTGAGAAAGCCCTAAAGGCTGAGCTTTTGGTGCTAGTCAGGGAGGGGTTAGTGAGAGAACACATTCTTTCGTTGAAAGATGATGAGAGGGAGGCTTCAGGAGAGGAGACGAGTAGACTTTCCATTGCCAAGTCGGAGGACAGGGCGAAGGAAGGGGTTGCTCGTACCCCCTTTACATTGCCCCGATTCGATCCTTTATCTTCTGCTTCAGGTCGTTCAGGCGGGACCGCTAGGCTGAAGGTGAGGCTGGCCCGGTTAGAAATGGAGCAAAAAGAGAAAGAGAGAAAGATGAATTTTGATCTTGAAATTAGGAGAATGGAAATTGAAAAGGAGGTGAGAATCCGACAACTGGAGCTAGACGCTGGCTTCAATACGACTCCACAAACTGCTTATCATCAAGCCCACTTTGATGTAAGTAAAAATATAGCGTTAGTCCCTCCATTCCGAGAGTCGGAAGTTGATTCCTATTTCTCTGCTTTTGAGCGTGTAGCCGCTGGGCTACATTGGCCATCTGAGGTTTGGCCGCTCCTGTTACAATGTAAATTGTCTGGGAAAGCCCAGGAAGTAGTAGCTGCTCTCTCCCTGGAAGACAGTTTACAGTATGATATAGTTAAAACTACCGTGTTGCGGGCTTATGAGTTAGTGCCTGAAGCTTATAGACAGCGCTTCAGGAACCACAAAAAAACATCTCAACGTACTTTTGTTGAGTTTGCAAGGGACAAAGAGTCTCTGTTTAATCGCTGGTGTTCAGCCAGCAAAGCTAACACCTTTGCTGATATTAGGGAGTTGATGCTGTTGGAGGATTTTAAAAGCAACCTCCCTGATAGAATTGTAGTTCATTTAAATGAACAGAAAGTGGTGACGTTGGCCCAGGCAGCAGTGTTGGCAGATGAGTACGCTTTGACACACAAGACTGTCTTTGGTGCACCTCGTTTTGAAGGCCGAACAATTACGTCATCAGTGCCTCGTTCAGGTCGCTTTTCCTCTGACAACTCTAAGCCTTTTCATGAAATCCGTGAATGTTTTTACTGTCACCAAAAGGGTCATGTGATTGCGGACTGCCCGGTTTTGAAAAATAAACCGAAACAGTCCCTGTCACCGTCCCCAAAAATGAAAAGTGTGGGTTTAGTCAAGTCTATGGCTCATCCGTTGGACCGAGATATTGATTCAGCAGTTGAGAAACCGGATCCTGTCTATGCTCCGTTTATATCTGCCGGTTGTGTTTCCTTAACTGGAGAACAAGCTGATCAAAAGCTTATACGAATCTTACGAGACACCGGGGCTGCGCAGTCAGTAATTGTTACTGATGCTTTACCCTGGTCTCCTGAAACGTATTGTGGCTCTCATGTCATATTACAGGGGATAGAGACAAAAACAGTACCTGTACCATTACACTGGGTCCACTTAGTGTCAGACTTGGTATCAGGACGTTTCCGTGTTGGTGTAGTGTCTACACTGCCAGTAAAAGGAGTCACATTGTTACTAGGGAATGATATCGCTGGTGGTAACGTCACTCCTGTGTTAGAGGTAGTAGACAACCCAGAAATTAGAACTACAGATGAGAAATTGGTTCAAGCATTTCCACGTTTTTCCAGCTTGTGTGTTAACGAGGGCACAATCTCGCAAGCTAGGAGATGTGGTGGATTTGGCTAGTTCCATTTTTGAGAAGGTTGAGGTAGAAGACAATGCACCGAGTATTCCTTCTGAAATGCCGCCAGTTTTTACCCCCGTAAAAACTAAGGCAGGGGAAAGCGAAATCGCGCCCCAATTACATGACATTCTTTTGTCTGTCACCCCCGAGAAGGTGATTGAATGTCAAAAGGGAGACATCAGTCTTCGCAAGTGTTTTGCTTCGGTAATTTCCATTGAGGAAGCTAAAACTAAAGAGACTGCTTACTTTATGGAAGCAGGAGTTTTGATGCGTAAATGGGCAGCTCATGACACTGTTAGTGACTGGAGTGAAGTGTGTCAAGTGGTTGTTCCTACACCGTTCCGACAGCAGGTGTTGTCACTCGCCCATGACCAGGCGTGGTCCGGACACTTAGGGATCACGAAGACTTATAACCGAGTACTTCGACATTTCTTTTGGCCAGGTTTGAAGTCTGACGTTGTCCAATTTTGTAAAACATGCCACGTATGTCAACTCACTGGGAAAGCGAATCAAACAGTTCCATGTGCGCCGCTCTTCCCGATTCCTGTGGTGGTGGAACCGTTTGAAAAAGTGATAATTGATTGTGTAGGTCCGTTGCCAAGAACCAGGTCAGGTAACCAGTTCTTACTAACAATAATGTGCAGTGCTACTCGATACCCAGAGGCTATACCTCTCCGTACAATAACGGCTAAGACTGTGGTGAAGGCACTAGTGAAGTTCTTCTCTACGTTTGGACTCCCTAAAGTAATCCAAACTGATCAGGGATCCAACTTTATGTCAAAGCTGTTCTCTAATGTGTTAAAGACGCTGTGTATTTCCCATCAGGTCTCCAGTTCGTATCATCCGGAGAGTCAAGGGGCTCTCGAACGCTGGCATCAGACGCTGAAAGCAATGCTACGCAAGTATTGCATGGATACCAGTGCCGATTGGGATGAGGGGGTGCCCTTTGTCCTATTTGCTATTAGGGAAACAATACAAGAGTCCTTAGGGTTCAGCCCTGCTGACCTTGTGTTTGGACACACCCCACGGGGTCCGCTAAAAGTTTTGAAGGAGCATATCTTATCTCCTACACCCAGTAGCGCCCCTAAAAATGTGTTGGATTATGTAAGTAAGATGCGGGAGAGACTGCACGCTGCATGTGCGTTAGCCCAAAACTCTCTCTCCTCTACTCAAAAACGCATGAAGTTGCATTATGACAAAAAGGCTTTGGCCGTTCTTTTGCACCAGGGGATCAAGTTTTAGTTTTGTTGCCAATCCCTGGCTCATCTCTGTCAGCACGTTTTTCTGGACCATATCTAGTGGAAAAGAAACTCAGTGACACCAATTATGTGATAAAGACCCCAGATCGGAGGCGTTCTTCCCGAGTGTGTCATGTTAACATGCTGAAAGCATATTATGTGCGTGATTCTCCCAACAGCTCCTCAAGTAAGCCGGTCCAGCCCGCCATCTCCAGTGTGGCTGCGGTGGTGCTTAAGCCTGGCTGGGACCTAGAGGAGGATAAGGAGGATGGGTTGGAGTTACGCCATACGCTACAGCAGTGTGAACGCTTATGTAATTCAGAGATGCTGAAAAAGTTACCCTCTCAAATGGAACATTTGGATAAAGATCAAACTAAGGATCTTATCTTATTGATAAACAGTTTTCTCAATGTGTTTCAGGATGTTCCAAGTCGCACGTCCATCTTGGAACATGACGTGGATGTGGGGAACGCTGTTCCTATAAGTCAGCATCCGTACCGGGTTAATGCAAAGAAAAGGGAGGTAATGAAAAGTGAGGTAGCTTATTTATTACAGAATGACATGGCAAAACCCAGTAACAGCTCCTGGAGTTCCCCGTGTATTCTTGTTCCTAAGCCTGACGGTACGTCTCGCTTATGTACGGACTATAGGCGAGTAAATGCCGTTACAAAGACTGATTCTTTTCCTCTACCTCGCTTAGATGACTGCATTGATAGAATTGGCTCTGCTGCTTACGTTAGTAAATTAGATTTGCTAAAAGGATATTGGCAGGTGCCTCTGACCTCTCGAGCTTCTGACATCTCGGCTTTCGTTACACCAGATAACTTCGTACAATATACTGTGATGCCCTTTGGAATGTGTAATGCACCTGCAACTTTTCAGCGCTTAGTTAACATTGTGTTTGCGGATGTGCCGAATTGTACTGCTTATCTTGACGATGTGGTGATTCATTCGTCTACTTGGTCTGATCATCTCGCCACCTTGAAAAGTGTGTTTCAGCGGTTGGAGAATGCTTCTTTAACCCTCAATTTGGCTAAGTCTGAGTTTGGAAAGGCTACAGTGACTTACTTAGGGAAACAAGTAGGACGAGGTCAAGTGCGCCCAGTAACTGGCAAAGTGGAAGCAATTGTTGCTTTTCCTGCTCCCACGACTCGCCGCCAGTTGCGCAGATTCCTGGGGATGGTAGGTTACTATCGTACTTTCTGTAAGAATTTCTCGACGGTAGTAGCTCCCCTTTCATCTCTGCTTAGTCCGAAGGTACCATTTAAGTGGTCCCAGGACTGTAACTATGCTTTTGAGTCCGTTAAAGCGCTACTTTGTAGTGCCCCAGTGCTTGCCGCCCCCAACTTTGACAAACCTTTTAAGTTGGAGGTAGACGCTAGTATAGTGGGGGTGGGTGCGGTTCTCTTGCAGGAAGATGAAGATGGAGTGGATCGACCTATCAGTTTCTTCTCCCGTAAGTTCAACTCGTGTCAGTCAAGGTACTCCACAATTGAACAGGAAACGCTGGCTTTATTGCTAGCATTACAGTTCTTTGAGGTATATGTGGGTTCCAGTGCCTTGCCTGTAATGGTCTTCACGGACCATAATCCTTTGGTCTTCTTAAAGCAAATGTACAATCAGAACCGCCGCCTTATGCGGTGGGCTCTGATTGTACAAGGATATAATGTACAGATAGCCTATGTGAAGGGCTCGGCAAATGTGGTTGCCGACGCTCTATCACGGGTTTAGTAACTGGGGATGCGTTGATTTTTGTTATTGCAAACTGTATGTTTGCATATTTTGTGGTGGGCGTGTTACGTTCCCCAGTTTCTGTGTTGTAGTTTGTATATTTCAGTGTGTTTCAGGTAATGGCTTCCTGAAGTTCTCCAAGCAGCTGATTGGTCGGCCCCATTGCTGATTGGAGAGCTGACCCCGCCCCCTCGTCAGGACACAGCTGTCTCCAATTAACAACCCCACCTAAAGCTATATAAGCCAGTGTGCTGTTGCTCAGAGAGAGATGATTGCAGGGAGATATTTACTTTCTTTGCTTTGGTTCCGTCCAGCCCCTTTTCCCCAAACTTACCGTGTGAAGGAATAAATTCCCTGTTAACGGTATTCTCTGCCTATTTGTCATCCTTACTCACACCTACAGTCCATATCTCTTTCACACCACGGAGAGTTAAGTTGTAGTAGGGTGTTGCGTTCCCTCTTTCTAGAGGCGTGCGTAACACTGGTCAATCAATCAAATGTATTTATAAAGCCCTTTTTACGTCAGCCGATGTCACAAAGTGCTATACAGAAACCCAGCCTAAAACTCCAAACAGCAAGCAATGCAGATGTAGAAGCAGATGTAGAAGCACGGTGGCTAGGAACAACTCACTGACTGATCATGTCAACATCATACTTTCAAAATCTTAACTAGCTGTCATCATCATGAATCAAGTCAACAATCTACTGGCAAATCATATAAATCAAATCATATCATATAAAGATAAATAATGAAGAGAAATTATAGATAAAACGTATTGGTGCTCATCGGCCATTGGACATAAGCATTACACAACAAGTTGGAAATCACAAATTCAACAATGAGTAGTTTGGAAAGAATCAGTGGCTGACTGCAAGCGTTGCAAAGCAATCACTAGCCTGCTATTCAGTGGAGTGGCTGTTGAAGAGTCTCTTTTTGCCAAGCTTAAAATTATAAACATTCAACATTGGCCAATGCAGTCAATGAAGCATTATTTGTTCCGCGCTCAAAACAACTGTTAACTCGGAACTGAGAAATCTGAGTGAGTTCAAGACAACTGAGAATTCGGGATAAAACGAGCTCCGACTGGGAAAATACGTTTTGAACGGTCATCGAACTCGGAATTGTAAGTCAGGAACTCGGGCCTCTGACCTGAAGATCACTAACGTCATCATGATTCGACCTTGTTTTTTTCCAAGTTCCCAGTTGTCTTGAAAGCACCATAAATCCAGAGAATTCCGGACTTTGATGATAAAGTTTGATTACAACATTTGCACACGAAGGACCGCCACTCCACCTTCCTGTTCAAGTGAGCACAGCACAACAAGGTGAGTCCAAAAATGTATGGTATGCTGCTGCATAAATTATGTAATATGCCAGGGAGATATGTATACTGTAGCTAAGAAAGTAATACTAAGTGCATGTTGTGTAGTAAGCTGTTAGTAGCCCACCCTAATAATTTTATCTATTATCCCCTCTTAATTTTGCCTACTGTTCTGACTTGACAGTGCACATGTGGCCTATAGTCTGTTTTAGAGAACTGTTATCATGAAATATTGTAAGAGCTTTCATTGTCTGCTTATATACCCCCTTTATTTATCCTACGGTTCTGACTTGGTGTACAGGGAAAACACTGTAAGAACAGCCCATGTTCTGAATTCTGTCCCTGTATGCCCATGTCCTGAATTATGTCGCTGTATACCACTGCTACACCTGGCTATCAGCAGAGCCTTGTTTGGCAGCAAAACAGTTCATTCAGCCTCATTTACTGCCCTTTAAAAAACATAGCTGATATGGCTGACTTGCTTAAACAAATGTGGTTTCTACTGACAATTGAGATGTACAAACTATGGTATAAGGGGATGACAAGCAGATAAGAGGCAATCCATAATTTTGATTAAGACATTAATAAGCTAGCTAGGATGGATGTAGTCAATAAAACTATTTGTTCAGCACTTTTGAAATGTACACAAAAAATTAGGGGTTCAACCACGGTTCTTCTAAGATCCTCAAAGTTCTTCGAAGAACCTTAGGGTCCCTAAAAGGTTGGTCCCCAAAAGGTTCTTCAAGAACCCCATAGGAGGTAGGGTTTATCGAGAAACCTCCTTAGTTGTTTTTTTTTTTTGCAGGAGCCTAACTGCCCAACTGAAACACTTGGATTTGAATTAAAAAGGACAACAGGTGCAGGCACTTAACTGAAACATGTAAAGGCCTCCTCAATTTAAGGTAAGGTTTATCCCTTGTCTGATCTACATTTATATTGTTTTATGATGATACCATCTTTTCATATTTGTGCAAATCTTTCTAAAACAGAGAATAGGCACAATTCAAAGGATATGAATCAACAAAGAGGTAAGAATATGTAGGCTATAAGAATATGTTGAAGGCTAGCTTTATTGGGTGAAGATGACTGAACTGCTCACTTTTGTGTCTGTGTCTGCAGGTATACAGACAAGGAGGCATACAAAGTTATGTCAATTGGTATTGGTATGTTATGCAAATTATATTTACCATCCTCCTCCCTTACCTCTTCAATGAATATCCCATAGGCCTCTACATTATCGACAAGGTATGTGATCAAGACAAAGGAGATTATTGTGGACTACAGGAAAAGGAGGACCGAGCACGCCCCCATTCTCATCGACGGGGCTGTAGTGGAGCAGGTTGAGAGCTGATACAGAGGGTAGTGCGTACGGCCCAGTACATCACCGGGGCCAAGCTTCCTGCCATCCAGGACCTCTATACCAGGCGGTGTCAGAGGAAGGCCCTAAAAATTGTTAGACTCCAGCCTAGTCATTGATTGTTCTCTCTGCTACCGCACGGCAAGCGGTACCGAAGCGCCAAGTCTAGGTCCAAGAGGCTTCTAAACAGCTTCTACCCCCAAGCCATAAGACTCCTGAACATCTAATCAAATGGCTACCCAGACTATTTGCATTTCCCCCCCCTTCCACCTTTCCAGAAACAAGTCTCTCACCACTTCCTATAGACCACCCTCTGCCCCCAGCTGTGCCCTGGACACCATAGGTGAATTGATTGCCCCCCATCTATCTTCAGAGCTCATGCTGCTAGGTGACCTAAACTGGGACATGCTTAACACCCCGGCCATCCTACAACCTAAGCTTGATGCCCTCAATCTCACACAAATGATCAATGAACCTACCAGGTACAACCCCAAATCCGTAAACACGGGCATTCTCATAGATATCATCCTAACCAACTTGCCCTCCAAATACACCTCTGCTGTCTTCAACCAAGATCTCAGCGATCACTGCCTCATTTCCTGCATCCATAATGGGTCTGCGGTCAAACGACCACCCCTCATCACTGTCAAACGCGCCCTAAAACACTTCAGCGAGCAGGCCTTTCTAATCGACCTGGCCCGGGTATCCTGGAAGGATATTGACTGCATCCCGTCAGTAGAGGATGTCTGGTTATTCTTTAAAAGTGCCTTCCTCACCATCTTAAATAAGCATGCCACATTAAAAAAATGTAGAACCAGGGACAGATATAGCCCTTGGTTCACTCCAGACCTGACTGCCCTTGACCAGCACAAAATAATCCTGTGGCGTACTGCATTAGCATCGAAAAGCCCCCGTGATATGCAACTTTTCAGGAAAGTTAGGAACCAATATGTACAGGCAGTTAGGAAAGCTAAGGCTAGCTTTTTCAAACAGAAATGTGCATCCTGTAGCACAAACTCAAAAAGGTTCTGGGACACTGTAAAGTCCATAGAGAATAAGAGCAGCTCCTCCCAGCTTCCCACTGCACTGAGGCTAGGAAACACTGTCTTCACCGATAAATCCACTAGAATTGAGAATTTCAATAAGCATTTTTCTACGGCTGGCCATGCTTTCCACCTGGCTACACCTACCCCGGTCAACAGCCCTGCACCCCCCACAGCAACTCGCCCAAGCCTCCCCCATTTCTCCTTCACCCAAATCCAGATAGCTGATGTTTTGAAAGAGCTGCAAAATCTGGACCCATACAAATCAGCCGGGCTAGACAATCTGGACCCTCCTTTTCTAAATTGATCTGCCGAAATTGTTGCAACACCGATTGGAAAGATGCCGCGGTCATCCCCCTCTTCAAAGGGGGAGACACTCTAGACCCAAACTGCTACAGACCTATATCTATCCTACCCTGCCTTTCTAAGGTCTTCGAAAGCCAAGTTAACAAACAGATTACCGACCATTTCGAATCCCACCGTACCTATTTCGCTATGCAATCTGGTTTCAGATCTGGTCATGGGTGCACCTCGGCCACGCTCAAGGTCCTAAACGGTATCATAACCGCCATCGATAAGAGACAGTACTGTGCAGCCATATTCATCAACCTGGCCAAGGCTTTCGACTCTGTCAATCACCTCATTCTTATCGGCAGACTCAACAGCCTTGGTTTCTCAAATGACTGCCTCGCGTGGTTCACCAACTCCTTGTCTGATAGAGTTCAGTGTGTCAAATCGGAGGGCCTGTTGTCCGGGCCTCTTGCAGTCTCTATGGGGGTGCCACAGGGTTCAATTCTCGGGCCGACTCTCTTCTCTGTATACATCAATGATGTCGCTCTCGCTGCTGGTGATTCTCTGATCCACCTCTACGCAGACGACACCATTCTGTATACTTCTGGCCCTTCTTTGGACACTGTGTTAACTAACCTCCAGACGAGCTTCAATGCCATACAACTCTCCTTCCGTGGCCCCCAACTGCTCTTAAATGCAAGTAAAATGCAAGTAAAACTAAATGCATGCTCTTCAACCCGCCCGTCCAGCATCACTACTCTGGACGGTTCTGACTTAGAATATGTGGACAACTATAAATACCTAGATGTCTGGTTAGACTAAACTCTCCTTCCAGACTCACATTAAGCATCTCCAATCCAAAATTAAATCTAGAATCGGCTTCCTATTTCGCAACAAAGCATCCTTCACTCATGATGCCAAACATACCCTCGTAAAACTGACCATCCTACCGATCCTCGACTTCGGCGATGTCATTTACAAAATAGCCTCCAACACTCTACTTAACAAACTGGATACAGTCTATCACAGTGCCATCCGTTTTGTCACCAAAGCCCAATATACTACCCACCACTGCGACCTGTACGCTCTCGTTGGCTGGCCCTCGCTTCATACTCGTTGCCAAACCCACTGGCTCCAGGTCATCTACAAGTCTTTGCTAGGTAAAGCCCCGCCTTATCTCAGCTCACTGGTCACCATAGCAGCACCCACCCATAGCACGCTCTCCAGCAGGTATATTTCACTGGTCACCCCCAAAACCAATTCCTCATTTGGCCACCTTTCCTTACAGTTCTCTGCTGCCAATGACTGGAACAAACTGCAAAAATCCCTGAAGCTGGAGACTCATATCTCCCTCACTAACTTTAAGCACCAGCTGTCAGAGCAGCTCACAGATCACTGCACCTGTACATAGCCCATCTGTAAATAGCCCATCCAACTACCTCATCCCCATACTGTTATGTATTTAGTTATTTTGCTCTTTTGCACCCCAGTATCTCTACTTGCACATTCATCTTCTGCACATCTATCACTCCAGTGTTTAATTGCTATATTGTAATTGTAACGGCCGTCGTATGTAGACCAAGGCGCAGCGGGTTGAGTGCTCATTTTAACATTTTATTTTAAGAAACTTGACCACTTAACAAAAATAACGACAGCTAAACAGTTTTGCAGGCTAACCCTAGCAGTGCAAAAACAACTTCCCACAAAAGACAGGTGAAAACAGGGCTACCTAAGTATGACTCCCAATCAGCAACAACGATGTACAGCTGTTCCTGATTGAGAGCCATACCAGGCCAACAAAGAAATACACAACATAGAAAACCCATAGAAATACAAAACATAGAACAATACCCCAAAACCCCGGAACACATACAACAAACACCCCTTACATAAATACATATCCCAACAAACCCCGAACCACATAAAACAAACACCCCCTGCCACGTCCTGACCAAACTACAATAACAAATAACCCCTTATACTGGTCAGGACATGACAGTAATTACTTCGCCACCATGGCCTATTTATTGCCTTACCTCCCTTATCTTACCTTATTTGCACACAATGTATTTAGACTTTTTCTACTGTATTATTGACTGTATGTTTGTTTATTCCATGTGTATCTCTGTGTTGTTGTTTGTGTCGAACTGCTTTGCTTTATCTTGGCCAGGTCGCAGTTGTAAATGAGAACTTGTTCTCGCCTAGCCTACGTGGTTAAATAAAGGTGAAATATTATTTTTTCTTTACAAAACTTCTATGCTGCTGCTACTCTCTGTTATTATCTATGCATAGTCACTTTAATAACTCTACCTACATGTACATATTACCTCAATTACCTCGACTAACCGTTGCCCCCGCACATTGACTCTATACCCCCTGTATATAGCCTTGCTATTGTTATCTTACTGCACCTCTTTAACTATTTGTTACTTTTATTTCAATTTTTTTGTTTGTATTTTCTTAAAACTGCATTGTTGGTTAAGGGCTTGTAAGTAAGCATTTCGCTGTAAGGTCTACACCTGTTGTATTCCATGCATGTGACAAAATTTGATTTGACAACCATTATCCAAACAGGTTTTTTCCATCACATTCACCACAAATACCAAAGGTATGAATTCTGTTGTGTGCATGTTTTGTTAATCATCCGTATAATTACATTTTTGGGGATTAACAGACTTCACCCTCCCTACATCTCTGATGAATATGACAGGAAACTTGTTCAATCACCATGCACTGAAAAATCATTCTGGCTATGGATACGGAGAACATCAACACATTAACATCAACACGCCAGAGGATAAACCCATTGGACTTGGGGCTCTGCCGGGAGTCTACCTCATATTTAGATTTTTAAATGCTGCTTTGCCATTAAAATCATATACACTGAGAACTAAAATATTGTGTTATTGTTGCTATTCATATTATTATAATTAATAACTACACGGGAGTTGGGGGGGTAGTTTAAAAATTAACCCTGAAAGGTTCTTCAAACGGTTATTTGAGAATCCATTAAAAGGGGTTCTTTGAAGAACTTACAGGGGTTCCCCCACAGTTTCAATTTGAAGAATCCCTAAAGGATACTCCAGGAACCTTTTCATTTCTGAGTGTAGGGTGTCGGGACTGCTGTTGGGACTCTACTGCTGGGACAGCTTTATGCAGGCCCTAACAGTTTGTGGGCACCGTTTGTCAGCATTATAGTGCAATTAATGTATTGTTTAGTGTTGTGCAGTGGCTTTGCTGGCATGCATCCCAATTATTCTTTTTTTGTTTGCCCCACCAATAATTACACACTAAAATCCCCAATGCTCCAATCCTGACCTGAAACACATGGCTGTCAGTCTTGCTGTGACAAGTTGGTTTCAGAAAAGGTTAGTGTTGTACGTGTAGTATGTCTACCAAGTACTATTTATTATATGTTCATTACATTGATCTGAAGTTTTATATAAATTCAGCCTGACTTAAATCTGAGGTTTAATGCTAGTTTTGCCTTTTTGTAGGATGCATAGTTTTTCTTTGAGGGAATGGTTAGATTTCTTAATCATTGGGCATTTAAGTAGTCAGTGGCCTTGGTTTGCATATTTCCTCCATCAGAAGCCAGACATGTTCTCAAGGTTTCCATGATTGTCTTAACTTTCCATGTTTTTAAACGTTTGGTTTGCTGCCTGTCATGAAGTCAAGACCTTTATTCTTTCTTTCTTGTCCAGTAAGTATTTGCTGTGTGAATTGAAAGCATTTCTGTTATAATTCTTGAACCACAAATCAGAGATGAATGCTTTATTGAACAACCCGTTGTTATCCCCCAATGACTATTCTATTTCATCCAATTGTCAAACCCTGACAGCACACCTTCATGGTGTCAGTTTGAATATATTTTTGTTGAGACAAGCTTACATAAAGAGACCCAGGGTGGAGGTCTCTGCAAGCATGATCAATAAAAACGACTTCATGGGTATTTCACGTATCATTATGAATTGTATCAAATTAGGAGAAAACAAACATAGAATACAACATATGTGACAGTCAAAAAGAGCCTTGGGAGTTCAACAAACTAGAATGTGCAAATCACATTTGAAGGAATCTATGAGAAAAAACATGCATTCTAAAGTAAAAAAAACCCAGATGAAGTGAAGATAGATTTGTGGTACATGACATTAAGACTTATCATCAGCCATCTATTTTATCCATTCTTTTTTATTTTGATACAATCTAACCTCCGATGATGCAAAGCCACAGGTGTTCATTTTAGGTTGATACCTACAGATGTTTATCAAGTATTTAGATTCAAAACAATGACTGAATGATGATTGCTTACCTTAACGGCATATGGCAATACACGAAAATACAATGCTCTACCCTTCCCTAAGAAAACCTATCAAAAACATGTTTTTGACTCATCCCCAAAGCCCTGTTACCAGGTTATATTTAATAGGGTCCCATGTCTTAAAAATAGTTGTCCCTAATTTTTTAACTGCTGAAACTGGACAAACTCATTGAGCAATTGCTGCATATTCTTATGCCTGAACACCACATTGCATACTTTCGTGCCTCTCCAAGCATATAAATCCTGAACATCAACCATCCACTATTGCACTGCATCAGTGGGCTCTAGGCTGTAGCCTCACTGTCTTCTCTGTGTGTGGTGGTAGTGATGTGGTCATCCTCTCCTGGTCCACACACAGCCTGATCCTCCTAGTCCTGCTTTCCTTCTCTTGTCTGATGTGACCCAGAGCCCTCATTCCATGCAACATACACAAAGAGGGCCAAGACCACATGGACAGCTATCACTGCCACGATGGCAGCATAGAAATAACTGTCATTGCTGGAATACCCAGAAGCTGAGGAAGCAAGAGAGAAAAAAAATGTTCTTGTGTATGACATTAAAACAATATAGGCTTACAGAAAAGCCGTCATGATGGCAGAAATGGATGTCTTTAGAAAATGACACAAAAAACAGACAGTTTACATAAAATATTCCACTAAACAAAAACAATGTGGCTCCTGCTGCGCATAATTTTAATGTTTGGTGGGCAAGCGGTGGGTTAGCTATCAAATTTACCTTCAAAAATATATGATTTTGATGTAAAATATAATCCTATTGGCAGGGTTATCATCATGATTGTGAAAAACAGCAGCGTCTTCAGTACAGACACCAATGATCCATCGTTCCTGAAAGAGAATGAAACAAAGAAAACACATTTTCTTCTTAATTTAGATGATTTGGTGACCACATTTCACAAATGTAACACTTTACTTGTTAGATTCATACACTGTTTCTTATACAGGCAAACAAAACGGAAAAATATAAGGAAAAAATGTAAATTGGTAAAGTATAACTTCATCATATGCATAAACTCATTATTAATGTGCATGTATAACTGTAGAGTAATTTAGCTAGTTGGTTAACCCTGGACAGAGAGCAGTTAGCTATATTTATTGTTTGGTGATGATTTTGTAGGTGGTCAAATACTGTATGCCCATGGTGAGGTACAGTAGCTAACAACATTGCATGTAACCATGCAGCTACATGCAAGTAGATAGTATTGCATAAATTAAGTTCACAAGCTGGGCTAGCAAGATATCTAGCTAGCTAGCAATCCACCCCGTCTTAGTTAGCTAGCAAGGCTCCAGTTTCGCAACCTTTTACCTATCCGTAATAACTTACCCTCTGAAATCTGGAACGGGACCTGGCATTGAGTTCAACGATTGTTTATTATAGTTATCCATTTTTGATTGAACTGAATGACACAGGCAATATTTTTCTATAAAAGATTACTATGTCGTGGCTCTTGCAGTGTGGCGATGAAAACATAAAGGACTTCCTGGTAACATCACATGACCATGACGTATACATTTTAAAGTTGACCAAGTCGATGGTGCTGATGTTTTTATTTATTTAACATGTATTTAACTAGGCAAGACAGTTAATGGGACTCCCAATCACAGCCGGTTGTAATACAGCCTGGAATCAAACCAGGATCTGAAGTGACGTTCAAGCACTGAGATGCAGTCCCTTAGACCACTGCACCACTCGGGAGCCCCTGACATAGTATATATTTGTATTTGTGCAGCGTCAATCAGTGTTCTTTGTACCATGTCTATGTTTTTAACAGGAGCATTTTATTCACCAATGTTGTTACTGATGAGGATATTTTTCTTACTATCTCTACAGATGTACTCACTTATTATGGCTACTTCGCGTGACGTATTGTTTTCTCTACCTTCTTGCCTTTTTGCTGTTGTCTGTGTCGAATAATGTTTGTACCATGTTTTGTGCTGCTACCATGTGCGGCTGCCATGTGTTGTCACATTGCTGTGTTGATATGTGTTACTGCCATGCTATGTTGTTGTCTTAGGTCTCTCTTTGTCTTAGGTCTCTCTTTATGTAGTGTTGTGGTGTCTCTCTTGTCGTGACGTGTGTTTTGTTCTATATTTTTATTTTTAATCCCAGTCCCCGTCCCCACAGTAGGCCTTTTGGTAGGCTGTCATTGTAAATAAGAATTTGTTCTTAACTGACTTGCCTAATTAAATAAAGGTTAAAAAAATAAATAAAACATGATGACCTGATGCTTAAAATGTCACTTCATAGCCATTCTCCCAGAGAAAGACATATTCGTGAAATTGTATACAGTAATATTATTTTTAAGACATGAAAAGCATGGTGATCAATGGAAATATGAGTCCATGTAATTGCAAGATCTTACCACTAGAGGGTAACATACTCTTAGAATCGGCACTAAACCAACGTGACTACTAGGCCAATCTGTTTTACTCTGGTTTTAAACAATGGGCGGTTTCGATTATTCTGGGTGCCGGGCACCGGTCTATGGCCTGTGAAGTGAATGGGCAAAAGTGGTAAGGAAGGAAATCGCAAATCGAACAGTAATCTGCGTCGCTCCGTCATGTTGTCAACGAGGCAGCATCGTCCAGAAACATATATTTTCCATTAAATATATGTTTTAATTTTCAAACTAGTTTTTAACTGAAAGGTGGATAAAGCGTTTTTATCAAAAGTATGTGAAAACACAGAATTCTACTCATTACTCCACATGCTAATTACGTCACTTTTGTTTTCTGGCGCCCGGGGCCAGATGAATAAAATCCCCTCCCTGACTGAATGAAGGGTTTTCCCAACGACGTATAAACCCTGGATTGCTATTTTGCTATGTATTGGCCAATGAGTGGCTTTGTAGCCACCGTTCGGCCATATTGGCACTCTCCAGAAGAAGCAGTCCTCTAAAAGAATGAATCTACAGTATTTCAATTAAATGTTTCACAGAGGACAAAATTACACGTATTTAAGTATTTTCGTTGTTGTAGTGGGGACAGTAACATTAGCACTTTAAAAATATATATACTTTAAGGAAAGGTTTTTATATTTTTTTCTTTTTTTCTTCAAAACAGCGCCCACTGTCAGTCTTCTAGTGTATATAAATAATTGGTTTTCCCTCCTAAACTGCAATCTGTAGTTTCACATCCGTTTACAAAAAGTCACACATCTCAACCACTTTGCATGCCCCTCAAACTTGGATTTTGTTTTGAACAAAACTTTTGTTGAAATGTTTGGGTAATGTCACTAATCACCATGGCTCTTTCTCACAACTGTGCAGCACAGTCTTCACTGTATTTGTTAAAATAACTGAGTAGTAAGGTAAAGGATCCTCAATCCATCAATATGTGTTGCATTTCTACCAATGTTGGTTGACCAGTGCAAGAATCTCTTCATATATGATTGGCCTTGTATAGGAAGTGTTGCTCTTATGATATATTTTACATTCAGAGAGGTACTGTATGCAATTACAATAAGGTTTGGTTGCCTTCAATTGCCTTGGCAAAAAAACAGGTGCACGCAGGTCACCATGCAGTTTGACTGTATTAGAATAAGTGCATGACTTGCACTGACTGAGGCAGCAGAACACATCTCTGGAAAAAAATCTACTCACGTCCTTACAGTGAGTGCCCTTTGCCAAAGTATGGAGAGTGAAGTGATTACACAGCCCATAAAGCCACGTATATTGATCAACCATGTACCCAATGAACAGAACAACTATTCTTGAAAGGGACATACCAACCAAAGGCAAGCCCGGACTTCCAAATCTGGGGCCCAGGGTCACCTACCTACATATTTTTGGGGAAAACAGCTAGCTTGCTGCAATTCTACACATTTTTCCATGGTGCAGATATTTATTTTCTTCAGTTTTATAGCTTAGGCCTATCTCATGCTATTTTACACATTTTACCATGAGATGAAAATAACATTTTGCAGTTTTAAAGCTAATTTCCTGCAATCCTACACATTTTGCCATGGCTTATGATGTGTTCATATGCTATCTTGGGGGGCCTGACCTCCAGGGGGACCTCAACTGATATGTTCATATGCTATCTGGGTGGGGGGCTCGACCTCCAGGGGAGACCCAACCGACGTGTTCATAATATGCTATCTGAAATCCCCCTGGAAGTTCGGTCCCCAGGCCACGTGCCCTGCGTGCCCGTTCGGTAATTCGGCCCTTCCCAAAGGGCCACAACATTATATCACTTCAAAAGCACTTGATTCACTTTATTTGTTTGATATCCAATGATTGTGTAGTTTGATTATATCCCCCATTCACTGTAGCAGGACACTGTTAACTGTTATTGATTTGGCTAGGGGATGCTCACATTCCATACATTCTATAGAGGAAGCTTTTGCTGGGTTCATTATATCCTTGACTTTAGTGAGTCGGTTTCTTCCTCATCATGAGCTGGGTGGTCATTTTGTGCATCAGCCCTCTTTTATTCGTGCCTCTTTGCTTATGTTTACACATGCACCATATCCAAACACACCACACTTGTCTACCCCACACCACTCTCACAACGATAGTATAGGATGAAAGACAAGTGGCATGTAGAGGTCATAACAATGCACATGGCAGGATTGGAATATACATGTTTCTTTAACACAGTTCTAGTTCGGTCCCATAAGAGGGTGAGTGATGAGTGATTAAAGTCAGATAACATCAGAAATATGTTAACTCATTTTATTTGAATCTTTATTTAACAAGGCAAGTCAGTTAAGAACAAATTCTCATTTACAATGACACCCTACTCCAGCCTAATCCTGAAGACGCTGGGCCAATTGTGTGCTGCCCTATGGGACTCCCAATCACAGCCAGATGTGATACAGTCTGGATTTGAACCAGGTACTATAGTGACTTCTCATGCAGTGAGATGCATTGCCTTACACCGCTGCACCACTCAGGAGAGAGTAAAATGAGATTAAATGAGACTAGTCCCACAATTAACAATTAGCAACTTCTGAAATGCTGTTTATTTTTGGTACAACTCTTTTTATAGGTACGTGAGATGAATTACAATTAGTTTGGCAATGTTCTGTGCTCTGAATCATCAACCCCAAGGTGTCCCAATGTCCCATGTATGATCAATTATACTATGCATAAAGTGGATTTCTCCTTCATTTAGCACTTGATTAGGATGAGATAAATTAAAGGTGAAAATGACACATTTTAGATGGGACTGATAAGGGACAATATCACGGATGAGGTCAAAACGGTTTCATTCTCATTACCTGGGTGACACATCAGTGTCTTGCTTTAAACTCCTTTGGTACTTGTATTGTTTCATATACGCTCTATGAAAATGTCTACATACAATTTATGAAGGACAACGTTCATGTGTAAGTCTTGGCTGCAATACAAACTTTTCTCTAAACTCTGAAAACAAAAAGGTTCTTGGAGTACCCTTTAGGGGTTGTTCAAATTGAAACTGTGGGGGAAACCCTATAAGTTCAAAGAACCCCTTTTAATGGATCCTCGAAGAACCTTTTGGAGAACATTTTTGGGTTTATTTTTTAAATACCCCCCCCCCCCCCATTATTAATACGCATAACAATGACACAATATTTTAGTTCTCAGTGTTTATTATGATTTTAGTGGCAAAGATTTAAAAAAAATCTAAATATGAGGTAACCTCCCAGCAGAGCCCCAAGTCCAATGAGTATATCCTCTGGTGTGTTGATGTTAATGTGTTGATGTTCTCCGTATCCATAGCCAGAATGAGTTTGAAGTGCATATTCATTAATGTAGGGAGGGTGAAGTCTGTGAATCCCCAAAATAGTAATTATACAGATGATTAACAAAACATGCCTACACAACAGAATTCATACCTTTGGTATTTGTGGTGAATGTGATGGAAAAAACTGTTTTGATAATGGTTTTCATACACATATCTTTTCCATAATGTAGAGGTCTACGGGATATTCATTGAAAAGGTAAGGGAGGATGGTAAATGTGATCAGCATAACATAACAATACCAATTGACATACCTTTGTGTGCCTCCGTCTGTATACCTGCAGACAGACAGAAAAGTGAGCAGTTCAGTCATTTGCACTCAATACAGCTAGCCTTCAATGTTCTTATAGCCTACAGTACATATTCTTACATCTTTGTTGATTGATATCCATTGAATTGTGTACATTTTCTGTTTTAGAAAGATTTGCACAAATATGAAAAGTTACATGGTACTGTATCATCATAAAATAATATAAATTAAGATCATACAAGGGACAACCTTACCTTAAACTGAGATCTTAATTTTTTTTAGTTAAGTGCCTGCACCTGCTGTCCTTTCAAATTGAAATGTTTCAGTTAGGCAGTTAGGTTCCTGCAAAAAAAAAAAAAAACACTAACTAAGGAGGTTCCTCGATGAACCCCAAAAAAAGGCAATAACCTTTTGGGAGCCATTTTCAGTGCCAAAAAGTACTCGGTACATGTTGAATGCTTAGCAGGACAGGAACATGGTCCAATTTACACACTTATCAAGAGAACACGTGGTCATCCCTACTGCCTCTGATCTGGCAGACTCACTAAACACAAATGCATCGTACGTAAATTATGTCTGAGTTTTGGAGTGTACCTCTGGTTATCTGTAAATTTTAAAAACAAGAAAATGGGGCCATCTGCTTTGCTTAACATAAGGAATTAGAAATGATTTATACTTTTACTTTTTATACTTATGCATATTTTAGAAATTACATTTACTTTTGATATTTACGTATATTTAGAACCAAATACTTTGACTTTTACTCAAGTAGTATTTTACTGGGTGACTTTCAGTTTTACCTGAGTAACATTCTAGTAAAACATATCTATACTTTTACTCCAGTATGACAATTGGGTACTTTTCCCACCACTGTATACAGGTTAAATGTTTTTATTTTTTAACACATTTATAATTTGATCAAATACATTTTTCTTGTGCCATTTCATAGTATTTTAAAGGAATAAGTGCACAGTCATTTGCTATTCACCTACAGGTTCACCCTTGCCTGATTGCTGTTTGACACTACATGTGACTGTTTACTTGTTGTTCTTTTAAATCCCTCAGTCCCACACCTGGAGCCTTCCACAAAAATTGTTAGAGGGGTGCACAGCCATAGGAAGATGTGCTGGTATTCCTTACGAAAGTTCTGATTGAGTAGCCTGTAGATGACAGCATTGAGACAGCTGTTGAAATAGGCCATAAAAGTAGCTTGTGACAAAAAGCCAATCTGGGATATTTGGCACCACCCTTCTGGGTCAGTGGCCACTGCCAGGCCAATAAAGCTGAGTGGTCCCCAGCACACAGCAAACAATCGGAACACAACAAACATAGTCAAGAAGTTGTGAAGGTCGCTGGGCTTTAGTTTCTGCTTGTCATTTGGTTTCACCCTTTGTTTCACCTGGATGACTAACACCCAGATCCTCAGGTAGCAGTAACAGACCACCAAGAGGGGCAGCAGGAAGGGGATGAGCACCACAGAGATGGTGTAGTAGGAGCTGACAGTCTGGGCGAAGGTGCAGGAGTAGATGTGTGGGTCGTACTGCAGTGAGCCCACAAAGAAGTTGTGCACCGTCACCATGGCATTGAGCAGCCAGGTGATGCCCAGGTAGCAGCAGGTGTTCTGGTGTTGAACAGGCGGTTGTAGTGCAGGCTGTGGCAAATGTAGCAGTAGCGGTTGATTACAATGGCCGTGATTTTGAAGATGGAGACAATGACACTGAGGCCCATGATTAAGCCGCTGACCTGAAGATGACTGACGTCATTATGATTGAAATATATATATATTTATTTTAGTTCCCAGTTGTCTTGAAAGCACCATAAATCCAGAGATTGGACTTTAATGACACAATTTGCCCACAAAGGACCGCCGCACCAGCTTTCTGTTCAAATGAGCACAGCACAACAAGGTGAGTCCAACAATGTTTTGTATGCTGCTGCACAAATGATGTAATATACCGGGGAGATATGTATACTGTAGCTAAGAAAGTAATACTAAGTGTATATTGTTTAGTCAGCTGTTAGTAGCCCATGTGCCTCACCCTCATAACTTAGCCTACTGCTCTGACTTGGTGGTGCACATGTAGCCTATAGCCTGTTTTAGAGAAACGTCATTGAATATTGTAAGAGCTTTCATTGTTTGCTTATATGCCCCCTTTTTATCATACGGTTCTGACTTGGTGTACAGGGAGAATACTGTAAGAACGGCCCATGTTCTGAATTCTGTAGCTGCACATTTCAAAAGTGCTGAACAAATAGTTATATTGACTACATCTGTCCTAGGTCACTCGTTAATTTATTAATGAAAATAACAGATTGCCTCTTATGCGCTTGTTGTCCCCTTATGCCATAGTTTGTACATCTCAATTGTCAGTAGAAACCACATTGGTTTAAGCAGGACAGCCATATTTTTTTTAAATGCAGTAAATGAGGCTGATTGAACTGTTTCACTGCTAAACAAAGCTCCGCTGATAGCCAGGTGTAACAGTGGTATAGTGCAATTAATGTATTGTTTAGTGTTGTGTTTATGCTGGCATGCATCACACATTTTTTTTTTGCCCCACAAAGATTTAAATGCTAAAATCACCACTTCAAGTGTCTGAGAAGCATCAGCAAAAGAATTTTCTGTTGTGTCACCATTTGATTTATGGAGCTTGATTACTCCTGACAGGAGTAGAGTCTGTGTACAGTATCTATCCCTCTGATGACCAATACCAAACCAGAGAAACACACACCTCAATTATGGAATTGTCTGGACTCTGAGGAAATGATCATCCTAAAGTTAAACCAAAGGCAAAATCCTGGTATTTATTCACATGAAGTGAGAAACACTAGCTTGTGCATTCATTATGAATGATTTCACATGCAAAAATGCACCTTACTGTCACGTCCTGACCATAGTAAGTTGTTATTTTCTATGGTAGAGTAGGTCAGGGCGTGACAGGGGGTGTTTGTCTATGTTTTGTATTTCTATGTTCAGTTTCTAGTTTACGGCAGGTGACCATATGATCCAATGTCTCATTATTATTATTTTTTATTTTCCTCTTTATGACTTATTTACTGTATGTTTGTATATATAATATATATATTTTTTAAATTACGCTTGTCTGTTACTGTCACTTTGTCATATTGTTGTCTAATATCTTTTCACTTTTGTTATGAATGTTCTTAATTGGAAAATGCTAAAATAAAATCTTCAAAATAAAAAAAATGCAACTATTGCCTTTCTGTCTCTTTGAGTCAACTACTTACCACCTTTTATGCACTGCAGTGCTAGCTAGCTGTAGCATATGCTTTCAATACTAGATTAATTCTCTGATCCTTTGATTGGGTGGACAGTTCATTTCTCATAACAAGAATAGACGAGTTTCAGAAGAAAGTTCTTTGTTTCTGGCCATTTTGAGCCTGTAATCGAACCCACATATGCTGATGCTCCAGATACTCAACTAGTCTATAGAAGGCCAGGTTTATTGCTTCTTTAATCAGACAACAGTTTTCAGCTGTGCTAACATAATTGCAAAAGGGTTTTCTAATGATCAATTAACCTTTTAAAATTATAAACTTGGATTAGCTAACACAACATGCCAATGGAACACAGGAGTGATGGTTGCTGATAATGGGCCTCTGTGAGCTTATGTAGATATTCCATTAAAAATCTGCCATTTCCAGTCATTTACAACAAAAACAATGTCTACACTGTATTTCTGATCAATTTGATGTTATTTTAATGGACAAAAATGTGCTTTTCTTTCAAAAACAAGGACATTTCTAAGTGACCCCAAACATTTGAACGGCAGTGTTTATATTATGACATTGTCTTTTTCTCTGAAAATCATTGTAACGTGGTTAACCTTAAAAATCTAAATGAAATGTATTCAAATCTAACAGTTAAAATTCAATCAGAGAGCACCCTTAGATCGGCTGCACCTGACCGTTGCACTTGAATCATTCCCATGGTGAATGGCTATGCCCGCTATAATATGAAACCACACACTATTGCAGAGACTTTGATATAACTGGCCCAATTTATATGGTGAAAACAATATGTGGGGAGGCAGAGGCACAGAAACTCACATCAATACCTTTGTCGGATAACACTGTGAAACTAAGAATTTATGCTATAGCTAGCAATCAAGAGGAAAGTCTGACTTAACGACTCAAAAACTCCCCACCTTATGCTCTCCAAATGGACGTATTTCTGTCTGTAATATAAAGCTCTTTTGTGGGGGAAAACTCCTTTTGATTGGCTGGTCCTGACTCCCCAGTGGGTGGGCCTGGCTGCTAAGTGGGTGGGCCTATGCCCTCCAAGGCCCACCCATGGATGCACCCCTGCCCAGTCATGTGAAATCCATAGATTAGGAGATTCAATTAACTGATTTCCTTCTATGAACTGTAACTTAGTAAAATCTTTGAAATTGTTGTATGTGGCGTTTATATTTTTGTTCAGTATATTTAAGTATGCATTAAGGTGTCTTTAATAGAATACACATGGCAAAAACCAATGTAGACATTAATAAATGCATTTATATAGATTCCAAAATATTTTTTACAATGATGGGGGTGCAAAGATGGAGGCATGGTGGTTTCAAAACAGCACCCACTGTCAGTTTTCTGAGGTATATATAAACCATTGGTTGGAACCAAAAAATATATAAAAACATTTTCCTTAAAGCATCATTTTGGAAACTACTAATGTTACTGTCCCCACTACAACAACAAAAAATATTTAAATAAACATAATTTTTGTCCTTGAAACATTCTACAATTTCATTCATTCCTATGGAAGACTGCGTTTCTGAGGAGTGCCAATTTGGCGCCTTCAAAGCCTCTCCATGGCCAAAACATAGCATCAGCAATCCAGGGTTAATATGTCGTTGATTGGAACGCGTCATCTGACCCGTAGCTTTACATAAACAGTGAGATGCGCAGTTACTTAACACGATTTTTTCCTCATTCATTCATACTGAGGATACAGTTGAGTCCCTTCTTCTTCACAACAAATCCATTGTAGCTAGGGTTGTGCAACTCCGATGCTTGGTCGTTTTCGATGTATTTCATTTGAACGTTGTCTAGGGCCTACAGGAAGGAACATAACGAGACGAAACATGGAGAAACGCAGCGGGACAACTTCTACAAAAAGAAAAGCTTCCTCATCTGAGACAAGTTTTCCAGACTGCAAAAAGCTGAAATCGAAGGATAGTGGCAAGACTAGCGCAAATAAAGCTCTGAACAAGGGTAAGTGAGTGAGTCACGGTTTTGAGTCGGGTACAACGTGGCCTAAGGTCTGCCTACTATGCTGCATAGAAAATGGCCGTGCTCCAGAGCATCAAAACGACTATCAACAAATCACTATTCATCATAAATAACGACTCATTATTAGTCAGTCAGTCACAATTTAACCACGATACATTGCGGGTTTGATCTTCTTGAACACGGCCAATGGTTAAAAAAAAATAATAATACGTTAGCCACCTAAAATAATTTTACTTTCCCACAGAAAAGGTTAAAATGGAGAAGGACTCAAGCAAGAAAAAACACAAATTCTTGGGTAGTTCAGAAGTTTCTCTAAATTCTAAAGATGCAAGCCAGAAGATGATTCGGGATGGATGCCTAGAGGTTTCAAAGAATGACAAAGGACAACTTGTTTTTAAAGGTATGCCTACATATGCAACTCTGTTTAAACACATGGACATTCATTCCACAGAAGGCTCGGTGACAAGTAATTTTTCTTAGACTTCCCACAGTTCCAACCTAACATGTCACCCAAAGAAGTACTTCAAGCTGGCAGCTTTGGTGGTACCTACTTCAGACCAATATACTCAAGTGTCACAAGTGAGTAGCCTATCCCACACAAATCTAAAATCATTACTTTGGATGTTATGACTTAATTACTAATGTAGGTTAACCACTTTACTAATCACACCTTTTTTGTTTCTTTCATCATAGAACAAAATTACAAAGATGAATGGAAGGAACTCCCTGAGGATTGGCTGAAAGGTTTGAACATTCCCACACAGGTGATTATACGAAACCAAACCTACTCTACACACTGACTGCGTTTAGACCTACCAAACCAAATTAACGCTAAAACACCTATGAACACATTCATTGTAATAGACACCCAAACAAGACTGAACAATTAAAGCTGATTGGTATAATGCAGAAATAAAGCATTATAAGACTTGTCATAAGCATGCCCACCAATGTTGTTATGATCGCATAATGATCCTGACCAAGTTAGACTTTTTGAGTCATTTGGAAATTTGCAGAAATATATGAACCGATATTTTCCTTGCCAAAAAAAACAGATACCGATATCCGATATTTAAAATTTTAGTGGCCTTTTTAGCATTCTAGTACAGTTAAATAGTTAACACACATGGACGCAGCGCTCTAAGGCACTGCATCTCAGTGCAGGAGGCTTCACTACATTCCCTGGTTTGAATCCAGGCTGTATCACATCCGGCCATGATTGGGAGTCCCATAGGGCGGCGCACAATTGGCCCAGCGTCGTCCGGGGTAGGCCATCATTGTAAATAAGAATTTGTTCTTAACTGACTTGCCTAGTTAAATAAGGGTTACACACACACACCACACTGACCAAAAAAATATTTTGTTGTCATTTACCAGTAAAACATAATCAAAACCTAGTTCTTTCATTTACTTGCTGTGCTGTTTCGTTGTTCATTTATTCAGTCGTTTCATTCTCAACCAGGATTTCTATGGAATGCCATTTGGGTCTTTGCGTGTCAAAAAGATACAGGTCAAATAACACTATTTGACCAATCAGGACCTGAATATGACTGCACGTCACATAATTTAACGTGTTCATACATTTTTGACGTAGTTATTACACATTGATATCACTCGTATTTCATATGTCACAACGATTCATCGATCCGTATGCTATGATGCTGGTGAAGTTGTCTCGCGTACCTACAGTGCTGGTCATTTAAAAAAAAGCTAGCTAGCTAGCTCATGGATGCAAGCAATGTTCTTCCCCAAAAACATAGCAAAACGCCATCTGTTTCAGTAGCTATATAGTTAGCTAGCTAACTATATAGCTAGTTGTTATCATCTAAAATAACCCTAATTTATAAGACAGTTCTTATTTGATTAATGGTGGTCAGACCCATCTATGTGAAGCTAGCCACAATAAGGATCAGCCACAAAAGTATGTCATTGACAGTGATGCAAATTAATACAAATAGTAGAATTATGCCATAATTGAATAGATCATGCTAAACGAGTTTGGAATGTTATAGAAAATCAAAAATCGGTTGAAATCACACTGGATGTATTATACTTTAGAATTGCATTGAGGGCATACTTATTTCACTGTACAGCCTTACTTATGGATTGTGGATGAATTACATGGGGTATCAGTCTACTCAGTGACAGCCAGAAAACATTAGCGTATTACTGTGTAACTCTGGTAGGTCAAAATTGGAAAAATAGCGCACTTGGTAGTGTGTACCGGTGCTCGACCAGTCGCGAGAAATCCAACATCACCCACAACAGAGAATGGTTGATTGTCAAGGGCAATGGATTCCATTATCTTGGCATTAATGGATTTCGCCTTTGAGTTGTCTCGCTGAAATGTTCTTACTCTTTCAAATGACTGCTCGACTTGTTGACTGCTCGATCCACACAGCAGACATTGTGGGCTAGGTTAGGAATGCTGTGTTGCACATGTAGCGCAAAATTTTACGTGACATCATTACGTCATGTACCTACGTTATATAGGTATGCACGTCAGCTTTGATTTTTTTTGGAAAACTTTGGTTTTCCACATCGGCATTAAACTAGACATCGGGCCGATACTGATGTTGGCATTTTTAGCTAATATCGTCCGATTCTGATATGTTCACTGATATATCGTGCATCCCTACTAATAAGACATTACAAAGCCAGGCTCACACTGCTTATAATAAATAATGCATTATGTGTTTCCCCATACAGGTGGCCTCATCAACATGCAGAGAGAGTGTAAACACATACAAAGTGAAGTGTGGAGGCAGTCTAGAAATGTGGGAAAGCAGTGGATGGATTGTAACCCAGGATCCCTATGGGTGGTTTCAGTGGTACTGCAGGTATTTGCAGAATATATACAGTACATTCAGACTGGGTATAATAAGGCTCCTTTCTATTCTCCTACATTAGTGTCTTCTTACTCTGAAATGTAAATTCCCTACAGGTTTTACCATGGTCGGCGTACTAAGGATGATGAGCGTCAGATCGGGCGATGGGCAAAGTGTGCTGGGGTAAAAGGCCGGTGGAGAAATAATCTTATCGCCAAAGTAGTCCGGTCAGGCTGTGGCTTTGACAACCCAACAATCTCTCCTGTGGTCAGACAGACATTACAGCACTGGGGTTACCGACTGACCAAGGAGGACTACAAGGAGGGTGCCAAGAGGGTTAAGCCAAAATAACTGTGCACCCTGCTTGTATTCATTATATGGGTACAGTAGGGAGGCTGGTGGGTGGAGCTATAGGGCGGGCTCATTGTAATGGCTGGAAGGAATTTAAATGGAACGTTATCAAACAGATCAAACATATGGAAACGACATTTGATTCCATTTATTTAATTCCAGCCATAACAACGATCCCATCCTCCTATAGCTCCTCCCACCAGCCTCCACTGGGGTACAGAAATAAGTGCACGAGTTTGACTGTTTTATTTGCAAACGTGTGTTTGTGGTGTTTTTGATACTGGAAATGCAATGTTTGTGGTGTTTTTGATACTGGAAATGCAATGTTTAACTTTAATGTGACTTAAAAAAAAAAATGTATACCTAACTCCATTTCTTGGAGCTTCTGTCTAATTGTTATTCTCATGCGTATTTCACCTCTTATGAAGTGGGTATTGTGCGCTGCAAAAAGAATATGAGCTACAGCGCTCACCAGCTTGTAGTCCTAAAACCCGGAAATGAGTTACCTCTGGATTGTTCAGCCATCTCGAAGGGAAGAAAGTATAGGGTTTTGGAATAATCGCTAAAAATAAGGCGATGTTATACGTTTTGTTCTGTGATATAATAGCAGTTATGTAAAAAGGGCTTTATATGTACATTTGAGTTAGTTAACATACAAATCCTTTATGAATTATCCAGTGATTTTAGCATGTAAATCTTGGTGGGGCAAACAATTAAAACATTTGTTTTAATGCATGCCAGCAAAGCCACTACACAACATTAAACAATACATTCATTGCACTATAACGGCGACAAACAGTGCCCACAACCTGGTAGGGCCTACTTTAAGCTGTCTCAACAACCCAACACCTTACCACTGCTAAACCTGGGCCCTGTTTCAGAAAGCAGGTTTAACAAACTGAGTTTAAACCTGAACTCTGGGTTGACTAATTCTGAGCTCTCAAACTCTTGAGTTTTTGGTTTCAGAACAGGTGATAACAATTAGTTAAATCAACTGAGTTAAGTTAACCCAGAGTAAAGCATGTGCATGAGGAGATTAAAAGCCCTCATCAATGGAATGCAGATAACATGATTCATCATGGCAACAGGAGAAAAAAGGGCTCGAACCTCCTATTTCTCTCCCTAGTGGAGTTAGAAATATTAATGAATGCGTATGCAGAATTTGAGTATACATTACCGTTAAAAAGTTTGGGGTCACTTAGAAATGTCCTTGTTTTTGAAAGATAAGCAAACATTTTTGTCCATTAAAATAACATCAAATTGATCAGAAATAGTGTAGACGTTGTTAATGTTGTAAATGACTATTGTAGCTGGAAACGGCTGATTTTTAATGTACAGAGGCCCATTATCAGCAACCATCACTCCTGTGTTCCAATGGCATGTTGCGTTAGCTAATCCAAGTTCATAATTTTAAAAGGCTAATTGATGATTAGAAAACCATTTTGCAATTATGTTAGCTCAGCTGAAAACTGTTGTCTGATTAAAGAAGCAATAAAACTGGCCTTCTTTAGACTAGTTGAGTATCTGGAGCATCAGCATTTGTGGGTTCGATTACAGGCTCAAAATGGACAGAAACAAAGAACTTCCTTCTGAAACTTGTCAGTCTATTCTTGTTCCTTGAAATAAAGGCTATTCCATGTGAGAAATTGCCAAGAAACTGAAGATCTTGTACAACGCTGTGTACTACTCCCTTCACAGAACAGCGCAAACGGGCTCTAACCAGAATAGAAAGGAGTGGGAGGCCCCGGTGCACAACTGAGCAAGAGGACAAGCACATTAGAGTCTAGTTTGAGAAACAGACGCCTCACAAGTCCTGAACTGGCAGCTTCATTAAATAGTACCCGCAAAACACCAGTCTCAGCGTCAACAGTGAAGAAGGTGACTCCAGGATGCTGGCCTTCTAGGCAGAGTTGCAAAGAAAAAGACATCTCAGACTGGCCAATAAAAATGAAAGATTAAGATGGGCAAACACAGACATTGGACAGAGGAAATCTGCTTAGAAGGCCAGTATCCCGGAGTCGCCTCTTCACTGTTGACGTTGAGACTGCTGTTTGGCACATGACTTACAATGAAACTAAGTAGACCTGGCACTGTGAAATTCAATGTCATTTTTTTGTGTTCCTATAGCTCCCTATGAAACAGCTGTACAAGGTGTACTTGGAGAACCAAATTGAAAAATGTAATTTAGAAATTGACCACATAAGGCTGCAGATGCAAAAGATAGAAATACAACTGCTGGAACATCAGTTAAAGGTGAGTGAGGTGCCCACAGGTGGATGATTTTACTTGTTTGAACAACATCATAAAAAATATTAACTACTGTATTTGTACTTGCAGGAAATAAAGAAGACTTAAATAAAAAGAAAGGCATATTGTCTTTATTTGACACTGGGGAGGTGATGGGTCAATCAGAAAATATGGTAGCATATTCTGTCTCTGACTGCTCTTCCATCTCGTGCATCAGCAGGGTGGTCAGGATCGTTCACTGGTTGAGTAGGATATTGTTCTCTTCTAATTGTGGCAATGTGGAGAATCACACATGCCACAATAATGTCACATTCCCTTTCTGGGGTAACCCTGAGCCTACAAACGCACTGGAACCGGGCCTTGAGCATCCCAATGGTCATCTCTACCCTGGCTCTTGGCCTGCAGTGAGCCAAGTTATAACGTTGCGGTGGTCAGAAACAGACTCCATGAGGGTGGTATGAGGGCCCGACGTCCACAGGTGGGGGTTGTGCTTACAGCCCAACACCGTGCAGGACGTTTGGCATTTGCCAGAGAACACCAAGATTGGCAAATTCGCCACTGGCGCCCTGTGCTCTTCACAGATGAAAGCAGGTTCACACTGAGCACATGTGACAGACGTGACAGAGTCTGGAGACGCCGTGGAGAACGTTCTGCTGCCTGCAACATCCTCCAGCATGACCGGTTTGGCGGTGGGTCAGTCATGGTGTGGGGTGGCATTTCTTTGGGGGGCCGCACAGCCCTCCAAGTGCTCGCCAGAGGTAGCCTGACTGCCATTAGGTACCGAGATGAGATCCTCAGACCCCTTGTGAGACCATATGCTGGTGCGGTTGGCCCTGGGTTCCTCCTAATGCAAGACAATGCTAGACCTCATGTGGCTGGAGTGTGTCAGCAGTTCCTGCAAGAGGAAGGCATTGATGCTATGGACTGGCCCACCCGTTCCCCAGACCTGAATCCAATTGAGCACATCTGGGACATCATGTCTCGCTCCATCCACCAACGCCACGTTGCATTACAGACTGTCCAAGAGTTGGCGGATGCTTTAGTCCAGGTCTGGGAGGAGATCCCTCAGGAGACCATCCGCCACCTCATCAGGAGCATGCCCAGGCGTTGTAGGGAGGTCATACAGGCACTTGGAGGCCACACACACTACTGAGCCTCATTTTGACTTGTTTTAAGGACATTACATCAAAGTTGGATCAGCCTGTAGTGTGGTTTTCCACTTTAATTTTGAGTGTGACTCCAAATCCAGACCTCCATGGGTTGATAAATTGGATTTCCATTGATTGTTTTTGTGTGATTTTGTTGTCAGCACATTCAACTATGTAAAGAAAAAAGTATTTAATAAGATTATTTCTTTCATTCAGATCTAGGATGTGTTGTTTAAGTGTTCCCTTTATTTTTTTGAGCAGTATATATATATATATATATATATATACAGTGCCTTGCGAAAGTATTCGGCCCCCTTGAACTTTTCGACCCTTTGCCACATTTCAGGCTTCAAACATAAAGATATAAAACTGTATTTTTTTGTGAAGAATCAACAACAAGTGGGACACAATCATGAAGTGGAACGAAATGTATTGGATATTTCAAACTTTTTTAACAAATAAAAAACTGAAAAATTGGGCGTGCAAAATTATTCAGCCCCCTTAAGTTAATACTTTGTAGCGCCACCTTTTTCTGCGATTACAGCTGTAAGTCGCTTGGGGTATGTCTCTATCAGTTTTGCACATCGAGAGACTGAATTTTTTGCCCATTCCTCCTTGCAAAACAGCTCGAGCCCCCCTCAGTGAGGCTCCCTGCGAGCCTGGCAGTCGCGTTTGTGAACAGCAGTTTTCAGTTCTTTCCACAGATTCTCGATTGGATTCAGGTCTGGACTTTGACTTGGCCATTCTAACACCTGGATATGTTTATTTGTGAACCATTCCATTGTAGATTTTGCTTTATGTTTTGGATCATTGTCTTGTTGGAAGACAACTCTCCGTCCCAGTCTCAGGTCTTTTGCAGACTCCATCAGGTTTTCTTCCAGAATGGTCCTGTATTTGGCTCCATCCATCTTCCCATCAATTTTAACCATCTTCCCTGCCCCTGCTGAAGAAAAGCAGGCCCAAACCATGATGCTGCCACCACCATGTTTGACAGTGGGGATGGTGTGTTCAGGGTGATGAGCTGTGTTGCTTTTACGCCAAACATAACGTTTTGCATTGTTGCCAAAAAGTTCGATTTTGGTTTCATCTGACCAGAGCACCTTCTTCCACATGTTTGGTGTGTCTCCCAGGTGGCTAGTGGCAAACCTTAAACGACACCTTTTATGGATATCTTTAAGAAATGGCTTTCTTCTTGCCACTCTTCCATAAAGGCCAGATTTGTGCAGTATACGACTGATTGTTGTCCTATGGACAGAGTCTCCCACCTCAGCTGTAGATCTCTGCAGTTCATCCAGAGTGATCATGGGCCTCTTGGCTGCATCTCTGATCAGTCTTCTCCTTGTATGAGCTGAAAGTTTAGAGGGACGGCCGGGTCTTCGTAGATTTGCAGTGGTCTGATACTCCTTCCATTTCAATATTATCGCTTGCACAGTGCTCCTTGGGATGTTTAAAGCTTGGGAAATCTTTTTGTATCCAAATCCGGCTTTAAACTTCTCCACAACAGTATCTCGGACCTGCCTGGTGTGTTCCTTGTTCTTCATGATGCTCTCTGCGCTTTAAACGGACCTCTGAGACTATCACAGTGCAGGTGCATTTATACAGAGACTTGATTACACACAGGTGGATTATATTTATCATCATTAGTCATTTAGGTCAACATTGGATCATTCAGAGATCCTCACTGAACTTCTGGAGAGAGTTTGCTGCACTGAAAGTAAAGGGGCTGAGTAATTTTGCACGGCCAATTTTTCAGTTTTTTATTTGTTAAAAAAGTTTGAAATATCCAATAAATTTCGTTCCACTTCATAATTGTGTCCCACTTGTTGTTGATTCTTCACCAAAAATTACAGTTTTATATCTTTATGTTTGAAGCCTGAAATGTGGCAAAAGGTCGAAAAGTTCAAGGTGGCCGAATACTTTCACAAGGCACAGTATATATATGGTTAAAGTGGGACACAATGCAGATAGATCATTCATCTTCACAATATTTTCAGCCCTTATATCATTCATATGACACATCGTGGACATGCTCTCAGTTCAGGAAACGAATTCTTTGTGTTGCACTTCGTTTTTTTGCCAATATATGCTAGTCATATATGTTCATCATATATGCATAGTCACTTTAACCATATCTACATGTACAGACTACCTCAATCAGCCTGACTAACCGTTGCCTGTATGTAGCCTCGCTACTGTATATAGCCTGTCTTTTTACTTTTGTTTTATTTCTTTACATACCTATTGTTAACCTAATACATTTTTTGCACTATTGGTTAGAGCCTGTAAGTAAGCATTTCACTGTAAGGTCTACACCTGTTGTATTTGGCGCACGTGACAAATAAACTTTGATTTGATTTGATCGATTGTGTAGAAAAACAGAAACCCTCAAACAGATAATCATCAGGGAATGATAAAACATCCAAGCGGGGTCTGATTACCCTCTCCCAACGGAGATTTCTGCAGAGTATTTGTGCTTCAATATCAACTGGCTCTTCAAGAAAAGGACACGCCATGTCTGACACCTCCTTCAGTCTGCAGGCTTCAGCTAAAGAGGAGGAGAAACTCAGGGTTAGTTGAAGAAAACCTGCCAGCGAGCAGGTTAGCTTCACGGAGTATGTTGCTATAGTAACTGACTCATAGTTAAGCTGAACTGGCTTTGTCAAACCGAAAACCCAGAGTTTCCTTCAACTCTGGGTCAACTAACTCTGAGTCACTAAACCCGCTTTCTGAAACAGGGCCCCGGCTATCAGCAGAGCCTTGTTTGGCAGCGAAACAGTTAATTCAGCCTAATTTTAAAAAACAGCTGATATGGCTGACTTGCTTAAACAAATGTGGTTTCTACTGACAATTGAGCTGTACAAACTATGGCATAAGGGGACAACGAGTGGATAAGAGGCAATCTGTTATTTCGATTAAGACAATAATGAGCGACCTAGGACGGACGTAGTCAGTGTAACTATTTGTTCAGCACTTTTGAAATGTACAGCGTCAGAATTGAACATGGGCCGTTATTACCATATTCTCCATGTACACCAAGTCAGAACCATATGAAAAATAAAGGGGGTATATAAGCAGACAATGAAAGCTCTTACAATATCTGATGGTGACATTTCTCTAAACAGGCTATAGGCTACATGTGCACCGCCAAGTGAGAACAGTAGGCGAAATTAAGAGGGGAAAATTGACAACATTTTTAGGGTGAGGGACAACACAACATACACTTAATATTACTTTCTTAGCTACAGTATACATATCTCCCTGGCATATTACATCATTTATACAGCAGCATAAAGACATTTTTAGACTTGCCTTGTTGTGCTGTGCTCACTTGAACAGGGAGGTGGTGCGGCGGTCCTTCGTGGGCAAATTTTGTCATCAAAGTCTGGCATTCTCTGGATTTATGGTGCTTTCAAGACAACTGGAAACTTGGGAAAAAAACAAGGTTGAATCATGATGATGTCAGTGATCTTCAGGTCGGAGCTCTTGAAAGAGGCCAGAATTCCCGACTTGGATGACCGTTCAAAACGTATTATCCCAACCGGAGCTCGTTTTTTTCCCCCAGAGTTCCCAGTTGTCTTGAACTCACTGAAGTCAGATTTCCCAGTTCCCGAGTTTCCAGTTGTTTTGAGCGTGGCAGATGTCATGCTGGATTGACAGCATGGCCAATGTTGAATGTTTATCCTTTTAAGCTTGGAAAAGAGACCTTACACCCAGACTTGGGACCACACACCCTGAATAGCAGATCAAGTTTGTATGCGGCTTTATTAACTCAATTATTTCATTTTTACATTGTTTGCAAACTGATATGTGGTATGTATTAATGCCAAAATAATATGCAAAACAGGTGTGAGAGAAAAATTGCAAGATGATGTTCTAATGTTGTAATTGCATCAAATGGTTGTTTTGAATTAGGGGTTGTTAGAACGCTCATCTGTGTGTGTTCTACTGAGGATGGGACTCTGGAAGATTTACGATGTCTTTGGGTGATACTGCATTCCAGAGCATGAGTTAATGTTTCTGTTCTATAAGGTACCAGGGAGAGATGACTCCCGTGCCAGACCTTGGTCTCTACACAATGAGAACTGTTTTTACAGCAGATACTGTCTGCTGTGAATTATAAGTATCTTTTATACAAATCTTAACCTTGTGACCCATTCCATACATCTGTTGTTTGTCATGTAGACAGAAGGAGGATGGACTTCGCTACAAAATACTGTGCCTCAAACCGGCTCGTTGAGTTCTCAGTGATCACCTCCAGGGGTGATTACCGACCAGCTCCATTAGTGCAGTAATTAAATAATAAAGTTTGATTGTTTTGAAGAAATCTAAAAGTCTCTCTTTTTGATTACAATAATCCACCAGACAGGCAATCAAAAATCTATACTTTTTTAAAGGTAGGCCTCAAAAACTTCCCTGAATGACAGGTCGCCACTGGAATTATGAAGCCTTTATGTGCTTGTTTTATAACATACATTTGTCAAAATTCACAAAAAGTGACTTTAGCTGATGAAGATTATCTCATAGAACAAAACGTATAAAATCTGCTAAGCCTGTGTTTACCACATTCCTTATTTTGGGCGTTTATCACAAAACGCCATTCATTTCCCTCAGGCTTTGTCCAACAAACCATGGCGGAGTTATTGGTGCCTACAAAAAGACACAGTTACAATTTATCTTACCCTTTAGCGTCGTACAAACTATAAACGTCATTTCCAGACAAAAATCAAAGAACGTTCAAATAGAATATGCACCAATCAGATTGTTAGATATGTTGTTCTCTATATAATTGACGGCAATTGTTCCAATCACTTCATGTCTTTACGACATCCCCCTTCTCTCCGTCAGCAAATCTACTTTCTCATGCGTTATCAAGGTTGTTTGTGAAATCCATTCTCTGTTCTTTGTATAGAGCGATTTTCCCTGCTACGTGCGTTGGAATCGTATTGACCAAAACATTTATTTTGGTAAAGGTATGAAGTAATGGTTGAATATACAAAAATTGTGCTTTCATCTGAGAAGTATCTTATATTAGTTAGCAATATGTTGGATTAATTTGCTAGAAAAAAAACGAGTGTGCTAGTTAGCTATTGTTAGCTAGGAGTGAGGGTGATTAGCTTAGCTAGCTAGAGATGTTGCTAGCCAGCTTCCCAAATATATAAGGTAGCTAACAGCTAGCTATCGTTAGTTATCGAACGTGTGCTACTACGTTTTAGTTCGTAAACGGATTGTTTCAACATCGATGTTCGTTTGCTAATTGCCAATGCACGCCTTGAACTAGTTAGCTAGCTAGTTAGGTGGCTTTCAAATTCGGCTAGTTAACGTTAACGCGTTAGGTAGTCGCTTTACTCTATCTTGACAACTTAACTAACTAGCGATGTCGCATTTCATTACTTAGCCGATAGTAACGTTATCTCTCAAAACGCCACTCTACCATCTACTATTTGCTTGTTAAACGTTAACCAAAAATATTTTAGACTTTGTGAAATGATCAGTTAACGTTATATAACTAACTGAACACTTACAATAGCTAGTTAACGTTATATCGTTCATCTGGCTTTGGAATCTTTTCTTCATTTTTTTTCATAACTAGCTAACCCGATTATGTTCTCTATAATTAATGTAGTGACTGTGTTAATGACTGTCCTTTTTTATTAGATGCAAGGAAACTGGGGCCCCCGTGGTGAACAGCAGAATCATGGCCCATCTAGACACCAGATGGAAAGTCAGAAAAAACCTGGAGATAACAGCAATGGACAGCATGCAGATGAGCAGGAGAGCCCAAGTAAGATGGGATTCATTGCCTCCTGAGCCCTGTATTGGAAGGAAATGAAATCCTCCTATATTAGATGATTATAATATTTTGCTTCTCTGTAGATGCTGGGATAACCATAGATCTACAGAACTTCAGGAAACCCGGAGAGAAGACTTACACTCAACGTAGCCGTCTCTTTGTGGGAAATTTACCAACTGGTGTTACAGAGGCGGAGGTGGAGAAGTTGTTTTCCAAGTATGGCAAGGCAGCTGAGATTTTCATCAACAAGGACAGGGGGTTTGGATTCATTAGACTGGTAAGTTGCTAGTGTAGTGGATGACCAAGTGTATCTCTACTGCCTTACTGAGATCTGTAAATGCTGTCGCCCCGGATTCAGAATTGCCTTGGCATTTCCAGGTCAGTGGTATTGAGTGCCTCGAGTGAGTTGTTACGTTGAGAAGGGTTGTGAGTTCGCACCCCGGTCAGGTGGAATTTCCACTCTGTTGCAGCAGCATATTCAAGTGATGGAAGTTATATTCCTCAATCCTAAATTATATGGAAAACAGACTGGCTGGCTGACCTCACACATGATTTGCGCAACGAGGTGGCTGGAAGGTGTACATTATGAATCTGAACGGTCAGATAGCTAGCAACAATCTTGGCTTCGTTTCAGCACATATGTTATTGATACCATGGCATGTTTTGACTGTCATGTGCATGCTAATATGGCTAAAATTCGCTAACTAACTAACAACTCTAATGATGTATGTGAGACAAGCGCTCATTGTGCAAATGTTTTTGTTTTCAATTAACATTTGGAGACAAAATAGTTTACATGTTGTCTAAAGGCGTCTGCATGCTTCCCAGCCGAAACAGTTTGGAAGAGTTTGTGCATTTTATATGACAACATTTTGACATTTTGTGCTTCGGTGAGGGTTTTTTCAGCTGTTCGGGCGCGCACACTTTTTTTTTCTTCTGGAGGCAAGCCGAAGTCTACACCCCTTTGTTGGCAATTGGTCAGTGGTAGGGATGCTTCAATAGTCTTTGTCATTCAACCAGAGACAACTCATTTTCATGCACATTTTTTCATTGAGAAATACTGCAAACATATTAGATGTGAAATTGCGTGACTAAAATCTCATCTTAGATGCAGCGGTCTAAGGCACTGCATCTGTGCTAGAAGTGTCACTACAGACCCTGGTTCGATCCCGGGCTGTACAATTGGCCCAGCGTCGTCTGGGTTAGGGGAGGGTTTGTCTGGGGTAGGCCGTCATTGTAAATAAGAATTAGTTCTTAACTGACTTGCCTAGTTAAATGAAATTTCTGACTTTTGAGGAAGTGTGTGCTGGCTATGTCATCTCAAAATGGACAAACGGTGCTATTGTCGCTTTTTTCCCCTAGTTTTTCAAGCCAATGTTTTTTAAGGCAATATGCAAGAACTCTCGTTTGGCTAGCTGAGTTCGGTTGGGCGCCAGCCAAACTAATGCATGCTGATGCCTTAAGCCAACCCTGTCTGTTTTGCCCTAAGTGTTGGTTTTGTTGCTAAATAGCCAACCTTTCTATTTATGTGACCAATTTGGAAATGTTCTAATTTTATAATTTTCTACCAACAGGAGACAAAAACAGTGGCTGAGATTGCTAAAGCCGAACTTGATGAAACCTCATTCAGAGGCAGACAGTTGCGCGTGCGGTTTGCGACACATGGTGCTGCTCTAGCTGTGAGGAATTTGCCACAGTTCATTTCCAATGAGCTCCTGGAAGAGGCTTTCTCCTTCTTTGGCCAGATTGAAAGGGCCATAGTTATAGTGGATGATAGAGGGAGACCCACAGGAAAGGGGATTGTGGAATACACAGCCAAGCCTGCAGCAAGGAAGGCTCTGGATAGGTGTGCAGATGGAGCCTTTCTATTGACTGCGTAAGTATTATGCTGGAAATGTATTAAAACATGTTGTTTCAAATGCATTTGTTGTGAGGTTTTCAAAATGGCAGAAGTCGTCATGCTGATTGTTTTCTGCTTTCAGATTCCCCAGGCCAGTAACAGTCGAACCAATGGAGCAGTTTGATGAGGATGAGGGACTGCCAGAGAGGATTGTAAACAAAAACCAAGTTTTTCACAAGTGAGTAATCATACGGAGTTGGCATACTTTCTCAGAATGCATTGGTCAGAACTGTGTGTACAACAATCTCACACTTTGCTGCTGAAAAGAGGTACAATCCATAACTTGAAAATGTTGCGTACTGAGCTGTTTCTCTTATGTAAAACCTCTCCGCCAGGGAGCGGGAGCATCCACCAAGGTTTGCTCAGCCAGGGACATTTGAGTATGAGTATGCAATGCGCTGGAAGGCCCTTTTGGAGATGGAGAAGCAGCAATATGAGCAGGTCGACAGGAACATAAAGGAGGCTCAGGAGAAGCTGGAGCAGGAGATGGAGGCAGCCAGACATGAGCACCAGGTTGTCCTGATGAGACAAGGTATGCATGTATGGTCTCGGGCCACTCTAAAGACGCATATCAATACAAAGTTTAGGATACTGATGAACACAATGTTGTGTCTTATTGGAAAAGTGTCCTACCACCAGATTTAGCCTAGAGGTCAATCGCATACCACACCGCTTGAATGTAGTCCTGTTGGCAATTGATTCATATGTTTTAGGTCTTTTGACTGGGTTACTAACAAATGGGGTGTTCATCTCGTTATAGACCTGCTGAGGCGTCAGGAGGAGCTGAGGAGAATGGAGGAGCTCCATAACCAGGAGATGCAGAAGAGGAAGCAGATGGAATTGCGTCAGGAAGAGGAGCATCGCAGGAGGGAAGAGGAGATGAGGATGCACACCGAGGAGAGGATGAGGAGGCAGCAGGAGGGCTTCAAGGGGAACTTCCCTGGAAATGTGAGTCCTTGCTTCTTGACACTGCTTAAATGCACAGATTTATTCCTCAATACACAGAAATGAAAGTTGCCTAAAATGTTTCTAAGCATCTTAACAATTGTTTTGTTTGTGGTTACTGGTATTCAGCAATTGGAAAAAGGACAAGTATTTGCTTAAATAAAAAACAATTTTGGTTGGGTATTCTGGAAGATGTATATTGTTTAATGTATCTGATTTAAGAAATACCTTGAATGTGTTTTTATCTTCTTTTTTTGTGGGAGCAGGAGATGCGGATGCACATGCAAGGTAAGTTTTCCATTAGCGGTCAGATCTTCACTGAGCTATCAAGGGCACCATGTTATCTAGTATATATTGCATTGGTTTGCAGATGTGCTGTCTGTCTTGGTTTGGTGTAGGTCAAGGAATGAACAGAAACTCAATGGGTGGTGTTGAAGGAAAGCCCAGCGGGCCCAACCCTGGAGCTGCCAACATGCCTGCTGAGAACCCCCCTTTAATGGTAATATAAGAGACCACTTAGAATAACAAACAATATATTTACATACCAAGATTAACTAATTTATTGTGCCAAAGAGAACATAAACATGTTTTTGATCATTTCACCGCTGGTGTCCTAATAGTGTCATGTAAATATACTGCTGCAACAGACTCACTTTCATTTGTCATTGTCACTGATGTTATGCATTTTCTGTTTTTTCCCCAGCAGGGGGCAGGAAACGACACCATGCCCGTAGGAGGCCAACCTGGCTTCGCAAGAGGCCCTGGCCAAGGCCCTGCTGACTTTTCCAACAAGCGTCGCAGATTCTAAAATGGTCAATTCAACTTTTTTTACTTTTCAAACTGTACTATATTTTAAGTCATACATGGATTATTACATTTTATGTACTGTGAAAAATTGTATGGGGATTTTTTTTTTTAAGTGTCAAGTTGGCATTTTCGTATTTCAGATGAATACTGCTTCTGTATAGACTTTCTTTTTATTCCTCAAAACCAGTGGTGTAGTGGAGGGTAAACGCAAATGCATTGCAAATGTGTGGAGTGTTGCTTTTTTTCATCGTGACCGGCGATCAGTTTACCCAGCTATTTTTATACCACTACACCACTCCTCAAAACAATGTACTTTTATATAGCAATAGTACATTTGTCACGCTCATTCTCTCTCTAGGCCTTTCTGAACAGCTTTAAATAAAATCTTAATTCCATGTAGGTTTTTTTGGTACTTTTTCATGTTTTAATGTTCATGTTAACTGTTAGAATGTAATCCTTTCCTTCAAAAGGCTGGTTCAGCGACGGTATAGAAGACATGCATAAGAGGACAATGTAGTTACAAGTATGATTTGAAGACTTGGTCTTTAAAGCATTTCGATTTTTACTAAAGCACTGCTACACATCAGTGAAAATGATATAAAAATAGTATAAAGGTATTTGAGTGAAGCATACCATTGTTCCTATGGTCTAATGTACTGTAAAATAGGGTGTTACTCTTATTGCCACTTAACTCGTGTTTGTCTAACAGTTCAACTTTTTGCCAGTCTACAACTCACATTGACAAACTGCGCTTGACATTTATTTACAGATCAAAACAAAAGGGTAATTCCCTATTGATTTGACGTTCATCAGATCTGTCAGTAATATCTTTCTTTTATAGTTGCCGTTAAATGGAAAAAAGCAAGCTACGAGGTATTCCATGTTTCCAAGGGCAGCAGGAATATGATGTGGCAGGACATCAGGCTTGAACCCACAGCATACTGTTTAGTGCAGACCTTAATTTAGCCATGAGACAGTCTTTTGTTAGCTTGAAGTGTAGACTTAGCCTGCATGTTAACTACAAGCAACCATCCAAGATCTCAGAAAGTAGGGATGTATCCTAATTCAAGCTTGGACCACATTGGTCTATCTGTAGAGAAAAAGGGGAATGAATAGAACACTAATATTCTGTATATTTGAGAGAACTTTAGTTGTTTCTACCCATCGATGCAATACAAGGTGGTCAATTTTGAAATGAGGTAATGCATCAGCAGTTTCTCTTGTCATTGCAGAACGTGAGAGTTTATTTAGAACTTGTCAAATGTCCAGATCAACTAGCCCATGTCAGCTAATGTTTTTTAGCCTGTTGATTTTGCTGTAATGTTTGAGTCATGCATTAGCAATCGGCCAACAAGAGGGGACAGAGCTTGTGGCCATAGACTGTGCCACATCTATTTCATGAGTGAAAAGGTTTGGCAAGCTCCGCAGTAAGCCACTTAAAGGACAACACTAGCTCACTGTCAAGTGTCACTTCAAAAGCACCAGTGGATAATACTAGGGTGTGTAACCTTTAACTAGGTAAGAACAAATTCTTATTTACAATGATGGCCAAACCCGGATGACGTTGGGCCAATTGTACGCCGCCCTATGGGACTCCCAATCACGGCCGGATGTGAAACAGCCTGTATTCAAACCAGGAACTGTAGTGACGCCTTTTGCACTGAGATGCAGTGCCTTAGACCGCTGCACCACTCGGGAGCCAATCTCTAAGATGCTGCTGAATGAAAATGTCAGATGCATAATTGTAAACAATCACATTTAGCCCAAAACCAATAGTCTACTTTGCATAGTTGAAGATGGCGCAAAAAGCTACCGTGTTCTGTTGGCTCCATGACCATATTCCAGGAGTGTCCATTCCAAGTGCAGGGAATAGGTTTTGACCATTACCAATCAGTGATGGACATTTTGCAGTACAGTGACTTGTGAAAGTATTCACCACCCTTGGCATTTTTCTTTTCCTATTTTGTTGCTTTACAACCTGGAATTAAAAGGGATTTTGGGGGGGGGTTGGATCATTTGAGTTACACAACATGCCTACCACTTTGAAGATGCTAAATATTTGTGAAACAAGAAATTAGACAAAAACAACTTGAGTGTGCGTAACTATTCACCCACTGGGATTTTGGCCCATTGTTCAAGGAAAAACTGTTCCAGCTCCTTCAAGTTGGATGGGTTCTGCTGGTGTACAGCAATTTTTAAGTCATACCACATTCTCAATTGGATTGAGGTCTGGGCTTTGACTAGGCCATTCCAAGACATTTAAATGTTTCCCCTTAAACCACTCAAAGGTGTTGCTTTATCAGTATGTTTAGGGTCATTGTCCTGCTGGAAGGTGAACCTTTGTCTCAAATCTCTGGAAGACAAACAGGTTTCCCTCAAGAATTTCTCTGTATTTAGCACCATCCATCATTCCTTCAATTCTGACCGATTTCCCAGTCCCTGCCGATGGAACAACATCCCCACAGCATGATACTGCCACCACCATGCTTCACTGTGGGGATGGTGAGAGGTGTTGGGTTTGTGCCAGACATAGCATTTTCCTTGATGGCCAAAAAGCTCTATTTTAGTCTCTCGCATGCCTTTTGGCAAACACCAAATGTGTTTGCTTATTTTTTTTCTCTAAGCAATGGCTTTTTTCTGGCCACTCTTCCATAAAGCCCAGCTCTGTGGAGTGTACGACTTAAAGTGGTCCTATGGACAGATCCTCCAATCTCCACTGTGGAGCTTTGCAGCTCCTTCTGGGTTATCTTTACTCTCTGTTGCCTCTCTGATTAATGCCCTCCTTGCCTGAGCTGTGAGTTTTGGTGGGCGGCCCTCTCTTGGCAGGTTTGTGGTGGTGCCATATTCTTTCCATTTTTTAATAATGGATTTAATGGTGCTTCGTGGGATGTTTAAAGTTTTGGATCTTTTTTTATAACCCAACCCTGATCTGCACTTCTCCACAACTTTGTCCCTGACCTGTTTGGAGAACTCTTTGGGCTTCATGGTGCCCCTTGCTTAGTGGTGTTGCAGACTGAGGCCTTCAAGAACAGGTGTATTTTTACTGAGATCATGTGACACTTAGATTGCACACAGGTGAACTTTATTTAACTAATAATGTGACTTCTGAAGATAATTGGTTGCACTAGATCTTATTTAGGGGCTTCATAGCAAAGGGGGTGAATACATATGTGTGCACCATTTCTGTTTTGTATAATTGTTTTAAACAAGTTATTTTTCATTTCACTTCACCAATTTGGACTATTTTCTATGTCCATTACATGAAATCCAAACAAAAAATCCAGGTTGAAATGCAACAAAATAGGAAAACTGCCAAGGGGGATGAAATCTTTTGCAAGGCACTGTTGTAGTTTCCAATGTACCTAGAAGGAAAGAGGTATACCAAAACACAATGCAGATGAGACACAGATTAGCCAGCTAGATGAAGAATAATGTTAAAGTAATTTCTTCAGAGATACCCATTTATCAGTAAATTGTGTCATTGGATAGTTCTCCCCCGCTATTCTTATGCTAGAGTAAGACTGGCTAATAGGTTGAGACGGCTCTTTAAACATCTCGTTGTATCCGCAGGAAACACTGGGGAACTCATCTGTACACTATCCTGCAAGGTGAAGTGATGTTTTTATAAATTATGTTAACAATTCAAACTGGTGAAAATAAATTGCTATTAGCTACCAAAAACTCAAGTTCAGATCCAGAACCTCACTAGGATGCTCCACATTTGGCAGATTTGCCTGATCTGATCAGGCTGATGGCGTTTAAAGTCAGTGTCCACATTGTTGACAGATTGAGGAGCATCATGGTGATAAGAAAATATGTTGCTCAGGTACACATCTCGTAAAGTGACAACAGAAAAAAGTAAAGTAAGTATATAGGATAGTGTATTCTGCCATTGTTTCCCTCTTGCTATCTATCTAGCCAGCTACAGAGCTAACGGCAGTTCGGTAGCTAGGTCGAACCGGAATGAACTAAAACATATCAGGAATTATACTTGTAAACTCGACAGTTATGCTTCTCCAGCTCTGATTTTAGAATACACTGGGGTTTTAGCACCAGATCTCAAAGTTATAAACCATATTTGCTGTAATCATTATTTTGTACAATTATTTATTAGAGCAAGCCTACTTTCTCAGTCTTGCGCACACCAACTCTCCTGAACAAGCATGGCTGCATCTGCGTAAAATTGAAACCAGAGAAATTGTTGATATGCTCGAACACATGCGTGTGAGCCAATGTGCATCGAAAGAACATGCACACATAAAGTCAACCACCAATGAAATGGTGAGAAGGGCGGGCATTGCGTGATGACAAAAAAAACGCTTTTGAATCAGATGACCTAAAAAAAAAAATCTGTCTGGCCTTGTAGCTAGTACTAGCCGTTCTAATTATACTTCAGAGGTACTAGCTATTTGAGCTAGAAGTCTCTGGCAAAAGCGTGCCAACGACATTGTTGTAGAGATCTAGCTTGTAGCTAGCGGTTTCTCAATCGTGAACTCGAAATGTGGACGTGTAAAAACCTGTGGAAGAAGTTAGCCCCACTCGCCAGATCCTCTTCAACTTTGTGCCGGCAAAATGCAAGGGGAGTAGGTAAGTAACGTTAGCAGCTTGGTGAGCCCTGGATAGCCAGTGCAACTTGGAAACTGTGCAGTTGTTAGCCGGTTGGGTAGCCGGTTTCACTGTACACTACACCCCAAGTCAAACATGAACTACTTCAGTCTGATAACTTTGTTAGGGTAGCTAGTCAGTAACGTTAATGTGCAGCAAAATGCACTAACTACAGATTCGGCTAGCTAACGTTAATTAAGTGTCATATGTATGTAGGTAGGTAGCTAACTAGACAGACAGCTAACGTTAGCTAACTAGTTACTAACGTTAGATTAGTTAGCAGTAGTCAGGTGGGTAATGAAACACACGGGTATGTCTGCTAACTAGGATGAAATATTATCGCATTTAAACCGACGTGGCCCTGTCTTATCATAACTGTTGTGGCGCAACCTCCCCATGGCCATGTATTCCGCCAAGGTCGTTGCTAGAAAGCATGTCTACCGTGGCTACGTGGTGGGCACCGTCATCTCAATTTCATTGGACCATCGTGACATATTTTCTGCAGGAAAAAAGTTAAGTAAACCAGCTGAGCTAGATATGAACTTGAAACTTCAGTAATTTGTTATTCACATTTTGGGCGATATTCGAATGTTTGCAGAAATTATATAATTTGGGGAGGGGGGGCTGGGCTTGTAACACGGTCTCGGGTGCATATACACATAAACAGTCTGAAATAAACGTTATAATGTTAAACTGGATCATCCACCAGGTCTATATGTATTTTAGGAAGTATTGGTATGATTGAGCCATGAATCATTATCAGCCAGTCAGGTTATCTTTGCAGCTAAGGTCTTATTGAGATGGTGAGACAATGAACAGATTCAACTGATCTGTTAAACTACCTTTATGAAATCACCAGAATGATTGACTAGCGTCATCACTTGTCACATGCAGGCTATTTCTGTTTACATTATAACCATTAATCCACAGAAAAGTAATGTACTATTTGAGTTAGGCTAATGGAAAACACTACAGCAGGAGTCCTCAACTCTAGTCCAGGACAGCTACTATATGTTCAGGCTTTTGCTCCGGCCCAGCTTACTTAACACACACCTTGATTCATTTCAGTGTTGAACAATGACAGAAGACTGCCACTGGTTCCACAGGCCCACATGTCCTCAGGAACTCCAGGGAGTGGAGGGGACAACAACTTGTACTACCTTCTAGTGGGAGCAACCTGTGTAGGGGGAGGATTTTATGTAAGTAATAAGTGTCCTGCCCATTTATTTCAGTTATGCACACTAGTTTCAGTGCATTATACTTTTGTCTAATCACAATGTGAATGCAAAGGATTTTGATTGTAGTACTGTGAATCATGCTTTGTTGTGAAAGTGTACTGTCACGTGCACCTGCTTAGAGCTATAGGCTAGCTTTAAAAAAAACAAACAAAAAAAAACAAGTAGGGCAAATATATTGGACACCATAGGTCGTTGACCTTTGTAGCTGATGACTGTTTTAGTTCAGTCAAAATGTCATCAAGGCTTCAAACTGTAAGGTGCTATTTCAAGTCTGGTTGGCATTTGATGTCTTCTGGGTTTTGGCCAGAACTGTGTGGGTCACCCTATTAATGATTATGTATGGACTTTATTCAATGGAATTGAACAGTTGTTGTTGTCATTGCCCTCTTGCCTCATTCACCCATGTAGTACATGTCTTTTGACAGAGGCCTTTAAATACTGTGTGTTGGACCTTCTGGTTTTAAACCTGGCAAATGTAGTTATTTAAGATTCAAGTGAGTTGGGGAGGGGGGGGGGGGGGGGGGTCAAAAAGGGGCCTAGGTAGTCGGGCCTGGCAGCACGGCTGAATTTTAGATAACATTTTAGAGGCCCCCATTTTGGCAACGTAGAGAAAAAAAATGTAATGATAAAAAAAAAGCTAGTTTCCTGCAATTCTATGCATTTTGCTCTGGCTAATGCTGTTATTTTGCTCAAACATAATAACAAAATCAATACTGCTAAACGTGTGGTTTTTGGAATTTTCACTTCTCCCTGACTAGCTGTCTAGCTTTTATTTTGGTGATTTGTTAGTTCTCAATGATTATATTTAAAGAAAAAATACTGTGTTTTTCCATCCCGAAAGCAAATTTATTTTTACACTGTTTGGACATAGGCATCCTGAAAAAAAAAACGCAGGCGGCCTGCCCAAAGATTTCAATGGCAGAAAAATCCCTGAAAAGAGGATAAAGATGTAATGTTTTGTATCTTCACAGGCTTACCGCACCATCAAAGGAGACAAAGAGCGATATCAGGAACGAATTAATGAAATTGCTTCCAGACCAAATAAGGTAGTGCCAGAACAACCAATCACAGAGGCCCCAGGTGAGAAGGTTTGATTCATAACACACATTGGCAGTCTGAAGTCACGTCTGCATTTTTGGTCTTTACATTTCAACACAATTACCCTTGTGGTGTACATCTTGTCTTTCAGGCGAACAAGCTGCTGAAACTCCACAAGGTGAGAATTTTAGTTGCTTGCCGATAACAATCCTGTCCCCAACCCTTATGTCATACATTAACATGTAGTCTCTCTGTTTTATGTAACAATGTGCATGATGGTATAACATTAGTGGTCTGGTGAGAATTTAGCCCTTTATGATTATGTTGCATAGTTCAGATTAAAGCAAAATTGTTCTTCAATTTGACCCGGTGCGTTCTAGCTAGGCATTGAGTCTATTTTCGAGAAATTTTATAAACCAGTGTTCAAAACCTGGAATAAAGGATTATTTGATGACTTTTCTTAAGAGGAAAAACATGTAAGCCTAGTTATACAGTGCATTCGGAAAGTATTCAGACCCCTTCACTTTTTCCACATTTTGATACCATACAGCCTTATTCTAAAATGGATTAAATAGTGTTTCCCCCCCCCCCCCCACAAGCTACACATAATACCCCATGACAAAGCAAAAACGGGTTTTTAGAAATGTTTACAAATTTATATATACACTGCTCACACTATATACACACTAAAATAACACATCCTAGATCTGAATGAATGAAATAATCTTATTAAATACTTTTTTCTTTACATAGTTGAATGTGCTGACAACAAAATCACACACAAATAATCAATGGAAATCCAAATTATCAACCCATGGAGGTCTGGATTTGGAGTCACACTCAAAATGAAAGTGGAAAACCACACTACAGGCTGATCCAACTTTGATGTAATGTCCTTAAAACAAGTCAAAATGAGGCTCAGTAGTGTGTGTGGCCTCCACGTGCCTGTATGACCTCCCTACAACGCCTGGGCATGCTCCTGATGAGGTGGCGGATGGTCTCCTGAGGGATCTCCTTCCAGACCTGGTCTAAAGCATCCGTCAACTCCTGGACAGTCTGCGGTGCAACGTGGCGTTGGTGGATGGAGCGAGACATGATGTGCTCAATTGGATTCAGGTCTGGGGAACGGGCGGGCCAGTCCATAGCATCAATGCCTTCCTCTTGCAGGAACTGCTGACACACTCCAGCCACATGAGGTCTAGCATTGTCTTGCATTAGGAGGAACCCAGGGCCAACCGCACCAGCATATGGTCTCACAAGGGGTCTGAGGATCTCATCTCGGTACCTAATGGCAGTCAGGCTACCTCTGGCGAGGCACATGGAGGGCTGTGCGGCCCCCCAAAGAAATGCCACCCCACACCATGACTGACCCACCGCCAAACCGGTCATGCTGGAGGATGTTGCAGGCAGCAGAACGTTCTCCACGGCGTCTCCAGACTCTGTCACGTCTGTCACGTGCTCTGTGTGAACCTGCTTTCATCTGTGAAGAGCACAGGGCGCCAGTGGCGAATTTGCCAATCTTGGTGTTCTCTGGCAAATGCCAAACGTCCTGCACGGTGTTGGGCTGTAAGCACAACCCCCACCTGTGGACGTCGGGCCCTCATACCACCCTCATGGAGTCTGTTTCTGACCGTTTGAGCAGACGCATGCACATTTGTGGCCTGCTGGAGGTCATTTTGCAGGGTTCTGGCAGTGCTCCTCCTTGCACAAAGGCGGAGGTAGCGGTCCTGCTGCTGGGTTGTTGCCCACCTACGGCCTCCTCCATGTCTCCTGATGTACTGGCCTGTCTCCTGGTAGCGCCTCCATGCTCTGGACACTACGCTGACAGACACAGCAAACCTTCTTGCCACAGCTCGCATTGATGTGCCATCCTGGATGAGCTGCACTACCTGAGCCACTTGTGTGGGTTGTAGACTCTGTCTCATGCTACCACTAGAGTGAAAGCACCGCCAGCATTCAAAAGTGACCAAAACATCAGCCAGGAAGCATAGGAACTGAGAAGTGGTCTGTGGTCCCCACCTGCAGAACCACTCCTTTATTGGGGGTGTCTTGCTAATTGCCTATAATTTCCACCTGTTGTCTATTCAGTGTTGCTTCCTAAGTGGACAGTTTGATTTCACAGAAGTGTGATTGACTTGGAGTTACGTTGTGTTGTTTAAGTGTTCCCTTTATTTTTTTTATTATATATATATATATATATATATTTAAAAAAACAGATTTTACATAAGTATTCAGACCCTTAATTCGGTAGCTTTTGGCAGTGATTACAGCCTCAAGTCTTTGGTATAAAGCTACAACCTGTATTTGGGGAGTTTCTCCTATTCTTATCTGCAGATCCTCTCAAGCTCTGTCAGGTTGGATGGGGAGTGTTGCTGCACAGCTATTTTCAGGTCTCTCTAGACATGTTCGATCGGGTTCGGGCTCTGGCTGGGCCACTCAAGGACATTCAGAGACTTGTCCCGAAGCCACTCCTGAGTTGTCTTGGCTGTGTGCTAAGTGTCGTTGTCCTGTTTGAAGGTGAACCTTTGCCCCAGTCTGAGGTCCTGAGCGCTCTGAAGCAGGTTTTCATCAAGGATCTCTCAGTACTTTGCTCCGTTCATCTTTCCCTCGATCCTGAATATTCTCCCAGTCCCAGCCATTAAAACATCTCCACAGCATGATTCACCGTAGGGATGGTGCCAGGTTTCCTCCAGATGTGACGCTTGGCATTCAGGCCAAAGGGTTAAATCTTGGCTGCATCAGACCAGAGAATCTTGTTTCTCATGGTCTGAGTGTCCTTTAGGTGCCTTTTGGCAAACTCCGGAGTGGGCTGTCGTGTGCCTTTTACAGAGGAGTGTCTTCCGTCTGGCCACTCTACCGTAAAGGCCTGATTGGTGGAGTGCTGCAGAGATTGTCATCCTTCTGGAAGGTTCTCAACAGAGGAACTCTGGAGCTCTGTCAGTGACCATCGGGTTCTTGGTCACCCCCCTGACCAAGGTCCTTCTCCCCTGATTGCTCAGTTTGGCCGGGCGGCCAGCTCTAGGAAGAGTCTTGGTAGTTCCAAACTTCTTCCATTTAAGAATGCTGGAGAACACTTTGTTCTTGGGGATCTTCAATGCTGCAGAAATGTTTTAGTATCTTCCCCAGATCTGTGCCTCGACACAAACCTGTCTCTGATGTCTACTGTCAATTCCTTCCACCTCATGGCTTGTTTTTTTTCTCTGAGATGCACTGTCAACTGTGGGACCGTATATAGACAGGTGTGCCTTTTTCCCAAATCATGTTCAATCAATTGAATTTACCACAGGTGTACTCCAAGTTGTAGAAACATCTTAAGGATGACACAACAGTGGCAAGGCTGATCACTGTCAACGATGAGACAGCCTATAGGGAGGAGGTCAAAGACCTATCAGTGTGGTGCTAGGCCAACAACCTCTCCCTCAATGTGAGCAAGACAAAGGAGATGATCGTGGACTACAGGAAAAGGTGGGCCAAACAGGCCCCCATTTACATCAACGGGGCTGTAGTGGAGCGGGTCTAGAGTTTCAAGTTCTTTGGTGTCCCCATCACCAACAAATTATCATGATCCAAACACACCAAGACAGTTGTGAAGAGGGCATGACAACACCTTTTCCCCCTCAGGAGACGGAAAAGATTTTGCATGGGTCCCCAGATCCTCAAAAAGTTCTACAGCTGCACCATCGAGAGCATCCTGACCGGTTGCATCACCGCCTGGTATGGCAACTGCTTGGTATCTGACCGTAAGGTGTTACAGAGGGTAGTGCGAACGGCCCAGTACAACACTGGGTTCAAGCTTCCTGCCATCCAGGACCTATATACCAGGTGGTGTCAGAGGAAGGCCCCAAAAATGGTCAGACTCCAGTCACCCAAGTCATAGACTGTTCTCTCTGCTACTGCACGGCAAGCGGTACCGGAGTGCCAAGTCTAGGTCCAAAAGGCCCTTAACAGCTTCTACCCCCAAGCTATAAGTCTGCTGAACAGCTAATCAAATGGCCACCCGGACTATTTACATTGACCCCCCCCCCCCCCCCTTTTGTTTTTGCACTGCTGTTACTCGCTGCATAGTCACTTTACCCCCACCTACATTTACAAATTACCTCGACTAACCTGTGCCCCTGCACATTTACTTGGTTACCGGGCTCCATGTATATAGCCTTGTTATTGTTATGTAATTCTGTTACTTTTATTTTAACTATTTCTTGAACCTCACTGTTGGTTAAGGGCTTGTAAGTAAGCATTTCACGGTTGTTGTATTTGGCACATGTGACAAATAACATATGATTTCAGGATCAATGGCAACAGGATGCACCTGAGCTCAATTTAGAGTCTCATAGCAAAGGGTCTGCATACTTATGTAAATAAGGAGTTTCATTTTTTTTTTTAAATATACATTAGCAAACATTTCTAAAAACCTGTTATCGCTTTGTCTTTATGGGTATTGTGTGTAGATTGAGAATTGTATTTAATACATTTTAGAATAAGGCTGTAACGTAACAAAATGTGTAAAAAGTCAAGGGGACTGAACACTTTCCGAATGTCCTGTATATTTCACATTTAGATGTTTATTGTCGAACTCTGGAAAAGCACCACTAGGGGCATGGATGCTTATGTTGGATAATTTGTATTTATTTACATGGTTCGGTTTTTATTTGTGACTTTTCAGATTTTAAAGTTTGGTGGGCATAGCAAGATTTCACTGAAAACATGAATACTCTATAAAGCAGTTACCCTGGCATCACACCAATGTCACTTCTGTTTGCAACACTAATTTGGCTGTTATTAATAGTTTGTAAATGATGTGTTCAAAGTAAAGCTAACACATGAAAACTATAGTTTTGTCTACCAACCTACCATGCTTCTGCTTTCCATTTGTTCAACCTAGTCATTGTCTATCATCTTGCACTTACCAGGCTGCCTTTAGCTTTGCTGAGCTTGATCCTTTAAGTTTGGTCAATCATATGGCCCTTAGCTGTTGGAGCAGGGTAGAAGGCCTTTAGCTACTGATATGTGTTGAGTTTGCATGTGATCTCTCACCATGAAGAGACCTCTGTGCAGGGTTCGTCTCTGAACCTATAGCAGTTGAGAGCGAGGAGAGCTCTGCGCCTATAGCGGCTGAGAGCGAGGTGTCGCTTTCAGCTGTGGAGGAGAGCTCCCCACCTCCAGAGGAACCCGCCCCCTGTGAAACAACGGAACTATCTACAGGTTCTATAGAATATATAGCTATTTATATACGTATATTCCTCTGTCATGTCTGGAACTTCCAAATGCATTCACACCCCGTTATGTGTATAGAGGTGCTTAAGTTCTTAGACTGAGAGCTAGCTTATCTAGTTGCCTGTCCTGAGTGTTGCATGGGGCCGGTTTCTGGTCAAACCTCTTCTATCTGTGGCATGTGACTATTTCTCTGTTTTAACGCCCTCTTCAAGTGGCTCTCCTCCCTTCAGCACATTTCCCTGTTGTCTACTTTGTCCCTATTCTGCCATTTTTTTTTTGTCTTCTCAAACTTGGATCAACTGTCTGGGTGCAATGTGTACTCATCCGATCTTGTTTTGTGACAGCACATATGTTCTGAAACTTCACTCACATGTCCCGCCATACCATGTCCTTGAATGTAATGTGTACTACTTCAAACGTATAGCTAGGATGGGACTGGTTGGTGGGGGCATAGTCATTGGAGTTTGTCGGCTATCTATGGATGTCTGTTGGTTGACACAATACCTAGCCCACAGGTCCATGATTGTGAATGGATCTCCTCCTGTCTCACATTTTCTGTATCAATCAAACTTCAATAAGTTTGGTTTTAATAGTTTAAAATCTTGACTAACACCACAGCCTTTCCAATCTCTGTTTCTTTTCCCGTTATAACTACTGGATGTTATGGGAATGTTCTGTTTTTTTATTACATATTGTTGAAAATGAATTTTGTGTGTTATTGCATTATGTTTTGCCTTAATGTTCTGGTTGTGTTAATTGAGGGAGGCAGATCCCACCTTTACAGTTAACTCCTATGAAGTCCATTAAGCTGCCTACATCATAGCAAATGGAGAAGAGCTAAAACCAGTGCAGCACATTTTCAAGCGTCCCGTTTTTGTATCACTCCCCTTAACCTTTACGGTCATGCCTACTAACAGAGATTGCACCTGTTACGGAAGATGCTCCTGCGGAAACTCCGGAAATAACCCCTATTGTCGAAGGTGAGGGTGATGGCTTAAAGTTGCTAGAAGAGAACTCCCCATTTTAGTCAAATCAATGCTTGGCCTGTAAGTATCATAGACCCCCAGAACGTTTTTAAAGAATGTTGGTCAAATACACAGAAGTGTCCCCTGAAGTTGCTGCAGTGGAACAAGAGGATCCTCCCACCACACCAGAGGCTGAGATTGGTAAGGCATGGTTGCATTGGATAAAGAAAGCAGGCCCTCCACTCCCATAGGTTTTTAATGTGGAGTTCACCCTATAATCATGGACTATGGATTACCCCCAACAGCACCTGAACCGGTGGTAGGACCAGCTCCTGAAGAATCAGTAGGGACGCCTGATGCTGATCCAGTAGTTGACAGTGGTAAGATCTGACTTCATGGAATAAATAATTGTTCACTTTTATTTTAGTGGAAATAGAGAGAGTTAATAATTTAGGACCCATGCTAACAGAAGCAGCACTTGTAGCTAGATCTGTCTCAGAAGAAGCAGTGGAGCAGCCAAGTGAACCAACTCTGAGTGGTAAGGGCTTTGGCCAATGAAGATGAAGTCTTTTTTTTTTTTTTTTTTTGTCAAGTCACTACTAGCATAATGAATAAGCAGTTCCATTTTTAAAATGCCATTGTGCTAAACAGAACCGTCAGTGGAACCGTCCCCCGTGGAGGTTACAGAAGAGCCTCCTGCTTCCGTTGTGGAGAGTGGTAAGCACTCAGACCAGTGCATAGGAAAATGATCAAAATAGATTTTTCAGATTTTTTTCCCCCAATTGCCTAACGCTTCGGTTATACTAACAGAACCAACACCAGTAGCAGAAAGCCTTCCTGCAGAAACAGCGGAGCCACAGACAGAGACAGAGAGTGAGACAGAGAGTGGTAAGACCTGAGACCAACCTCTGCTGGTGTGGGAGGGGGCAGACAGACAACACATCACTATGGTTTTTCCTGTAAACACCATATGGTTACTTCCAACACATCTCTCCTTTTTTATTTCTTTATTCATATTCTGTTTATGGTTACGTTGATTTCATTTTTTTCCTTCCCAGTTAAGGTTACTCGTTGTCTATGTTTGGGTCCTGTTTATGCTAAGTGATAAAGCTCTCACATGGATGGATAACAATTTTACTTTTTTTGTTTTCCCTTAACTCCATTTGAATCTCCTTTCCTTTTTAAGGTTACTTGTGCAATGGTCATTGTACGGCTAAACGATAATCTCCTACACATGGTTCTGGTGTTTTTAGACTTGAGGTTTTCCATTGTACAGCAGGATGGAGCATGCTTGGGGTCTACCTCTGAGTCCACAGTATCAGATCAGGCAGTGATTTTACCTATTTGCTGTCCCAGCTGCGGAACCTGCAACTGTTGCACCTGCTGAGGTCCCTGCACCTACCCCTGTAGAGTTTCCCTCACACGCCCCCTACCTCTTGATTGGCGGAGGCACGGCCTCCTTCGCTGCAGCACGCTCCATCAGGGCCAGGGACCCAGGAGCCAGGGTTAGTGGGCCTCTCTCTGTTGATCTATGGAGTGACCAAGAACTTAGCAAGCTGTGTTATGATAGTAGGCTCATTATGGTTTGAGTTTTGCAGAATAATGCAGTCCTACTCCATGTTGATTTCTTTAGACCATAACTAATCTATTTTAGCTCCTTAACCAAAATCTATTTTTCTTTTGATATCTGTCCACAGGTATTGATTATCACTGATGAACCAGACCTTCCATACATGAGGCCTCCTCTCTCCAAGGAGCTGTGGTTCTCTGATGACCCCAGTGTGGTTGACACCTTGCGCTTCAAACAGTGGAATGGCAAGGAGAGAAGGTGTGTGTGTGTGTGTGCTCACATGTTAACAGAACACAATCAACATGTGCAATATTCTTGTATTAATGCGTGTTTATTTCTGGTTTTCAGCATCTACTTCCAGCCTCCCTCATTCTACGTCAGTCCTCAGGATTTGGAGAAAGTGGAGAATGGAGGAGTGGCTGTGCTCACTGGGAAAAAGGTTGGTGATTTTTTTGTTTTTATAGCATAGTATTCTGGTCTTGAGCTATAATTGAAGAATTTGCTTCCATTTCATTAGTTATGCTATCTTTTCCAAACTTATTCCGATTTAGTAAAAGGATTTATCAAACCTTCTTGGAGATTGCAATGGACAGCACTCCAAGGATAATCTTTTAATAATTCAATTATTGGTGAATGATTTATTGGTGAATAAATTACTAACCCTATCCTTAGAGTGCTGTCGATTTCGCTCAATGTATTTTACTAATGAGAATCCAGCACCCAACCTCCATGAAGAATAATCTATGAGTGATGAGCATGTTGTCCTAATATCACATTTTTATCAAACCTTCCCCAATCTTCTTCAGGTGGTGCACATGGACGTGAGGGGCAACAAAGTGACACTGAGTGACAACACAGAGATCTCCTATGATAAGTGCCTGATTGCCACAGGTAAACCATGGTGAAAATCCAGTTTGAGCGCATCCTGTTTAGCTGCTGACTTGGGTGCAACATTCACAACAGGCTAGGACTGAGCAGTAATTAATTTGAGCTTTTTTCTTAAGGTGGAGTCCCAAGGAATCTGCAAGTGATTGAGCGAGCAGGAGAAGAGGTGACAAAGAGGACTACACTGTTTAGAAAGGTAAACACATTGATTCTTTAGGCAATGTTTTAAAAGGTGTGTGTGCAGTAGCCACAAGACGAGGATTCATTCATTTGGTGTTTGGTACCATTGACATGACAACAAAACATGCTGAAGCTAGGTTCTTTACAATGTTAGGTAGGGGCTATTATTTAGTCATCTTCAGGGACTGGTGTTAATGCATCACAAGCCTGGGGGCTCTATTTCCGGGCTGGAGTTAAGGCGGCGCTAGTGTCAAACGCACGTTAGTTTTGCCATGACGAAATTGCAAACAGTCGCGCTGGCATTTTCCAGCCCTAACGCCAGGTTTAGCAATTTACCTGTCTTATATTAGCTCAATTGCACTCAGTTGGGTGGGGTGAAAATGTGTGCGGTGTCCTTATGTGCTAATTTCAGGCAGTACTGATAGGGATATTTAAGACCAACCAAACGCTGGTTTTATTGATAACGTAGTTGGTTATGGCATGAATTTTGACCTCAAAAACGCAGCCTATCCAGCCAAGAAGCACACTGCACATATGAACATGGAACAAGAGCAGCCTAATGTGCTTTTGGTGCCTGTATACTTTGTATTTAGAAATGTAAAAAAACGAATGTTTCTTCCCATTTTCGTTAAATTTTATTAAAAACCAAGCATTGCCTTCTCAATGAAGGCTTTTTTTGTCTGCCCAATTCAATCGCGAAGTAGTCAGAACTGTCGATAAAGGGTTTGGCTTCTGATACAGCTTGGAAGTAAATATTCATCATCAAAGCTTTCTTAAAATATCAAGTTTGAGAGGAGTAAAACTGAGCTGACATTCCTTTTTTTTTATCTATGCATTGTAGGCAGGCCCACATTATTTTAGTCATGTAGGTCCCGTTTTGGACGTGCGTAAAACCCCCTCCATGATGCAGGCTACATGTCCATGATGCAGGCTACATGTCCATGATGCAGGCTACATGTCCATGATGCAGGCTACATGTCTTTTTAACCTGTCGATTACATTTTTTTTTTTTATATACATCTTTACATTTATTATTTAAAAAACAACATATTGCTTTTTCATTTAATTTTATTACAACCAAACTTGTTAGAATAAATTACCTTCCTGGTTTTATGTTGACAACGTCCATAGCGCACTTGCAATGCAACTTCTGGAGATCTGACCTGTAAAATGGTTGGATTATGTTCATTAAAAAAACAGGCCTATTTGGGAGCAGTATTAACGACATTATCCTTTGCTATTTATATTGGATCTTTGTCCAGCTACTACTGTGAAAAGTTTGGATAAGTGTAAACTCTTCATAGTCTGTGTCATTTTAATATTATATGCCCACAGGTAGAAATGATGGTGCCTGTAAGTGTGACAGCCTATGTTTTGTTTAGAATTTGATTCAAATTATTCCTTCTCTTTTTAGGCCTTTATCAATAATTCATTTACAGTAGGCCTAGCCCCTATATCAGTGTGAATGCTATTGAAGCCATGCAATTACTTAGAACAATGTGGACTGCAAATGGGTTCAAGTTAACCTATTTATCAAAGATGGGATAGGTCTACATTTTGTTATTTCGTTTCTGTAAGTCATTTAACAAACTATAACGGACTAACATTGGAATTGGAGTTGATTCCAAGGCAATACAGAACTTGAAGCAACCACATATCGCCATACCCACAAATTGTTTATTTATCAAAACCTAGCCTTTTCGCGCCAACGCCAGCAAGTGCACCGATAACTGTGATGGTGAAATTAGTAAAAATATTTCTGACACCCCTGAACCTATAGCGCTACCTCCTGCACTTAGATTTACCATTGCGTTAGGTTGGTTACAATGGAGCCCTGAGTTATGTCATGTATTTCCTGTTTTGCGTAAAACCATAGTGACGTCGATCATTCAAAATAAATGATGGTTTAAGATAAGTGCCAGCAAGTATGTTTTTTGACAGGGAATACTTGTAGTTACTTTTCAAATCCACCTCATGAAAATGCTTTTTTGATGTCATCCCTAGGTTGAAGATTTCAAAGCTTTGGATAAGGTCTCCAGAGACACCAAATCCATCACCATCATTGGAGGAGGTTTCTTGGGGAGTGAGCTGGCCTGTGCCCTGGGCAGGAGATGTAAGTTAAGTAGGGCTGACCCCATTTTGTCCACTGGTCGATTGTTTGGTTGATAGGCTATTGGTAGACCAAGATTTCATAGTGTACAAGGCACCTGTCACAGTGGATTTATCCATTGGGGAGACCATGGAGATGGCACAGTCCATCAGTCTAATACATGTGAAACTAAAATTGTATATGGTGGTTATATTATGTGAGAACGTTGGTGCAACACAAATAAAATATTATTTTATAACAAATGCGCTTTCTCCTGCTTTGGATAGTGGTCGCTGTCCGCAATTCTGAAACACATCAGTGCGCTGTTGAATTGACGCCATTTCCTAGACCATGTTGCTATGTGCATAATATCAAAGTTAACCAGCATATTGGTGTTGAGAACAATGTAGCAGCAGAGTTGGTAGATGAGAAAACAGCCCTTGCCTTAATTATCTTAAGAAAAGTGAGGAGAGAGGAATACCCAATTTAATTAGTTTTATAATCAATAGCCTAACTGTTAAATGTGACTTGTTTTATAAATCATCTGTATATACAGTGCATTTGGAATGTCTACCCCTTTTTCCAAATTGTTACTTTACAGCCTTATTCTAAAATTGATTCAATATTTTTTTTCTCATCACAATACCTCATAATGACAAAGCAAAAACAGGTTTTTAGAAATGTTGCAAATGTATAAAAAACAAAACAAATACCGTATTCAGACCCTTTGCTGTAAGACTCGAAATTGAGCTCAGGTCCATCCTGTTTCCATTGATCATCCTTGAAATGTTTCTACAACTTGATTGGAGTCCCCTGCAATAAATTCAATTGATTGGACATGATTTGGACAGGCACACACCTGTCCTTCAGTTGACCATGCATGTCAGAACAAAAACCAAGTCATGAGGTCGAAGGAATTGTCTGTAGAGCGCGGAGACAGGATTGTGTCGAGGCACAGATCCGGGGAGGTAACAAAAAATGTCTGCAGCGTTGAAGGTCTCCAAGAACACAGTGGCCTCCTTCATTCTTAAATGGATGAAGTTTGGAACCACCAAGACTCTTCCTATAGCTGGCCACCCGGCCAAACTGAGCAATCGAGGGAGAAGGGCCTTGGTCAGAGAGGTGACTAAGAAGTTCCTGGAGAACCTTCCAGAAGGACAACCATCTCTGCAGCACTCCACCAGTCATGTCTTTATGGTAGTGGCCAGACAGAAGCCACTCCTCAGTAAAAGGTCTGATGAAACCAAGATTGAACCCTTTGGCCTGAATGCCAAGCGTCATGTCTGGAGGAAAGCTGGCACCATCCCTACGGTTAAGCATCATGCTGTGGGGATGTTTTGCAGGGACTGGGAGACTAGTCAGGATTGAGGGAAAGATGAACGGAGTACAGAGATCCTTGATGAAAACCTACACCAGAGCGCTCAGGACCTCAGACTGGGGCAAAGGTTCACCTTCCATGAGGACAATGACCCTAAGCACACAGCCAAGACAACACAGGAGTGGCTTTGGGACAAGTCTCTGAGTGGCCCAGCTAAGAGCCCGGACTTGAACCTGATCGAACATCTCTGGAGAGACCTGAAAATAGCTGTGCAGCAAAGCTCCCCATCCAACCTGATAAAGCTTGAGAGGATCTGCAGAGAAGAATGGGAGAAACTCCCCAAATACAGGTGTGCCAAGCTTTTGGTATTATAGTGGTTAGAGCGCTGGGCCAGTAACCGAAAGGTTGCTAGATCGAATCCCTGAGCTGACAAGGTAAAAATCTGTCATTCTGCTCCTGAACAAGGCATTTAACCCACTGTTCCCAGGCCGTCATTGTAAATAAGAATTTGTTCTTAACTGACTTGCCTGGTTGAATAAAGGTAAACATAAAAAATTTAAAAAAACAAGACTCGAGGCTGTAATCATGGCCAAAGGTGCTTCAAGTACTGAGTCTGAATACTTAAGGAAATGTGATATTTCAGTTTTTGTATTTTTTTGATCAGCTTGATGAAGGAAAAAAATCGATTTAATCAATTTTAGAATAAGGCTGTAACAAAATGTCAAAAGTAAAGGGGTCTGAATACTTACCAAATGCACTGTATCTACAGAAATAAGACCGATCCTGTTTGGGTGCTTGTTTAATAGCACCAAGTCTCATGCAACAATTTCACAAATGTGGTTGTTTTTAATCTTTGCTATGCTGTAATAAAGGCTTTACACTTTTTTTTTGTTAGACCATGGTATTGTTATTTAGTGTTTACGCTGTTCCAAATGGTCAAATTATGTTTATAATAGCCCTCCTTATAATAACCCTTTATAATAACTAGGTTTACTAGCCTTGTATTCCATCATTGATCTATAGGCCTAAGAGCGCATCCTGTTTAGTCTTAATAGCTTAGTTAACTTAGGCCTATATTTCAATACTGATTCAGTAGCCTATATAAATCATGAATTTGTTCATGTCACACAGCATAGGAGTCATTCATGATATGAAATGCAATCAAGTATTTTGTTTAAAATAAAATAACAAAGCGACCATTGAACAATTAGCCTTTAACAATAAATAGGCCTAAACCGTTCCATTTCGGAAATTGCATTCACAGATGAATGTGACTGTTTTTAGTCTTTTCTGTAATAAAGGCTTTGCAAAACAAAAATTACAACAGACTCTCAAGTACTTATAATTTGTGTTTATGTGGTTCCAAACGGTCAGGAAAATGATATTGTAATCTAACAGCACTTGTTTGGCGCACATAATATCCACGCAGCTCTTGCTCCATACCTTATTTTTCTTGATCGCCAGTATTTTCCACAACCAGTCAAATTTGTTCCACACATCAGACTTCCCCTTTACCTCCTGCGGAACCAGTAAACATTCCCCCGTTGCGAGTTTATTTGTCACGTCCTCTGCATCCATTTTGTTGTCACGTTACGGTGTTCAGAGTTTGTTTATAACCAATTTATTGATCTGCTAATAATATTCTATTGGTCACGTGCATTCGATAGGGAATGTTTCTGAAAGACAAATGAGAGCTTTCGGTAACACAACAGTACAATGCACACAGTTGTTTTGTGGTGGTCGCTGCAGCAGGGAGGACAGAGGGAGAACGGGTGCTAGTCACACAGTCCCTCGCCGTCTTTAAAATAATCTAAAAAATTAACACAGCGCTGTAAGTCTGTGCCAGGCACATTCAAATCAATTGCGGTCGAACTCCCTCTAGTCATTTGTGTGTCTTACTTTAAGCGAACTGTTTGAAATAATTATCAGACAAGCTCAGTGCATATAGTTGACTTGATTAAAACACATAGGATGCGTCTATGGCCCAAATTTGACACTATTGCTGAACCAACATTCACCACAGTGAAATGCCCCTTTTGTAATGTGTCTCTGTCCATCCTTCTCCCAGCTGCTGATTCTGACCTGGAGGTAATCCAGATGTTCCCTGAGAAGGGCAACATGGGAAAGGTGCTGCCGGAGTATCTAAGCAACTGGACAACAGCCAAAGTCAAGAGCGGTAAGGAGGGGAAACCTCTTAATGTCTATTACTTGTATGTTTCACTAATGGACTGTGTATGGCAGTTTCTTCTCCCCTGTGTTATTGACTGAGGCGGCCATTGCCAACCTCGCCTGGTTGATACATATTTAAAATAATTCATCTATCACCTTTTACAGAGGGAGTGACGATCATCACAGAAGCGTTGGTAAAAGCTGTGAGCTTCAAAGATGGTAAAGTGGAGATCAAACTGAAGGATGGTCGTGTGGTGAAGACGGACCATATTGTTGCAGCTGTTGGGCTTGAGCCCAGCGTAGAGCTGGCCAAGTCAGCAGGTCTGGAGGTAGACTCTGACTTTGGGGGCTTTCGGGTCAACGCAGAACTGCAGGCTAGGTCCAATATATGGGTGGTAAGTGCAAATTCAAGTGGTTGTCTTCGGCTCCTACTTCATTTTTTTCTGAAAGGTCAATTCTCAGTAAAGAAGAGCTCCCCCATTGAAAGATTGAGAACATCTCATAAGATGTGCATCCTTTACTCTCATTCTCAAGCACAAGGAAACTAAAAAGTGTTGTCATTTATTATCGATGTGTCATGACTATATAGGCCACTGTTGTGATCCTTTGTGTCCTCTGTTTACAGGCAGGTGATGCAGCGTGCTTCTATGACATCAGACTGGGCCGCAGGCGAGTGGAGCACCATGACCATGCAGTCGTGAGTGGCCGGCTGGCCGGAGAGAACATGACGGGAGCCAATAAGCCCTACTGGCATCAGTCCATGTTCTGGTACGAGTCATATCATTCAGTTTCCTTGTCAGTAGTCGTCAGTGACTCCCTCTCCTCTAACCTTTTATCTCATGTCCTATTGTGTCCCACAGGAGTGACCTGGGGCCTGATGTCGGCTATGAGGCCATTGGGATAGTAGACAGTAGCCTTCCAACGGTTGGGGTATTTGCCAAAGCCACTGCTAAGGACACCCCCAAAGCTGCCACAGAGAAGTCGGGTATAACCATCCACATTATACTGATTTACAGTCAACATAATTGTCAGATTCCAGCCACCCAAGTCATAGACTGTTTTCTCTGCTACTACACTGCAAGCGGTTCCGATGCACCAAGTCTGGAGCCAACAGGACCCTGAATAGCTTCTACCCCCAAACCATAAGACTGCTAAATAGTTTGTTAAATAGCTACCCGGACTATCTGCATTGACCCTTTTTGCATGAACTCTTTTGACTCATAACATACGTTGTTGCTACTGTTTATTATCTATCCTGTTGCCTAGTCACTTTACACCTACCTATATGTACATATCTACCTCTATTACCTTGCACATTGACTCGGTACTAGTACCCTGTGTATATTGCGAAGTTATCGTTGCTCATTGTGTAATTATTCCTCGCGGTATCATTTTTTATTTCATCTCTGCATTGTTGGGAAGGGCCTGTAAGTAAGCATTTCACTGTTAGTCTACACCTGTTGTTTACAAAGCATGTGACGACAAATATTTGATTTGATTCTACAGAAGGACCTCTATTTTACAAATAAAAAAAAACAAAAAACAATTGTTTCAAAGACATAGACTGAGCGTCTTTCCGATCCTGATAGGAACTGGAATCCGTTCGGAGAGTGAGACTGAGGGGACGGCCAGTAGCCCTGTAGCCTCCTCCACCCCTGAACCCCCTCCAGTACCCGAGCAGAAGGACAACTACGGGAAAGGAGTGATCTTCTATCTGCGAGACAAAGTGGTGGTGGGCATTATCCTGTGGAACGTGTTCAACAGAATGCCCGTTGCAAGGAAGGTGAGAACTGTCACAAATGTCAGAGGATACATATTTCTCTGTTCTTTAACCCGCTCCATGTCACTTAAGTGATGTTGAAAACAGTTAAATATAGACTGCTTTGCATTCTTGTCTTTGCAGATCATCAAAGATGGAGAGGAACATGCCGATCTGAATGAAGTGGCTAAGCTCTTCAACATTCACGAGGACTGAGTCTTCTCTCCTCTGGGGAGGCTGAGCCTATGCTGGGAGAGATGTGTGCTGTCACTACTCATAAAGGCTTTGAACTTTCACAGTCATCGCCAGGCTTTGGCAGACCCCACTATGATGCTGCACTTGAAAAGGGAGAATCTCTGGACACAAATCTACTCTGTACATTTTAATGTCGCTGAAATATTGTCATGTTTGTAATTTCTATCACATGCATGTTTTTTTCTTATTTTCTATTCAAGGTAGTGAGTAGAAATATTCCCCATGTCGATCAGTCTATATAGAATGAATGCCGCCCCCATATCCCCAGATCTATTCTGCGTTTTGTGATCAAGGTGAAATTATCCATCCCGGGAATACAGGTGACGGTGTACAAGCCTAACAACAAACTGGAACATAGAGGTTGTTTTTCACTGTGACCAGAGCAGCTCCTATTGTTAAAGGCTGCAATAAACATGTTTTTAAATTGAAATGATCCTTGCATTGTTATTTCCAAAGATGTTATCACTCAGTTAGGAGAACTGGTTCTGATATAGACTAAGCACTAAAGTCCCTTGATACATTTCCAAAATAACTTGTATTATAACCTGGTTTCACATTGTTTAAATGTTGGTAATTAAATCACACAAGCTCAAATATGGAGTCTCTTATGCAGTGGCTTTTGCTATGGTTTACCATGTTGAGACCGTTTTGTTGAACAAAAGACCCATTGCTCACCTGCCTGCACTGCTCCCACATAGACTGTTGCTGTCCTGGGAGTTCTCAGGTTAAAGTGCCATGGCTCTCCTCAGAGTGGATGGGAACAGGCAGTCCTGCTCCAAGGGTGCCTGACCTGTGTGGGCTACAGCATACAGAACCACTCACTGGGAAAGTAGGTCTGCAGTATAACTTTATACTCTACAGAAGGCTGCCACATTAAAATTAAAGCTGGCCTACTTAACCACTATGGAACTGGGAATGCTTTTACATGCAGAAGACTTGCATGATTTTAAAGAAAAAAAAATTCTCCCAATCTGCTGACACTATTTGGCTCTTAAACACCTCCCTGTGGGAAAGCGGGAAAGTTTTTATAGATGTGAAGGAAATGTCTTAACACATGTGAGGTACAGCTAGCATCGCTTTTGCTAAGATAGTCTGCCATAGGCATAATTATTAAAAGTAATGTGTGAAATGTATTGTCGCCTTATGTTTGGCCCTGTCCGGGGGTATCATCGGATGGGGCCACAGTGTCTTCTGATCCCTCCTGTCTCAGCCTCCAGTATTTATGCTGCAGTAGTTTATGTGTCGGGGGGCTAGGGTCAGTCTGTTACATCTGGAGTATTTCTCTTGTCTTATCCGGTGTCCTGTGTGAATTTAAATATGCTCTCTCTAATTCTCTCTTTCTGTCTTTCTCTCGGAGGACCTGAGCCCTAGGACCATGCCTCAGGACTACCTGGTATGATGACTCCTTGCTGTCCCCAGTCCACCTGGCCGTGCTGCTGCTCCAGTTTCAACTGTTCTGCCTGCGGCTATGGAACCCTGACCTGTTCACCGGACGTGCTTGTTGCACCCTCGACAACTACTATGATTATTATTATTTGACCATGCTGGTCATTTATGAACATTTTAACATTTTAACATCTTGACCATGTTCTGTAATAATATCCACCCTGCACAGCCAGAAGAGGACTGGCCACCCCTCATAGCCTGGTTCCTCTCTAGGTTTCTTCCTAGGTTTTTGGCCTTTCTAGGGAGTTTTTCCTAGGGAGTTTTTCCTAGCCACCGTGCTTCTTTCACATGCTTTGCTTGCTGTTTGGGGTTTTAGGCTGGGTTTCTGTACAGCACTTTGAGAATATCAGCTGATGTACGAAGGGCTATATAAATACATTTGATTTGATTATGTCTGACTGTTCCTCCAAAGGTGTGATAATTTATCTAGGTGTTGAAAGAGACAAGTAATTAACCTGTGAACAGAAAACGTATCCCTTCGAGGGGTAGTTTAATTAACTAGTCGAGAGAACTTCTCATAAGAAAGAAATATACAAAATGTCTTTCACTTTTGTATTGTACACCTTGAAATTACTTTCCTTTTGATAACAATGTTGTGCCCTTTATTCTTTAATTTGTCTGCTTAACTGCCTTGAGTGCCCCTCTTCATTCTTGAATAATTCAAAATCCTTTTACCAATTAATGTTTATTTAATACATTCTTGAAATTAATTATTTTAATAATGGAGGTAGACTTGTATCTAGAAATATGCTTAACAAAAATATAAATGCAATTTCTAAGATTTTACTGAGTTACAGTTCATATAAGGAAATCAGTCAATTGAAATTAATTCATTAGGCCCTAATCTATGGATTTCACATGACTGGGCAGGGATGCAGCCATTGGTGGACCTTGGAGGGCATAGGCCCACCCACTGGGGAGCCAGGCACAGCCAATCAGAATGGGTTTATCCCCATAAAAGGGCTTTATTACAGACAGAAATACTCCTCAGTAATATCCCCCATGTGGTCTGCGGTTGTACGTATTACCAAATTCTCTAAAATGACGTTGGAGGGGGATAATGGTAGAGAAATTAGCATTAAATTCTCTGGCAACAACTCTGGTGGACATTCATGCAGTCAGCATGCCAATTGCACGCTCCCTTAAAACTTGAGATCTGTGGCATTGTGTTGTGTGGAAAAACTGCACATTTTAAAGTGGTATTTTATTGTCCCCCAGCCCAATGTAATGATCATGCTGTTTAATCAACTTCTTGATATGCTACACCTACCAAGGTGGATGAATTATCTTGGCAAAGGAGAAATGCTCACTAACAGGGATGTAAACAAATTTGTGCACAACATTTGAGAGAAATATGCTTTTTGTGCGTATGGAACATTTCTGGGATTTCTTTTTTCAGCTCATGAAACATGGGACCAACACTACATGTTGCGTTTATATTTTTGTTCAGTGTATATATATTTGGGGAATGTATGTCCATGTTCTCTGTTATGATTGTGTTTTTATTTTTAGGTGAAAAAGGTATTTATTTAATAGAAAATGCCTTGACTGTGGATCCAAAATGTGCTCATTAACCTGTTGGGGCTAGGGGGCAGTATTTGCACGGCCGGATAAAAAACGTACCCGATTTAAACTGGTTACTACTCTTGCCCAGAAACGAGAATATGCATATAATTAGTAGATTTGGATAGAAAACACTCAAAAGTTTCTAAAACTGTTTGAATGGTGTCTGTGAGTATAACAGAACTCATATGGCAGGCCAAAACCTGAGAAGATTCCATACAGGAAGTGCCCTGTCTGACAATTTGTTGTCCTTCTGTTGCATCTCTATCGAAAATACAGCATCTGTGCTGTAACGTGACACTTTTTAAGGCTCCCATTGGCTCTCTAAAGCCGCCAGAAAGTGGAATGGGGTGTCTGCTGTCTCTGGGCGAAGAACAGCAGGAGAGTTTGTGAGTGGTCAGCCTGGGGACAGTGACACTGGAGATGCGCGGTCACGAGAATTCTCCATTTTTTTCTTTCAGCCTTTGAATGAATACAACGTTGCCCTGTTGGAATATTATCGCTATTTTACGAGAATAGCATAAAAATGTATTTTAAACAGCATTTGACATGCTTCTAAGTACGGTAATGGAATATTTTTTAATTTTTTGTCACGAAATGCACTCGCGCGTCACCCTTCGGATAGTGACCTGAACGCACAAACAAAACGGAGCTATTTGAATATAACTATGGATTATTTGGAACCAAAACAGCATTTGTTGTTGAAGTACAAGTCCTGGGAGTGCATTCTGACGAAGAACAGCAAAGGTAATCCAATTTTTCTAATAGTAATTCTGAGTTTAGTGAGTCCCAAACTTGGTGGGTGTCAAAATAGCTAGCCGTGATCGCCGAGCTATGTACTCAGAATATTGCAAAATTTGCTTTCGCCGAAAACCTATTTTAAAATCTGACACTGCGATTGCATAAAGGAGTTCTGTATCTATAATTCTTTAAATAATTGTAATGTATTTTGTGAACATTTATCATGAGTAATTTAGTAAATTCACCGGAAGTTTTCGGTGGGTATGCTAGTTGTGAACATCACGTGCTAATGTAAAAAGCTGTTTTTTTATATAAATATGAACTTGATTGAACAAAACATGCATGTATTGTATAACATAATGTCCTAGGAGTGTCATCTGATGAAGATCATCAAAGGTTAGTGCTGCATTTAGCTGTGGTTTTGGTTTTTGTGACATATATGCTTGCTTTGAAAATGGCTGTGTGATTATTTTTGGCAGGGTACTCTCCTGACATAATCTAATGTTTTGCTTTCGCTGTAAAGCCTTTTTGAAATCGGACAATGTGGTTAGATTAACGAGAGTCTTGTCTTTAAAATGGTGTAAAATAGTCATATGTTTGAGAAATTGAAGTTATAGCTGTTGACTAGGGTGGGACGCAAGCGTCCCACCTCGCCCAGGGAGGTTACAGTCTAAAGCCATCATAAGATAAAGTCTCTAAATATTTGGAACTTTAAAGATGCATAGACTTAAAAAAAAAGAGGTCTCAAATGCTGCTGTCTCTTTAAATATTCCTGCTGTTATTCCTGGAGCATGCATTTGGCTATGAAAAAGACATAAAGCTTGTGGGTCTTCAACACAAAAAAATCACATGGCAAAACTTCCCCAGACCTTGAATTATAGACCAGCATCATCTTGGATGTTACACCTGCAGAGAGCCGGAGGCTCAGAGGGCTCAATAAGGATTTGTCTGGGTAGAGGAGCAACATCATGTTTCTCAGCCTAGGTTCACAGACTCTTCACTGAGTTATATGCCTCTAAACATTACTTCATCCATTTGTATTTTATTTTATACATAGAGCTGTAAGCAGAGAATGCTTTCACTAGTCCTATGGATGGTATGGGTCTCCTCGGTCTGCTTTCTACAATGCAGGTAAGATACATAATTTTCTTGCCTTTTGGCTTAGTAAGTACTTATTGTTTTATTATAGCCTATGCCTGTGGTTGTTTGAGTAAAACTTAAAGGAGACTAAGAAAAATGAAGATGTTTCAATGTGCATTTATGTGTAAACTGAAGAAATGGAGATCTGCTACTTTTGAAGTGAGAGAAGTTGTTGTTCCATGGGGAATGTGCAATGTTTTCCCAATTATATGAAAATCACAGAGAAATAAAATCATTTTTTTCACCTTGAAAGGTTCATATGTTCAAGATAATGTTTTTTAAATGTGCCTAAAAATAATACATGTATAATACATATTTAATTGATTTTGATGAGCTAATCATGTTCTACATTACATTTTGTAAAAATAATGACCAATAACTGTAGGATATTTATTTGGACTGTATACTAAAAGGTGTATGACGTAGTTATTCCTCCAAATTCTGCAGACTTTTACCCTGTATTAAATATTTATTCATACAACAACTCTACATTTAGCTTAACAATTTTATACAATTCTGCTGTTAGTCTAATGCATTGGGACTAGACCGTAGAAGTCCGACACTTAACAAAGTAGGATCATCTGTGAAAGAAAAGCGCTGATAGAGGGAGCAAGGTGATTTGGACTGTTGGGAAAGACACAGTGGAGAGACGATTTTGTCCAGGGATTAGATATACGCAGTCTACATAAAGGAGAAAGCTACCTGACCTGTGTGTTTACTAAAATCAATATAAATGATCACACCAACACAAGTACCATCTCTTCATTGTAATACATGAATATTCAAATTTTATTACAAAAAATAGTCACTACTTTACTGCTTGTGGCTGATTACAAAGAAATAGTAATTACAAAAAGCATATCATCCCTACCATTCTTATTCCCGCCTTATATTTTCAAAGAAACATGTTTTGCAGAAAATCACTTGGTGAGCAGAGTATGTAACTCTTCACCTTTATGAATCAAATCCTTTCTATCACATCCCTTTATTATGACCATCTGAAACAGTAGTTGCCCATCAGTTCCAGATAATACCACTCCTGACATTCCTCTCACAGTTTGCTCCTCTTCCTCCCCTCTGGCAGGCCTGGGTCCTGTAAGGAGATGAAGCTACCTAGCAGGGTAGGGAAGGCCCCTTCCCCATCTGACTTTCTGGATAAACTCATGGGAAGGACATCTGGGTATGACGCCCGCATTAGACCCAACTTCAAAGGTATAATGCAATACATTGTAGATGATACAACAATACATATACAGTTATACACATTATGATACAGTGCAGTAAAGCCTAAACAGGTGGCTGTAGTACAGTAGCTTTAAAGAATATATTTAAGATACAATTGGATATAAATCTGAAAGATTTCCACTTTCATATTATAATTATTATTTATTTTGATACTTGAAGCCGGAACTACTCAGAGCATTTGTTTTTGGTTAGAAAAGTGTCATTTTGCGTGTATGTTAACCCACAGACCTTGGGCTCTATTAAATCCGCGTCGCAGAAGTTCAGCCTTACAGTGTGATTGAAATGTAAAGGCAATATTCCCGCTTTAGCGGAGACTGCATTTACAGTATATGCTGCATATGTTAGCTCAATCGGAAATGACCTTAAAATGTTATCTCGGGATCTGAATGAATAGAGCCCCTAGTTCAGTCTGTTTCTCCACAGCCAGCGAAGCCAGCAGATTCCCTCTGACATAGTTCCTCTTTATTTCTCAAGGGTCAAATCTCATCATATATATTTTATATTTGCTGCACATCACTGAAATATGCCAGTGAATGCAATGCAAAGTAACTCCCTGCCGATTGTCTATAAATACACTAATTTAAGTAGAATCAATAAATTATACCCTCTTAGGAAATGAGATTATGAAATATTTATGATGTCAGTAGTTGAGAGATGCAATATACTAATGGGAGCATACTGGAAACGACAACCATTTTATCCTGTCTGTTTGTGATTACTCAATCTAATACAAGACAGCTTGCCACATTATAAACTGTGTAAACACATCCACCGCTGTGCAGTCAATCATCTCTAAAATGAAAGGCCACCACTTGCTCCCTACATCCCTACTCAAAACCTGCTCATCAAGCCTGCTTATGTTTCTCACCACCCTGATCAACAAGTCCCTGCTGACCGGAGAGGTACAGTACCATCAATCTTCAAAACAGCTGCAGTCACCCCCTTACTGAAGAAACCCAACTTTGACCAGCACATCCTTTCCAACTACAGGCCCATCTCCAACCTCCCCTTCCTATCAAAAGTACTGGAGAAAGTGGTTGCGAACCAGCTTCAATCGCATCTGTCATCTAATCAGTTGTAAAAGGTTTTCCAATCTGACTTCTGGCCCTTGCACGGCACCGAAACAGCTCTGATTAAAGTTACCAATGACCTGCTGATGGCTGCTGATTCTGGATCTCCTAGCATCCTCCTCCTCTTAGATCTCAGTGCTGCTTTTGACTCTGTACACCACATCATCCTCCTGTGGCATCTCAGCGAGCACACTGCTGTCTCTGGAACAGCTCTGAACTGGTTCTCCTCCTACCTCTTCCAATAGGTCATACCATCACTCTCCCAGCCAGATGCATAGAAATTCATCCACGCCTTCATCTTCTCTCAGAATGACTACGACAATGCGCTGTTTGGGGCCTCCCAGCTAAATCCCTACAGAGGCTCCAACTAATCCAGAACAGTGCTGCCAGGGTCCTGACCAGGACCAAGAAGTCAGACCATATCACCCCGACCCTGGTCCAACTCCACTGACTACCAGTCAACTACAGGATTGACTCAAAATGGTCATGCTTGTATTTAAAGCCCAGCGACCTCATCTCAATCAGCGAGCCACCTTGCACTCTCTGCTACAAGTCAATCCTACTGCTTCATGTCCTCAAGACACATCTCTGAACTATGGCGGACCGACACTTCTGGTCCCTTGCCCCTCGCCTATTGAATGCTCTCCCTGGCCATCTGAGAGCTGCACCATCACTCTGAACTTTTAAAACGGGCCTTAAAACCCACTTCTACAGACTGAATTTTTGATAGTCCTAGTCCCAATCTAAAATGTATTTAGCACCCAGCCCACTATTGCTATTTTACCTGCCTTGATTCTAAATGTATGTTGTTTTTATTGTATATATACAGTATCAAAAATAACTCTGTAATGAAAAGCTTTATACATATGTATTATTATTATTATTATACTGAACAAAAATATAAACGCAACAATTTCATTGAGTTACAATTCATATAAGGAAATCAGTCAATTGAAATAAAGTGATTAGCCCCTAATCGATGGATTTCACATGACTGGGCAGGGGGACAGCCATAGGTGGGCCTGGGAGGGCATAGGCCCATTCAATTGGGAGCCAGGCCCACCCACTGGGGGAGCCAGGCCCAGCCAATCAGAATGAGGTTTTCCCCACAAAAGGGCTTTATTAACGACAGAAATACTCCTCAGTTTCATCAGCTGTCTGAGTGGCTGGTCTCAGACGATCCCGCAGGTGAACAAGATGGATGTAGAGGTCCTGGGCTGGCGTGGTTACACGTGGTCTGCGGTTGTGAGGCCAGTTGGTCATACTGACAAATTCTCTAAAATGACATTGGAGGCGGCTTATGGTAGAGACATGAACATTCAATTCTCTGGCAACAACTCTGGTGGACATTCCTACAGTCAGCATACCAATTGCACGATCCCTTAAAACTTGAGATCTGTGGCATTGGGTTGTTGTTTATTTTTTACATTTTTACATTTACGTCATTTAGCAGACGCTCTTATCCAGAGCGACTTACAAATTGGTGCATTCACCTTATGATATCCAGTGGAACAACCACTTTACAATAGTACATCTATATATTTTTTTTGGGGGGGGGGGGGTTAGAAGGATTACTATATCCTATCCCAGGTATTCCTTAAAGAGGTGGGGTTTCAGGTGTCTATGGAAGGTGGTGATTGACTCCGCTGTCCTGGCGTCGTGAGGGAGCTTGTTCCACCATTGGGGTGCCAGAGCAGCGAACAGTTTTGACTGGGCTGAGCGGGAACTGTGCTTCTGCAGCGGTAGGGGGGCCAGCAGGCCAGAGGTGGATGAACGCAGTGCCCTTGTTTGGGAGTAGGGCCTGATCAGAGCCTGAAGGTACGGAGGTGCCGTTCCCCTCACAGCTCCGTAGGCAACCAGGTAAGCTAGTTGAGAACAAGTTCTCATTTACAACTGCGACCTGGCCAAGATAAAGCAAAGCAGTGCGACAAACAACAACACAGAGTTACGCATGGAATAAACAAGCGTACAGTCAATAACACAATAGAAAAAAAAGAAAGTCTATATACAGTGTGTGCAAATGGCGTGAGGAGGTAAGGCAATAAATAGGCCATAGTAGCGAAGTAATTACAATTTAGCAAATGAACACTGGAGTGATAGATGAGCAGATGGTGATGTGCAAGTAGAAATACTGGTGTGAAAAAGAGCAGAAAAGTAAATAAAAACAATATGGGGATGAGGTAGGTAGATTGGGTGGGCTATTTACAGATGGGCTATGTACAGCTGCAGCAATCGGTTAGCTGCTCAGATAGCTGATGTGAAGGAAATATAAGTCTCCAGCTTCAGCGATTTTTGCAATTCGTTCCAGTCATTGGCAGCAGAGAACTGGAAGTAAAGGCAGCCAAATGAGGTGTTGCTTTACCTAGCATAGACTTATAGATGACCTGGAGCCAGTGGGTCTGGTGACGAATATGTAGCGAGGGCCAGCCGACTAGAGCATACAGGTCGCAGTGGTGGGTGGTATAAGGGGCTTTGGTGACAAAACGGATGGCACTGTGATAGACTGCATCCAGTTTGCTGAGTAGAGTATTGGAAGCTATTTTGTAAATGACATCGCCAAAGTCGAGGATCGGTAGGATAGTCAGTTTTAGGTGGGTATGTTTGGCGGCGTGAGTGAAGGAGGCTTTGTTGCGAAATAGGAAGCCGATTCTAGATTTAAGTTTGGATTGGAGATGTTTAATATGAGTCTGGAAGGAGAGTTTACAGTCTAGCCAGACACCTAGGTATTTGTAGTTGTCCACATATTCTAAGTCAGAACTGTCCAGAGTAGTGATGCTAGTCGGGCGGGCGGGTGCGGGCAGCAAACGTTTGAAAAGCATGCATTTGGTTTTACTAGCGTTTAAGAGCAGTTGGAGGCCACGGAAGGAGAGTTCTATGGCATTGACGCTTGTTTGGAGGTTACAGTGTCCAAAGAAGGGCCAGATGTACAGTGGGGGAAAAAAGTATTTGATCCCCTGCTGATTTTGTACGTTTGCCCACTGATAAAGAAAGGATCAGTCTATCATTTTAATGGTAGGTTTATTTGAACAGTGAGAGACAGAATAACAACAAAAGAAATCCAGAAAAACGCATGTCAAAAATGTTATAAATTGATTTGCATTTTAATGAGGGAAATAAGTATTTGACCCCCTCTCAATCAGAAAGATTTCTGGCTCCCAGGTGTCTTTTATACAGGTAACGAGCTGAGATTAGGAGCACACTCTTAAAGGGAGTGCTCCTAACCGCAGCTTGTTACCTGTAAAAAAGACACCTGTCCACAGAAGCAATCAATCAATCAGATTCCAAACTCTCCACCATGGCCAAGACCAAAGAGCTCTCCAAGGATGTCAGGGACAAGATTGTAGACCTACACAAGGCTGGAATGGGCTACAGGACCATCACCAAGCAGCTTGGCGAGAAGGTGACAACATTTGGTGTGATTATTCGCAAATGGAAGAAACATAAAAGAACTGTCAATATCCCTCGGCCTGGGGCTCCATGCAAGATCTCACCTCGTGGGGTTGCAATGATCATTAGAACGGTGAGGAATCAGCCCAGAACTACACGGGAGGATCTTGTCAATGATCTCAAGGCAGCTGGGACCATAGTCACCAAGAAAACTATTGGTAACACACTACGCCGTGAAGGACTGAAATCCTGCAGCGCCCGCCAGGTCCCCCTGCTCAAGAATACATATACATGCCCGTCTGAAGTTTGCCAATGAACATCTGAATGATTCAGAGGACAACTGGTGAAAGTGTTGTGGTCAGATGAGACCAAAATGGAGCTCTTTGGCATCAACTCAACTTGCCGTGTTTGGAGGAGGAGGAATGCTGCCTATGACCCCAAGAACACCATCTCCACCGTCAAACATGGAGGTGGAAACATTATGCTTTGGGGGTGTTTTTCTGCTAAGGGGACAGGACAACTTCACCGCATCAAAGGGATGATGGATGGGGCCATGTACCGTCAAATCTTGGGTGAGAACCTCCTTCCCTCAGCCAGGGCATTGAAAATGGGTCATGGATGGGTATTCCAGCATGACAATGACCCAAAACACACGGCCAAGGCAACAAAGGAGTGGCTCAAGAAGAAGCACATTTAGGTCCTCGAGTGGCCTAGCCAGTCTCCAGACATTAATCCCATAGAAAATCTGTGGAGGGAGCTGAAGGTTCGAGTTGCCAAACGTCAGCCTCGAAACCTTAATGACTTGGAGAAGATCTGCAAAGAGGAGTGGGACAAAATCCCTCCTGAGATGTGTACAAACCTGGTGGCCAACTACAAGAAACGTCTGACCTCTGTGATTGCCAACAAGGGTTTTGCCACCAAGTACTAAGTCATGTTTTGCAGAGGGGTCAAATACTTATTTCCCTCATTAAAATGCAAATCATTTTATTACATTTTTGACATGCATTTTTCTGGATTTTTGTTTTGTTTTTCTGTCTCTCACTGTTCAAATAAACCTACCATTAAAATTATAGACTGATCATTTCTTTGTAAGTGGGCAAACGTACAAAATCAGCAGGGGATCAAATACTTTTCCCCCCCACTGTATACAGAATGGTGTCGTCTGCGTAGAGGTGGATCAGGGAATCACCCGCAGCAAGAGCGACATCGGATATATATATGTATATACATATACATACAGAGAAAAGAGTCGGTCCAAGAATTGAGCCCTGTGGTACCCCCATAGAGAATGCCAGAGGTCCAGACAACAGGCCCTCCAATTTGACACACTGAACTCTGTCTGAGAAGTAGTTGGTGAACCAGGCGAGGCAGTCATTTGAGAAACCAAGGCTGTTGAGTCTGCCGATAAGAATACGGTGATTGACAGAGTCGAAAGCCTTGGCCAGGTCGATGAAGACAGCTGCACAGTACTGTCTTTTATCGATGGCTGTTATGATTTCGTTTAGTACCTTGAGCGTGGTTGAGGTGCACCTGTGACCAGCTCGAAAACTGGATTGCACAGCGGAGAAGGTACGGTGGGATTCGAAATGGTCAGTGATCTGTTTCTAGTCTTCGAAAGCCAAGTTAATAAAGGCAGGGCAGGATGGATATAGGTCTATAACAGTTTGGGTCTAGAGTGTCACCCCCTTTGAAGAGGGGGGTGACCGCGGCAGCTTTCCAATCTTTAGGGATCTCGGACGATAAGAAAGAGAGGTTGAACAGATTGGTAATAGGGGTTGCAACAATGGTGGAGGATAATTTTAGAAAGAGAGGGTCCAGATTGTCTAGCCCAGCTGATTTGTACGGGTCCAGGTTTTGCAGCTCTTTCAGAACATCTGCTATCTGGATTTGGGTGAAGGAGAAGCTGGGGAGGCTTGGGCAAGTAACTGCGGGGGGTGCAGAGTTGTTGGCCGGGGTTGGGATAGCCAGGAGGAAAGCATGGCCAGCCGTAGAGAAACGCTTATTGAAATTCTCGATTATCGTGGATTTATCGGTGGTGACAGTGTTACCTAGCCTCAGTGCAGTGGGCAGCTGGGAGGAGGTGCTCTTATTCTCCATGGACTTTACAGTGTCCTAAAACTTTTTGGAGTTAGAGCTACAGGATGCAAATTTCTGTTTGAAAAAGCTAGCCTTTGCTTTCCTGACTGACTGCGTGTATTGGTTCCTGACTTCCCTGAAAAGTTGCATATCGCGGGGACTATTCGATGCTAGTGCAGTCCGCCACAGGTGGCCTTTTATTGTCCCCAGGTTCTTGATATGCCACACCTGTTATGTGGATTGGTTATCTTGGCAAATGAGAAATGTTCACTAACAGGGATGTAATCAAATTTGTGCACAAAATTTGTGCTTATGGAAAATGTCTGGGATCTTTTATTTCAGCTCATGAAACATGGGGCCAACACTTTACATGTTGCGTTTATATTTTTGTTCAGTATATACAGTAAAATAGTTCTTATTCCATTGTGTGCTGGAATACAATATTATCCCGTCATTAAATAGACCTGACAATGTTTTCAGATCCGTTTTTATTTGCCACAGATGCTCTGCCACAGATCTTTTCCTTGAAATATGAATAAATATGTATGAATGATGAACGAACATGTATTGTATGAGTAATGCATTTTACAGTACAGGCTAAGCAATGAAAAAATGGTCTCTTTCAGAAAATAGTATAGTGAAACACATGGAAATTATAATCCAGTATATATGAGTAGCTGTGTTTCTCATGGACTATTTTTCAGGTCCTCCTGTGAATGTCACCATCAACCTGTTCATCAACAGCTTTGGGTCCATCACAGAAACCACTATGGTGAGGGCTTTTTATCCTCATCCACCTTTCCTCCAAACAGCGGCTGTTCGCTCACTTTAATACACTGTCTCTTTTCTACTATAACGACCATAGGACTATCGGCTCAATGTATTTCTACGGCAACAATGGAATGACCCACGACTAGCCTATAAGGAGTACCCTGATGACTCTCTGGACCTGGATCCTTCCATGTTGGACTCCATCTGGAAACCTGACCTTTTCTTTGCCAATGAAAAAGGGGCAAACTTTCACGAAGTCACCACAGACAACAAACTGCTGCGGATATTCCAAAATGGGAATGTCCTCTACAGTATCAGGTGACCGGTGTCTCTAAAACAGTAGTGTCTCCTCATAATGATATATAAGAGTACAATTGTGTTATTTATAACATGTGATCACTAACAATAATTATCAACACTCAATTTGAAGCCAAAAGTAATATTAGTGTACATAGCTCCCCATGCCTGTCTTCTATTTACCCTCTCACTATGTGCTTCTGGTTCTGTGAGTCAGGTTAACTCTGATCCTGTCCTGCCCTATGGATCTGATGAACTTCCCTATGGACATTCAGACATGCTCTATGCAGCTGGAAAGCTGTGAGTTTTCTTTTACCTCTTTTTTTTTATCCATTCTTTGCACTCGGCTAGTTTCACTTCCTGGTGCCTCTTTTTCCCCATTCTCTACACTTGACTAGACAGGCTTTTGATGTTGACAACTTTATAAATAAACTTGCCTCTCCCTCTGTAGCGGGCTAGATCATGAATAAAAGAAACCCGTGTTCTCCCTTCTCCTCTGTGCTCTAGTTGGCTACACCATGAATGACCTGTGTTTCCAGTGGCTGGACATTGGCCCTGTGCAGGTGGCTGATGACCTAATGCTTCCTCAGTTTGTGTTGAAAGAGGAGAAAGACTTGGGCTACTGCACCAAACACTACAACACAGGTAGATTCTGGACTCTCAATGGAATGTTATTGCCACACTTTGCTTAATGACAATGTATTCATCTCTAACCATCTGGCATCTACTGGCAGGTAAATTCGCCTGCATCGAGGTAAAGTTCCACCTGGAGAGACAGATGGGTTACTACCTGATCCAGATGTACATCCCCAGCCTGCTAACCGTCATCCTCTCCTGGGTCTCCTTCTGGATCAACATGGATGCTGCCCCAGCTAGAGTGGGCCTTGGTATCACCACAGTGCTCACCATGACAACACAAAGCTCTGGGTCCAGGGCATCCTTGCCTAAGGTAAGAGAGGAAATGTTTGATCTTTTATTTTGCTCAGGTGTTCTAGCTGGACAATCTACATACATTCAATCAAAATTGATTTCAAAAGATTATTTAATTCAGAAAATGCCAGTTACCAGTTTTATACTTAATACTTTTATACAGTTACCAGTTTTATACTTTTATACCTATTCATCACAGGTTATTTCAGTTGTTTACCTGCATGTTGAAGTTCTAACACTTATTCATCTGTTTGTAGGTATCTTATGTGAAGGCCATTGATATCTGGATGGCTGTGTGTCTTCTTTTTGTGTTTGCTGCACTGCTGGAGTATGCCGCAGTAAACTTTGTCTCACGACAGCACAAAGAGTTCTTCAGACTGAGGAAAAAGATCAAAGAACAACAGCGGCAGAGAACTGTGAGTACAAGACCCTGTGCAGCCCACTCCCTCAGGCTGCTGTCACCTGCTATTCCCTCTATGCCCTGTTATGCAGCAGCAACACAGTTCACCTGGCTGTCGTATCATGCTGGGAGATCCACAGACCTGTTCTAAATTCAAGTCATTTTCTTCCTTCTTCTGGCTATAATTGCTCTACTCAACAGCTTGGCTTTCCATTTCACTTTGGACTTCAAAATAAACAAGTAACCCAAAAGAGTGATCAAAAAAAGAATTATCTGGAATTATTGAACTGACTTGTGGTAGTAGTTTGTCTGTAGCTCCACAGTTAGCCTTCCACTATATTATGAACATTTCCAATACTTTTCCCTGACACCTCCATCTAGATCAGTTCCAGGGACCAGGTAGCCTACTGTTTTACCTAAGTCTCATCTTATTTTGAGACCTTTACACATTCAGTTGGTATTTCTCAGACTCTGTTAACATACTTGAATGTCATCAGTAATGTGTCACTGCATGTTGTTTAGATTGAATCACAGTATTCCCGTATGCCTGCTAAACCTCCATGTTGCTCTGGCTCTATCAGCAGGGAAGTGGAAGTGGTGAGAGCAGCAAAGTGAAAGGTAACAGCGTGCCAGGCAACAACACCTGCCAGGGGACCTCGTCTGGCCCTCAGCAGTGCAGTGTCTGTGCCAGGGTAAAAACTCCTACTTTTCTCACATTGACTGGAGTCTAGTTTAATGGGGATATTCCACTGTTTGTCCACTTAGAAAAACAAAATGGTAGATCTCACAGTGATACGGTTGTCATCGCTATCTGTTTAATCTCTCATGTGAAATGTATTCATCACAAAATCCAAGTCCTTTTTTACTTTGCCACACTTGAATAATTATAATACTGTATGTGGCAAGAAATGTGGAGAAAATGTTGCAGGTTGAGGGTGACAGACATATTTGACCCTTTTCCTTTTGTTATTTCCTAGGAGCAGGAACTGGCAGAGCAGAGTCAGGCCTATTTCCTCCATAGTTATGGAGTAGCAGAAGATGCACCACCAGAGATGGATGCCCCAATCTTTCAGGCCTTACCTCCTGGGTCTCCACTGTATGACATCCGCAGGCAGTTTGTAGATCGGGCAAAAAGGATTGACACTATATCCAGGGCTGTGTTCCCTCTGAGTTTCCTCTGCTTCAATGTTTTCTATTGGCTCACCTACAAAGTGCTGCGGAATGAAGCCATCCGAGCTACTCTGTGACAAACCAACATCTGAGGAATGGATTATAGCACTAGAAACCAATACCGAGTTGAATCTAGTCTTCCACAGAACACTTTGAGACAATGTTAGAAATCCATCAGCTGTGCCAATGGATAAAGAACTGACTGCATGTCCATTCATTTTTTTATGAAAATAAGCAAACTTTGTCTCATCCTTAAGTTTTTTTTACAATTCCAATGGAACGCACTAATGGCATAATAGGCCTTCTTGCACTATGGATACTTTTAATGTCACCCCCATGGAGGGCACAAGTCCAGATACTGAAGCAGGACTGCATGGAAAAATATATATTTTTTGGTATTTCAGAATTGTATTTATTTTGTACTCTTGTGGATTGCCACATTACCGAATTGGCAAATCATAAACCCCTACAAATATATTGATTTCAACATATGGTACACTTTGTGATTGTACATTATTGGTACAGAAGTGAATGCTAGACATATTGAATTGTCTAGTTAGGCAATGTCCTTGATTATCATACTGTGTCAAGTATTGACTTTGTCATCCTCAATTAAAACAAATCAAAAAGCCAAATGAATGACTGCTGTTACCACTGTCTCAGTGATGCTCCTAAACTTGTGTCCATTCTGAAAGAAAACATACATAAGAGGGGAATGGAAGTTCAGGATACAGCTTTAGGAGTATTAAATCCACAGCTAATCCATTAGAAACACTGAATAATACATGGGGATTATCTAGTTTGTTTTCTGAGGAGTATTTAACAACTAGAACCTACATTCTGCTCACATTTGATAGTCAATTAGGGGGGGGAAGGCATCATCCAAACTTCACTACAGATCAAAATGAAATCACATTTTATTGGTCACATGGTTCGCGCTTCTAGTTCCGACCATGCAGTAATATCTAAATTTCACAACTACCTTTTACACAAAAGTGTAAAGGAATAAGAATATGTACATATATGGATGAACGGCATAGGCAAGATGCAGTAGATGGTATAGAGTACAGTATATACATATGACATGAGTAACGTAGGGTATGTAAACATATATATATATATGGATGGCAGAGGCAAGCTGCAGTAGATGGTATATACATATGAAATGAGTAACATAGGATATGTAACCATTATATAAAGTGGCATTGTTAAGTGACTAGTGATACATTTATTACATCCAATTTTTTATTATAAAAGTGGCTAGAGATTTTAGTCAGTATGTTGGCAGCAGCCACTCAATGTTAGTGATGGCTGTCTGATGGCCTTGAGATAGAAGCTGTTTTCCAGTCTCTCGGTCCCAGCTTTGATGCACCTGTACTGACCTCGCCTTCTGGATGATAGCGGGGTGAACAGGCAGTGGCTTGGGGGTTGTTGTCCTTGATATTTTTGGCCTTCCTGTGACATCGGGTGGTGTAGGTGTCCTGGAGGGCACGTAGTTTGCCCCCGGTGATGCGTTGTGCAGACCTCACTACCCTCTGGAGAGCCTTACGGTTGTGGGCGGAGCAGTTGCCATACCAGGCGGTGATACAGCCTGATAGGATGCCCTCGATTGTGCATCTGGAAAAGTTTGAGTGTTTCTGGTGACAAGCCAAATTTCTTCAGCCTCCTGAGGTTGAAGAGGCGCTGTTTTGCCTTCACCACACTGTGTGTGGGTGGACCATTTGTTTGTCCGTGATGTGTACGCCGAGGAACTTTCCACCTTCTCCACTGCGGTCCCGTCGATGTGGATAGAGGGCGTGCTCCCTCTGCTGTTTCCTGAAGTCCACGATCATCTCCTTTGTTTTGTTGACGTTGAGTGTGAGGTTGTTTTCCTAACACCACACTCCAAGGGCCCTCACCTCCTCCCTGTAGGCTGTCTCATCGTTGTCGGTAATCAAGCCTACCACTGTAGTGTCGTCTGCAAACTTGATGATTGAGTTGTAGGCATGCATGGCCACGCAGTCATGGGTGAACAGGGAGTACAGGAAAGGGCTGAGAACGCACCCTTGTGGGGCCCCAGTGTTGAGGATCAGCTGGATGGAGATGTTTCCTACCCTCACCACCTGGGGGCGTCCCGTCAAAGTCCAGGACCCAGTTGCACAGGGCGGGGTCGAGATCCAGGGTCTCAAGCTTAATGACGAGTTTGGAGGCTACTATGGTGTTAAATGCTGAGCTGTAGTCGATGAACAGCATTCTTACATAGGTATACCTCTTGTCCAGATGGGTTCGGGCAGTGTGACTGCGTCGTGTGGCCCTATTGGGGCAGTAAGCAAATTGAAGTGGGTCTAGGGTGTCAGGTAGGGTGGAGGTGATATGATTTTTTGATTAATCTCTCATAGCACTTCATGATGACAGAAGTGAGTGCTACGGGGCGATAGTCGTTTACCTCAGTTACCTTAGCTTTCTTGGGAACAGGAACAATGGTGGCCCTCTTGAAGCATATGGGAACAGCAGACTGAGATAGGGATTGATTGAATATGTCCTTAAACACACCAGCCAGCTGGTCTGTGCATGCTCTGAAGACGCGGCTAGGGATGCTGTCTGGGCCGGCAGCTTTGCGAGGGTTAACAAGTTTAAATGTTTTACTCACGTTGGCTGCAGTGAAGGAGAGGCCGCAGGTTTTGGTAGCGGGCCGTATTGGTGGCACTGTATGGTCCTCAAAGCGAGCAATGAAGTTTAGTTTGTCTTTGAGCAAGCCGTCGGGGTCCGAGACAGGGCTGGTTTTCTTTCTGTAGTCCGTGATTGACTGTAGACCCTGCCACATATTTCTCGTGTCTGAGCTGTTGAATTGGGACTACTTTGTCTCTATACTGATGCTTAACTTGTTTGATTGCCTGGCGGAGGGAATAGCTACACTGTTTGTATTCAGTCATGTTTCCGGTTGCCTTGCCCTGATTAAAAGCAGTGGTTCGTGCGAATGCTGCCATCAAACCACGGTTTCTGGTTGGGGAAGGTTTTAATAGTCGCCGTGGGTACAACATCACCGATGCACTTGCTAATAAACTCGCTCACCGAATCAGCGTATACATCAATGTTGTTCGACGCTATCCGGAAGATATCCCAGTCCACGTGATCGAAGCAATCTTGAAGCGTGGAATCAGATTGGTCGGACCAGCGTTGAACAGACCTGAGCACGGGTATTTTCTGTTTTAGTTTCTGTCTATAGGCTGGGAGCAACAAAATGGAGTCGTGGTCAGATTTGCCAAAAGGAGGGCATTTTCATGTGTAACTGCATGTGTCAGACAATTCAAGATCACTTGTCTGACTGGTTCCAATGTATACTAGAAGTTTATTATCAAGTGACAACAGTAAATACAGTACAAGTTCAGGTACAGTTAGAATATAGATTTTATTGATAAAAGCGGCCCAAGAAAAGAGAAACTGTTTAAAACTGGATGACCTGGCCCTGAAAGAGTAAGAAAAAGGATAGTGATTAGGTAAAAAATAAAAATACATTTCACAGATTGCTACAAATAGATTCAAATCACCATCTATAAGAAGCTAAAATGTCTTAGTGTCCAACCAGTAATATTACCTTCCTCTTCTTGTCTCCTCCCAGTTCAAAGTGTTTGCATCGCTTGATGGGTACCATTCTCTTTTGCCGACAGTTGGGCTCCACACACTCCAGCCTCAACACAATCTTCTTTGTAGTTTTAGCCTGCAGGACAAATCACAAGGGTTCAAGCATGCAACATAAAAATATGGAAATTATTCATGTGCCGACTAGGGTAGACATGGTAACTAAAACAGAGGCAATTTGAAAACAAGTCCCATCTTTAGAAGGGAAGACTAGGGTAACAGTGCATTTGTAAAATATTTCCCCATTGTGATTCTTGCATACCTTCTTCCTGAAAATAGGCTTTGTCTGGCCACCATAACCAGATTGCTTTCGGTCGTATCTCCTTTTGCCTAAAATAGATTGTTACCTGATTAATGCATGCCGAGGTAGACACCACGCATAAATACATGTGAATGTTCAAGCAGACAGAGACTGGGAAGTAACGACACATGGCAGCTCTGCTTCTAGTTCCTAAGTTTAAAAGTCCTAAGTTTACAAGCATTTCGCTACAACCGCAATAACTTCTGCTAAATACGTGTATGTGACCAATACAATTTGATTTGAACGTTAAACTCCGTAGCAAACTTACCCTGTGCATACAGAGAATCCTTGCCCTTCTTGTACTGGGTAACTTTGTGAGTTTGATGTTTTTTACATTTCTTGCAGTAAGTCCTGCGGGTCTTCGGTACGTTTACCTAAATACAACATAAACACTAGTAAATGACTGTACCAAAGATATAGTTAAGACTTCCTCTCTACTGAAGCCTGTGTCACATTGCTTGCTAGCAATTTCAATAACGTTAGCTAGCGATATTGCGAAGTAACGTTACACATTGGAAGTGTTCGCTTAGCTAACGTTAGCTACGTGGCTGGCTAGCTAACACCTCTGCGAATACGTTAGCTAGGGCCGCAACCAACTGGCTCGTATGTATGTCTGTACATTAGCTAATATACATATTAGAAAAAGATGTGAATTAGAAATGCGTGGAGAATAAACATACCATGACTGCACACTCCTGGGGCAGGAGCTCAAATGAAGAAAAATGTAAGGAGACCACATGTAAATGACGTATACCGGTAGTAAACCGGAAATGTGTGGGTCGGCTGGAGAGCGTTTTCTCTAAACCTAACCCTAGCCATTTTCCTAACCTTAACCCCAGTCTCCTAACCCGCTACGTTAATTATCTTAACCTGCTGTGTAAGTTCTCCTAACCTGCTACGAAAAAGTCACTTCGGTATAGTGGCGTGAAAATTGTGCCGTCATGTCGATTAAGTCCATTTAACAGAAGATAATATCCTTGTATGGAAAGTACTGCTAAGTGATTTGTATGGCTGTTCCCTCTGTGGGCCTACGTTGTGACAATGAAATATAACTTTTTCATAAATTTGAACTATTACTGAGAGCCAGAATATTGAATAACTGCATGTGGAAATGTACTTTTGTGCAAAATAATTAAACGGTTAGAGAGAAACATTGAATTATGAATTTATTAATTCTTGAAAATGTAAAAAATATCAACATCATGAAATATTACACATAGACAAAGATGGGCCTGACACCATAAAACAACACATCATATTTCCATCCAGTAGTACATTTGGCCACTGGACATCCATAATGTACACTTATTTTGTGAAACGTATTCCTTATCAGCCTGTTTGTTCACTTCAATGTGTATTAAGGTGGATAAAACACACATGGATCTCAGTAGTGATATGTGCTTGATCATAGTGAGAGGAATCTTGAAGGCTATCCGTTAAGGATAGGTGTTGTTAGGTTCACAGTCTGGTCTCTGGAATGGCAAACAAGTCAAAAAGGTGATGCAACACCTATGGGGCCAAAAACAAAAAGAACAGACATTTAAATGTACTAAGTACACACCATTAGAGAATATCCAGAGATGGTCAAAGAAGGCTGGCATACTTTTCAGACATATTTTTCTGATGTCATAAGGATTATGCAGTGGAGATATCCCATTGATCATTATCAGAAGAATGCAGCCTTTGTTTTTTAAACGTTTTTTTATTTCACCTTTATTTAACCAGGTAGGCTAGTTGAGAACAAGTTCTCATTTACAACTGCGACCTGACCAAGATAAAGCACAGCAGTTCGACACATAAAACAACACAGAGTTACACATGGAATAAGCAAACATGCAGTCAATAATACAGTAGAAAAAGAAAAATCTATATACAGTGAGTGCAAATGAGGTAAGATAAGGGAGGTATGGCAATAAATAGGCCATGGTGGCGAAGTAATTACAATATAGCAATTAGGCACTGGAATGGTAGTTGTGCAGAAGATTCATGTGCAAGTAGAGATACTGGGGTGCAAAGGAGCAAGATAAATAAATAAATACAGTATGAGGATGAGGTAGTTGGGTGGGCTGTTTACAGATGGGCTATGTACAGGTGCAGTGATCTGTGAGCTGCTCTGACAGCTGGTGCTTAAAGTTAGTGAGGGAGATATAGATCTCCAGCTTCATTGATTTTTGCAGTTCGTCCCAGTCACTGGCAGCAGAGAACTGGAAGGAAAGGCGGCCAAAGGAGGAATTGGCTTTGGGGGTGACCAGTGAGATATACCTGCTGAAGCGTGTGCTACAGGTGGGTGCTGCTATGGTGACCAGTGAGCTGAGATAAGGCGGGTCTTTACCTAGCAGAGACTTGTAGATGACCTGGAGCCAGTGGGTTTGGCGACGAGTATGAAGCGATGGCCAGCCAACGAGAGCATACAGGTCGCAGTGGTGGGTAATATATGGGGCTTTGGTGACAAAACGGATGGCACTGTGATAAACTGCATCCAATTCGTTGAGTAGAGTGTTGGAGGCTATTTTATAGATGACATCGCCGAAGTCGATGGTCAGTTTTGCGAGGGTATGTTTGGCAGCATGAGTGAAGGATGCTTTGTTGCGAAATAGGAAGCTGATTCTAGATTTAAGTTTGGATTGGAGATGCTTAATGTGAGTCTGGAAGGAGAGTTTACAGTCTAGCCAGACACCTAGGTATTTGTAGTTGTCCACATATTCTAAGTCAGAACCGTCCAGAGTAGTGATGCTGGACAGGCGGGCAGGTGCGGGCAGTGATCGGTTGAAGAGCATGCACTTAGTTTTACTAGCGTTTAAGAGCAGTTGGAGGCCACGGAAGGAGAGTTGTATGGCATTGAAGCTCGTCTGGAGGTTAGTTAACACAGTGTCCAAAGAAGGGCCAGAAGTATACAGAATGGTGTCGTCTGCGTAGAGGTGGATCAGAGAATGACCAGCAGCGAGAGCGACATCATTGATGTATACAGAGAAGAGAGTCAGCCCGAGAATTGAACCCTGTGGCACCCCCATAGAGACTGCAAGAGGTCCGGACAACAGGCCCTCCGATTTGACACACTGAACTCTATCAGAGAAGTAGTTGGTGAACCAGGCGAGGCAATAATTTGAGAAACCAAGGCTGTTGAGTCTGCCAATAGGAATACAGTGATTGACAGAGTCAAAAGCCTTGACCAGGTCGATGAATACGGCGGCACAGTAATGTCTCTTATCGATGGCGGTTATGATATCGTTTAGGACCTTGAGCGTGGCTGAGGTGCACCCATGACTGTTATGTATGGTACGACGTGCTGTACGTTGTTATGGTTTACGACAGTGTGCTGCTTTACGGACGAATGGGTTGTCAGAATGAGTGGCACATGTCATTAAAACGATAGAGTGATGTACAATGAAACTGTGCAGATGTGCGTTCTTCTACAGCTAGGCTAGATATAACATTGGCGACGAAGATGGCTGAATTCAGTTTACCACCGCCAGCACCATTCCTCCCCGTGCCTGGCGAACCTCCAGTCCCGTGGAATAACTGGCTCGAAAGCTTTAACACTTATATCGAAGCTATGGACTTTTCTACAATCTCCGACAAGCGGAGGACAGCACTGCTCCGTCACTGCCTCGGTACAGAGGGACAGAGGATTTTCAGAGCGCTTGGATCGGCTCCTACATTCACTGCTGCAGTCAGCCTCCTACGGAACCACTTCGCCGGGAAAGAGCGAGTGCTTCTCCGACGCTACCGGCTACGGAAGAGACACCAACGGCCGGGTGAGTCCATTCAAAGCTATGTGGCTAATCTGAGGGATTTGGCTAGCTCTTGTAACTATGGGACACTTCAGGACGAGATCATCAGGGATCAGTTGATAGAGGGGACGTTATGTGAAAAGACACGGGAGAAACTGCTTTTGGAATCGGATAATTTACAACTAGATGGAGCTATTAAAATAGCACTCCAGGTTGATGCGGCGTTGGAATGCTCTACTATGCTAACAGACAGATCTGCAGCATACACTCGGCCCCCAGCCATCCTCACACAGCAGCTTCAGCCCGAGCAGGCGCACTACAACGATCACGCGCTGCGCATGGCCTCCCACGTTGATAGCTGCATGGACACAGACACCGGCATGCCCGTGCAGCAGGCACACAGACAAACAAACAGAAGTAGCTGTGGCAACTGTGGGGCTAGCTCTCACAATTCAAGGGCTTCAAACTGCCCAGCCCGTGGGAAAATATGCAAGAACTGTTCAAAATACAATCACTTTGCGAAAGTGTGTCGTTCTGCCCCAGTTACTAGCTCCACCCAGCACAGGCCCTTAGTTTCATCTCACTCTCAACATGAACACACTGAAATCCGAACTGTCTCCACCAACCATGTGTCATTCAGGACATGCACTGTGTAGCTGGTTGAGGTGGGTTTGCCTTTGCTGCTGGATACTGGCGCTGCGGTGTCATTGCTCAACCTTGCCACCTTGCCACCTTGCCACAAGTTTTTCAGTCACCTACCACTCCAACAGCCCTCCACTGCCCTGTGTGGGTACGGTAGATCCAAGATAGACATTGTAGGCACCCTCCAGGTCCCAGTACACTACGGCACCAAGCATCTGCCATCATTCACATTTCATGTTGCAAAGCGGGGTGCCAACCTCTTGGGCCTCGACCTCTTCACAGGCTTGGGATTCACACTGAGAGATGACAGTGGGTCAGCTATCCACCAGGTTACCTGCACATGGCAACAGAACTGGCCAACTCTGTTTGATGGACTGGGCTGCCTCACAGCCTTTACTCACAGGCCCCTAGTGAATCCGAAAGTGACCCCAGTCATGCAGCCCCTGCGGCGCATTCCCTTTGCACTGCGTGATGACGTCACAAAAGATCTCCAGGCACAGTTGGATGCAGGCATCATTGAGCCAGTCAATGCTGCCCCCTGGATTTCAAACTTAGTCATTGCAACCAAAAAGTCAGGTGGAATCTGGGCCTGCGTGGATCTCCGTGCTGTGAACAAGGCCGTTGTCCCAGATAAGTACCCCTTGCCTACAGCTGAGGAGCTGACCGCACAATTCCATGGCTCCACGATCTTCACGAAGCTTGACCTTCGTCAGGGTTATCTTCAGGTACCCCTCCATGCAGCTAGCAGAGATCTCACGACCTTTGTCACACATGCTGGCGTGTTCAGATATACACGCATGCCTTTTGGACTTAGCTCCGCCCCCAGCTGCTTCCAGAAGGTGATGAGCACCATCCTCGCTGGAATACCTGGGGGTGGCGGTCTATCTGGATGACATCGTGGTCCATGGCCCTGACCTCCACATCCATGATTATCGACTCCACAGAGTATTCAGCGCTCTACTGCAGAACAACCTGACCCTTAACGGTGGAAAGTGCACCTTTGCAGCTCCAGCCGTCGAGTTTGTGGGGTTCCGCCTGTCGGCCAAAGGCAATGCCCCACTCATGTCGAACATTGAAGCCGTCCACAGGATCCCGGAACCGACCTCAGCCTCTCAGGTGGCCTCATTCTTGGGCATGACAGCTTACTACCTCCGGTTTCTGCCCCACTACTCCCAGACCACAGCGCCCCTTCGCCAGCTCCTCAAGAAGGATGAGCCATGGGCCTGGACGGCAGCCTACTCAGACACGGTCCGCTCACTGAAGAGCCAGCTCACCACAGCCCCAGTCTTGGCTCACTTTGACCCCGTCTGCCCCACCATTGTCACATGTGATGCCTCAGCTGGAGCACTAGGAGCTGTCCTCTCACAGCTGCAGAATGGCATTGAGAGGCCCGTCGCCTACGCCTCAAGGGCCCTGAGCCCCACAGAACAACGGTACTCTGTGGGCGAACGAGAAGCACTGGCCTGTGTCTGGGCGTGCGAAAGGTGGCACCTCTACCTATATGGCCGTCTGTTCACGCTCCGAACCGACCACCAGTCCCTCACAACGCTACTGTCGTCATCAGGAACTGGCCACAAGCCACTTCGGCTGCACAGATGGGCCGACCGCCTCAGACAGTACGACTATCAGCTGAAGTTCACTCCGGGGAGGGATAACGTGGTGGCAGACCTCCGCTCACGCTCCTTTGATGCTCCTACTCCGACTGTCTTGCCAGACGACAACGAAACAGAGCTTGTACAAATGCTTTACGCTCCTCTTCAGTCAGTCGTCTCACTGGAGGAGCTGAAGCAAGCATCGGAACAGGATCCCACACTGTCTACCCTGCGCACCTACATACGCACTGGATGGCCAGCCCACGTGCCGGAAGAGCTGGCGACTTTCGCCAGGGTGAAGCACGAACTTTCTTGCTGGGAAGAAGTCTGTGTCTCTCGAGGGTTTTGCACTGTGGTCCCAAGTGGTCTGCGTGCGCGTGTTCTATCCATGGCGCACGAGGGGCACTTGGGCATAGTGAAGGTCAAACAGCGATGTTGAGACCTTGTGTGGTGGCCAGGCATCGACCACGACATTGAAGCCCTGGTCAGGGATTGTGCTGCATGCCTCCTCAGTGGGAAAACAGGACAGTCCGCCCCACCCCCCCTGCAGCCTCTCGCATGGCCGTCCCGCCCCTGGGAGCACATCCAACTGGACACCTGTGGCGAGATCCATGGACACGCAGTCCCTCACCATCAGCGCTTCCTGGTGGTGGTGTATGACCTCCACTCTAAGTGGCCAGAAGTGGTTCCTGTCGGAACTGTCACAGCACAGGCCATCGTGGACATCCTAGACAGCCTGTTCACAAGGTGGGGCCTACCCCTCACCCTTACCACGGACAATGGGCCCCAGCTAATCTCTGCCGAGTTCTCCTCATATCTCAGCAACAAGGGAATCAAACACATCCGCACGGCCTACTACAACCCACAAGCTAACGGAGGGGTGGAACGCTTCAACCAAACGCTGAAGAACGGCATCAGAGCGCACCTGGTCCAGGGGTGCACGTTCCAAACTGCTTTGAATCAAACGCTAATGCACTACAGAGCAAGCAAACACACAACAACACAGGTCTCCCCTGCATCCCTCATGCTAGGTCGTGAGATGGAACTGCCACTGGACAGACTCAGAACACAGAGAGTTGCAGAACCGGGCGCTAGGTGCACCCAAGAAAAGCAGGCAGTGACCAGGCACCAAAGAGCAATGAAACAGCGTTTTGACAAGGCACACAGGATGAAGAAGTCGATAATCCAAGTGTCTGACTGGGTCCGAGCCCGACGGCCTCAGCAGTGCAACAAAATGGCCTCATTCTGGTCGGACCCCCTGCAGGTCAGTCGACAACTGGTACCCGCCACATTCATGTTGAGCAATGGATCACGCTGGCACGCCAGCCGCCTCAGAAAAGTCCCTGCCCCTCAAGGAATACGAATGCACACAGAACAGACATGCAGGCCAGAGACGCCACCGGATGGACCTCCCCCACCACTACCACCCGAGCCCCAGCCTCTGTGGGCTCCCCAAGGGCCAGAGCCACAAGCGGTGGCGGTTGAAGAAAGGCCTATGCGGGCACGAACTCGCCCTGCTCATCTGGGGGACTACTTAACCTCTTTTCATTCTTAGGCTCCGGTAGGTGTCTTAGTCAACCTCCAGGTTAATGGATTGAACTGGCTAGTTTGGAGAGTCCTTCCGTTTAAGGGTTAATGTTTATTTCTTACAGGTATCACTCTAGGTTCTTGCCCTATGGACATTTTATATATGCTACCAGTCCCTGGTTTTGGAAAGGGGGGGGAAATGTTATGTATGGTACGACGTGCTGTACGTCATACTGTACGTTGTTATGGTTTACGACAGTGTGCTGCTTTACGGACGAATGGGTTGTCAGAATGAGTGGCACATGTCATTAAAACGACAGAGTGATGTACAATGTGAAACTGTGCAGATGTGCGTTCTTCTACAGCTAGGCTAGATATAACAATGACCAGCTCTGAAACCAGATTGCATAGCAGAGAAGGTACGGTGGGTTATCACCCCTTTGAACTTACCGTTCTCTCTGGTCTCTAAGGGGAAGACGTTCTTCAGTTGCTCTATGACCTGTTGAAGGTGATAGGCTGTAACACCCTGCTCTGGCTCCAAGGCCGGCCCTGATTACACATAGGGAAAACACAGGCATGAGGGCTCCCTTTTAGACAAGCCCCTAATAGCAACATGTCTTTGATAGTTAATCCTCATATCAAACTAGCGTAGTATGTTACTTGGGGTTTCTGTGTTGGAGGCTCCTGAGTTTAGCTGTCTCCCCAGCTGGTCTCTTCGTGACACAGGAGAGTACACAGATGATGGTGTTCCAGTCGATACATTGTCCTCTGAATCCTCTCTGTTCTGTTGGACTCACAAAACATATTCTAATATCACAAGACAATAAAAGGATGCACTTTCATGTGGATAGGACTGTGCATTCGAGGCATCCCCCTATTTGCTAACCTCTGGCTGAGACTCACCTGTTGTAGAATCTCCCTGAGCCGGTGGAGCTGGGACTCTAGCTCCTTGTTGTGGTCCTCCAGGATCTGCATGCGGGTTTCCAGCCTGCCCTTATGGTGCCTCAGGTCTTTGGCCTCAGCCAGCAAGGCCTGGTCCTGGTAGTCCTCCTGGTCCACAGAGCCCTCCCTCAGGTGTGGACATGCCTGGGCCTCAGCGTGCTGCCACTTCAGACGTCGGTACTCCCCCTGGAGCACCCTGGGGGAAATTACACCTTTGTGACCCCAGGCACTCATTTGTGTTTTTATGTTTTCATCTATGCTCTTATGGCAGATCAGAGGTAAACACATGATGATTGGATATGATTCGATACCCTGATGGCAGAAATATTTTGATTTGGACGTGATTGGACTGACCTCACCACTCATGAAATGATAAGGACATGAGCGTTAGTGACCTCTCACCTGTTCTCATTCTCCAGCATGGCCAGTGTCCTCTGCAGCTCATCCTGGGTCTCACAGCCTGTATAACCCAGGTAATGATGACAGGAGGCCAGGGAGTCCTGCTCCAGGCGGTCAAGATACTGATCCTCATCCCTGGCCATTAACAGAGGGAAGGACAGAATGAACTATGCGGACATGTAAGAAAACCTGAGTAAAGATAATGTAATGTTAATCTTGGAAACAGTCTCATTTTGTATCATTAAGTAAGAGCTTTATATGATGAACTTACAGGCTCTCATTGAAGAAGGAGCAGTTCTGGTCCTCTATGTCAGCGAGTCTTGAACAGAAGCAGACAGTAAAAACATACAGTACCAGTCAAAAGTTTGGACACACCTACTCATTCAAGGGTTTTTCTTAATTTTTTACTATTTTCTACATTGTAGAATAATAGTGAAGACAACCAAACTATGAAATAACACATATGGAATCATGTAGTAACCCCAAAAATGTTTTAAAAAAATCGAAATATATTTGAGATTTGAGATTCTTCAAAGTAGCCACCCTTTGCCTTGATGACAGCTTTGCACACTCTTGGCATTCTCTCAACCAGATTCAAGAGGTAGTCTCCTGGAATGCATTTCAATTAACAGGTTTGCCTTTTTAAAAGTTCATTTGTAGAATTGATTTCCTTCTTAATGCGTTTGAGCCAATCAGTTGTGTTGTGACCAGGTAGGGGTGTTATACAGAAGATAGCCCTATTTGGTAAAAGACCAAGTTCATATAATGGCAAGAAAAGCTCAAATAGGCAAAGAGAAATGACAGTCCATCATTACTTTAAGACATGAAGGTCAGTCAATCCGGAAAATGTCAAGAACCTTGTAAGTTTCTTAAAGTGCAGTCGCAAAAACCATCAAGCGATATGATGAAACTGACTCTCATGAGGACCGCCACAGGAAAGAAGACCCAGAGTTACCTCTGCTGCAGAGGATAAGTTCATTAGAGTTAACTGCACCTCAGATTGCAGCACAAATAAATGCTTCACAGATTTCAAGTAACAGACAAATCTCAACATCAACTGTTCAGAGGAGACTGCGTGAATCAGGCCTTCATGCTCGAATTGCTGCAAAGAAACCACTACTAAAGGACACCAATAATAAGAAGAGACTTGCTTAGTCCAAGAAACACGAGCAATGCACATTAGACCGGTGGAAATCCATTCTTTGGTCTGATGAGCCAAAATGTGAGATTTTTGGTTCCAACCGCCATGTCTTTGTGAGACGCGGAGTAGGTGAACGGACGATCTCCGCATGTGTGGTTCCCTCCGTAAAGCATGGGGGAGGAGGTGTGATGGTGCTTTGCTGGTTACACTGTCAGTGATTTATTTAGAATTCAAGGCACACTTAACCAGCATGGCTACCACAGCATTCTGCAGCAATACACCATCCCATCTGATTGCGTTTAGTGGGACAATCATTTGTTTTTCCACTGGACAATGACCCAAAACACACCTCCAGGCTGTGTAAGGGCTATTTGACCAAGGAGAGTGGTGGAGTGCTGCATCAGATGACCTGGCCTCCACAATCACCCGATCTCAACACAAATGAGATGGTTTGGGATGAGTTGGACCGCAGAGTGAAGGAAAAGCAGCCAACGAGTTTGGGAACTCCTTCAAGACTGTTGGAAAAGCATTCCAGGTGAAGCTGGTTGAGATAATGCCAAGAGTGTGAAAAGCTGTCATCAAGATAAAGGGTGGCTACTTTGAAGAATCTCATATATAAAATATATTTTGATTTGTTTAACACTTTTTTGGTTACTACATGATTCCATATGTGATATTTCATAGTTTTGATGTCTTCACTATTATTCTACAATGTAGAAAATAGTAAAAATAAAGAAAAACCCTTGAATGAGTAGGTGTTTCCAAACCTATGACTGGAACTGTAGTTCACTGTGAGGTAAATTGAATATGTATCATGGGAGGGAATTCCAAGAAGTACAAATGCAGCAGTCTAAACATTACAAGGGGGAACAACTGTTGCTCCTTCTGTTGCTCCTAAATCAGGCTTCTGTGCTTTTCTGTAGACACTTTCCTTAGCAGAATTACATTTCTGTGTTTTCTTCACTTTTTGCTTTAATTTCTTATAAACATGATCTTGCAGAGAAAGAGGACACGCCAGACTAAATGTTTTAATATGATTAAGCCGAAATAAGGGAGTCACGCCACTCCACCATACTCATTAGTGGCATGATGTTCATCTGTGTGGAGAAGATTATTTCAGAGAAAAGGCACACTGTGAGCAGTGCTGCTGAGGGCCGAATGTAGGGACAGATAAAGACTGCATGCATGGATAGTGAACAGATGAAAATTAAGAAGTTACTAGAGAGTTTTTTTTTTAGATTTCTTCACTGACATTGAAGTAAAGAAACTGACAAATGTGTGGCTGACATAATACTTGCTTTGTTGAAGTAACCACAGTGCTGCCGGGGAACACGTAGTGTTCAGCAGGCTGCTGATCTCAGCCCAGCTGTTCCAAATATAGGCTGCAGGAGTTATTGCCTGAGAAACTGGATTATAAGGTTCTGTGGACACTGCTAACCTTTGGCGTGCTCTCCTCCTGGCCCTAGTGCTGGTAGGCTTCAGGCCCACTTTTCTGACTCAGCCTGACCCAACACCCCCAGGGTGAAGTCCACCCAGCTAATGGGCAGGAGCAGGTGGCTGATGCTATATTAGGATTTCTTGACTCATACCTGCAGGCATAGTGCTCAATCCTGGAGTGTGTGTCCGAGTGGGGAAGCCTCGGGGATGAGCTGGGCCTAAAGGAAGCACAGAGATGTCAATCAAAGTCAGGAGTCAATCTGTGCTGACAGTCTCCGGATGTGCCATCACATAAGACCTCCCAGGCTTTAGAACTAATTCTGTGGACTCACGTCTCCTCACTCCCTGACCTCAAGACAGACTGTACAGGCAGGTAGCCCCTCTGGGGATGCTTGCTGAAGTACTGCTTTGATCTGAACTTGTTCTTCAATGTTTTGGCAAAATCACGCATCCTCTCCCCTGAAGTGGTCTGTCAGAGATCAGAAAATAATGTACATTTCAATTCCATGGGAATATTCTTGTAGCCATGCTTGGGTGTAGTATGGCCTAATAAAATTAGTCTTACTGGGGTGTAGTACTCCATGATAGGGTAAATTAAAGCCTTGCCCTTGGTAGTACGCCCGGACAGGAAGCAGCTCTGACAAATGTCCACATTGAACTGCTTGAGGCTTCTGTATCTGGGGGAAAATGAGTTAAAAGCCAAAATATTATTGACATTCTCTAGATGGTTGAAATGGTGTTTCCCTGTCGAGGCCCTGTGGTTAACCTGAAGCCTTTGATGGGACACTGTTTGCAGATGGAGCACTTGGCCTGGTGTTGGGCGTTCTCTGCCTGGACCACTCGCTGCAGCACGGGCAGCCACACAACGGACTGGGGCTCCAGGCTCATCCACTCCAGGAAGTGGGACAGCTGGATGGAGGTCTTCCCAGGAGCCTACAGCCACACGGTGGGGAGGAGAAGAGGACCATGAGACCACCAGAGATCCCGAAGGCAGGGCCTGTGCTCTCTGGCACCCTGAGGGCAGCTGGTCCCCTTCAGAGACTGACTAAGTAGAGCTGTAGGAAATTACTGGAGCTTCACAGTCATTCATTGCCAGAAATAATTCATGACATTGATGATAAGAAATGTTAAAGAAAAGCCTCATGAGTCACTAATGTTCATTACTGGACTAAATTCTCATTAAAAGGGTTTGAAAGGCACTCCATGTAAAATTTCTTGAGGGCCTAGATGAGAGAAATTGCATAATTAAGTTGTCATTCCCATTTGGGTTCCAGTGGTGTGCTCTAATCCAGCTGTGGAGCCTGATAAAGCCTGTCTACTATAGTAGCATCCCGATGCCACTGGAGTAAAGGACTGCTGAGTATCTATCATGGGGACATACCAGAGGACAAATCACATATTTACTACACAAACAGACATGCATGTGGACATACAAATATACACAATATACACAAATACACCAATGTACACATATGTACCTCCGTAAAGCCCACACAAACAAGCTGACAGACAGCAAAAGGTCAGAGCGACAGAGCCTGTGGTAATTAGCCCTTTCAGATAAGTCAACACAGCCTATTAAAATGCCATGACCCCTTTGACATAGTTGACTGTTTACTAATCTCACTCAGATATGTCAAGATGAAACAGAGGCAGCAGAAATATGACTGGCTGATCTAAAAGAGTCTATCAGAAACAAGGCATGGATGTCTCAGTATTTATCATGAATGTTTGACATTAGCTTTTAACATTATACAGTTTGAGTTAGCATAACTGTCATCATAGATGGTTAGTTGAATAGGGCTCACAGTGTTTAATCAGGCATATGCATCTCTCCACCATGGTCTCAGAACTACTCAAAGACTTATTAACAGCCTCAAATCCTCTGTGACCTTAGTCTGCTGCTCACATTATTTGTTATAGATTAAAGAATGTTCAAAATCCACTTCGATAATCAACAACATCACATATCAAGATTGGAGATAATCTAATGACAAGTAGCAGTTTTTAACACAGATTGGATTTTACTTATTGTAATCTCACACAATAACAGGGAATTAGATGGGGAAAACCTTAGCTATACTTAACAGTAGCAGCTAGTTTGACCAATGTAAATCCTAGCTCACCATGCGAAAGCAGCTGGCCACGCTTGGCTCCACATTGCTCCCTCCAAAGGCAGCCACCTCTCCTAGCTGCCATGGGATCTGGATTATCTCCTGAAGCAGGGAATTGAGGTGCTGCTGGTCAGCACATCCACCAGGCCCAGACACCTGCCAGAACAGATCTGACATACCCTCTCCTCAGACAGGACATATAGGACACAACCTGCACTTCTCTGTACTCTTGAACTTGCTTGTAGTGATTATGTGAGTTACGGTTGTTTGGAAATACATCATATACAGTAACAAAGCACATCTTACATTTGCATTTCTCCTGAATGTCAGCATTGCATAGACACACCAGTCCTGTCTTGAAGGATAGGATTCTCACCTGCCCATTACGGCCACTAGAGGGAGCAGAGAGAGAAAAAGAGGACGTCTCAGTGTTTGACTGCCACACATTATGGGGTGAGGTGGATGTTTTTTCACAGTGGTATACATTCTTACTCAACAGAGTCAACTGCCATCTAAGCATGAGATAATGCAGTAATACACCCTCACTATCTCTCTCCTTCTCACACACAAATGCACATGGTTCATTACCCACGCACATTCATAAGATATCCAGGTGTTAGCCCCAGAGCGCTATACTCACTGTTTTGGCCTTCAGCTGCTCAGCTGAAGTGCATATGAATGCATTTATAGCGCCACACACACACACACACACACACACACACACACACACACACACACACACACACACACACACACACACACACACACACACACACACACACACACACACACACACACACACACACACACACACACACACACACACACACTCACACACGTTCAGCTAACCTTGTGGGGACACACAATTCAGTCCCATTCAAAATCCTATTTTCCCTAACCCTAACCCTACTCTTACCTTAACCCTAACCCTAACCCAAGAACCCAACCTTAATCCTAAACCTAAACCTAGCTCCTAACCCTAATCCTAAAACCAACCCTAGCTCCTAACCCTAAACATAATTCTAACCCTAACACTAATTCTAACCTTAACCCTAAACCCACTAGAAATAGCATTTGACCTTGTGGGGACTAACAAAATGTCCCCAAATGGTCAAATGTTTGTTTGTTTACTACTCTTGTGGGGACTTCTGATCCCCACAAGAAGTTAAACACGTCCACACAGTCTTCACATACAATCTCCCAGGGACAAATGCACGCTATCCAAAGAGCGTAAAGGCCGCAGTATAAAACACACACACGCAAACTGAGCGCTGTCACGCAACATTGGATATTTATTTGATACTTGGTTGGTGATGTTGCCCTGGGGAATATTGTTCACTAAACTGAATGGCTAATCCAAGGAGCCCTGCTAAGAGTGATGTACTGTAGCTAAATTATCTAAGAGATAGAGAGAGCAACCCCTGATGTGGGGCTGACCTAGGATGTCTCTTAGAGGAAGAGAGAAAGATGCAGAGAGAGATGGAGGGAAAATATTTAAGGTAAAGAGTGGAGAGAGTGACATGTTATGGAATAGATAGAGATTGGAAATAGAAAGGCTAAAGGATAGACAAAAAGGGGAATAAACTGTAGAAAATGAAGAAGATGTTCCATTAGGCAGACCTGTCGTATACGTTGAGCAGCCAGTTGAGACACATGTCCACACAGAGTGGGATGTCGAGCAAGACGCCATGTTTCTCCTCCAGCTGCTCGTACAGGCTGGTCAGAGCATGGATGAATTCCAGGACATCTATAACCTCAACAGCGTCCGCCACGGGGTCATCATACCCCGACCCCAGGCCCTGGAAAACCTCTGCCACACAGCCAAGGCTCAGCTTGTCCACTTTGGGTAGAGGGGAAAGGGAGAAGGGCGCTAGCTGTGACACTACTGCTGCGGTGATTGAGTGGGGCTATTAATATGACAGGCCACTGGACACAGTAACACACTCACATCTCAAGGCCTGTTGTACACGTCGCAGCTTCAAGGCTGTTCGGTAGGCAGAGAATCTGATATTGTTCAGATCAGCTGGGGAAAGATGGTAAATAATGGCATCTTTAGATCAACACCATAATAGGAAGCATCCTTGCAATCATATGGCGATCCTTTTCTTCAGTCTTACCAAGTGCCTGGTAGAGCTCTTTCATCTGTGGATGATCCCAACAAGTGGTCTGGGTTTGATGGCTGTAGCAAGAGAGAGTAACATGTAGAGAGACGTAGAGGGACAGGGGTCACAGTAAATATGGAGGTCACAGTAAACAAACTGGGACACGGGTCACAAAAAGAGGGAAACTGTTGTGACATGCTACAGTGGTTCTTCCTTTAAAAGTTGCGGCCTTACTGCAGCACAGCTTGCGGAGTGCTGCATAATTATAAGGCACGTTATTTAAGTGTCAGCCATTGTTGCCAGAATGACACAATTTACCACAATCTGCCACCATCTACCACAAACGGTCGCTGCATAAGCTCTAAACTTTTAAAGGAAGAACCACTGTATGGTGCTAGACTTGTATTTGTGCTGGAAGGCTGCTGTTTTTTCACACTGGTTTTGTGTTTTTATTTATGCTTACTTAATGTAGTATGGCACTTTGTTGGGCGATATGGCACGTTCCCATGGAATCTGCACTGAACCTAAAATGAAACAATGTAAATCAAGCAAGCACAACAATGTAGCATGGAAAATGTAACCAGAAGAGCAAGGGCACACAACATGGCAAATGTAACCAGTGTTCTGAGGGGGTTCTCCAGCAGAGAAAGAGAGAAACAGCTTACCAGAGAGGAAATGCTGGGACCTGGGCCCAAAGTCTCTGTGGGCATCCTGCAGTTGCCTCAGTCTCTTCTCAGTGGACTCCTGCAACAGGGAAACACACACACTACAGCACACACATCTCTAAGCCTGCTACAGCATATTCCCAGGGACAGAGTAACATACTACATGGGATCTGACAACAAGAGGCTTTAGAAAAGTGATGGGAAAAATGAGACTGCTGGAGAACATTGTTGCAGGGGCAGATCAGGATTATAAAATCTCATATAGGATTTTAGCCTCTCCCTTTTTTGTACCTCCAGCAGTTTCCACCTGGCGTTGAGTTGCTGCAGACCGTGGGTGTTGTCCTCTGACAGGGGGACACTGGAGATGGTCAGCTGGTGGACTAGCTGGTTGACATGCTTCATGCCTTCCTGACCCTGAGTCAGCTCCTCCTGGAACAACTACAACATAGAGGCCATGCCAGTCACTAACATGGCAACCATTTGCCAATCATAACACAACATCCTGGTATGTAGGGTCTTTGACCAAATATGCTGTATCTGCTGGTAAAGCAATCTAGAATAAATCAAACTATATAATGTGCAGAGAATAGCTGCTAATTTAGTTATTCTATGCCCATGCGCACTCATTAAGCATTTGGAGCATATCAGCTCACTTTCAATGTTAGTCTAAGTAGTCATTATATAATGGAAAATAAAAATGGACCTTAGTAGTGGAAAACAAAATGGTTGTATGTTGTTGATTCCTGCATACCTTGGTGGCATCGATGTGGTCCTGCAGTGAGTCAATGAGGAGGTTTCCAATGGGCCCCCAGGCCTCCTGCACCCCCTCAGCCTGCTCCATGTCCAGGCACAGCTCCTCCACAGCCCGCTGTAGCTCTGTGAGGCGCTCCAGAGTACACTGCATGTGTTTGTGACGCTGAACACTGCGTGTCATCACACTCTCCCACAGGTCTCTGGCCACTGCGGCCTGCCTCCACACCCAGCGACCGACACTCTGCTGCCGAGTACTCACGTCTACAGACAGGAGATGCAGAGGAACAGAAAGGGCAGATCTCACTGGAGAGACAATGACAAATCAGGATTCAGCTTATTATGAGATAAGCATTTTCTTCCTAACCAGGAACACATAACTAACTTCTTAACTTATTGGTCTGATAATTGGGTTTGCCATATCTTGTTGACTTCCCCACCTTTGCTGTCATCTGGATCCACATTGGCACATTGTGACAGAAAGGCCTGAGCGGACTCCAACACCGAGTAAATAAAGGGTCCCCGAGACTTTAACTCCTCAACGAAAACCTAAAAAAGAGATCAACAGAACAGACATCCGTTCCATCATCATTCTATCTGCTCTGGGTTAAGTGCTGCACATAGCAGCATAACAAGATTTAACGTTAATAAAACCAGAAAACTGGAGTATGCATACGACACTGGATATCTTGTTTTTTTCATCCTTGTAACTGAATTAGATAACAGACCTCTGTGGACTTGCAAATATAGCCAGGAGCAAACAAGAGAAGAAATATTCACAAGCTTAGGCTCCAGACTGAATCTGTGTTGATTTCCAATGACAATACATTCAGACTACATCATAATGTGGGTTGAAGTACTCTCTCTCTATTTAGAATTTCACTTGGACTACATTTCATACATTGCATGCGTTGGGCATTTGTGATTCAGTACAACAGACAGACGTCAAAGACTGTAGAGATGATTTTGTATGGGCATATAAAGACCATCAAAACCATTCTTGCCAACCGCCCCATAAACAATGGCTTAATGTGAAATAACTGTACAAGGCCATTATTATATTTTATTTATATACGGCACATGTATATTGTGTACATATCCTGCAAAAAAATGGACAATAAAAGTCAAACAAATAAAATGTTCACCACCGTTCAAAAGCTTGGGGTCACTTAGAAATGCCCTTGTTTTTGAAAGAAAAGCACTATTAAAATAACATCAAATTGATCAGAAATACAGTGTAAACACTGTTAATGTTGTAAATGACTATTGTATCTGGAAACGGCTGATTTGTAATGTAATATCTACATAGGCGTTCAGAGGCCCATTATCAGCAACAATCACTCCTGTGTTCCAATGGCACGTTGTGTTAACTAATCCAAGTTTATCATTTGAAAAGGCTAATTGATCCTTAGAAAACCCTTTTGCAATTATGTTAGCATAGCTGAAAACTGTTGTTCTGATTGAAGAAGCAATAAAACTGGCCTTCCTTCGACTAGTTGAGTATCTGGAGCATCAGCATTTGTGGGCTCGATTACAGGCTCAAAATGGCCAGAAACAAAGAACTTCCTTCTGAAACTCGTCAGTCTATTCTTGTTCTGAGAAATGAAGGCTATTCCATGCGAAAAATTGCCAAGAAACTGACTATCTCGTACAACGCTGTGTACTACTCACTTCACAGAACAGCGCAAACTGGCTCTAACCAGAATAGAAAGAGGAGTGGGAGGCCCCGGTGCACAACTGAGCAGGAGGACAAGCACATTAGAGTCTAGTTTGAGAAACAGATGCCTCACAAGTCCTCAACTGGCAGCTTCATTAAATAGTACCCACAAAACACCAGTCTCAATGTCAAAAGTGAATAGTCGACTCTGGGATGCTAGCCTTCTAGGCAGAGTTGCAAAGAAAAAGCCATATCTCTGTCCAGTGTCTGTGTTCTTTTGCCCATCTTAATCTTTTATTTTTATTGGCCAGTCTGAGATATGGCTTTTTCTTTGCAACTCTGCCTAGAAGGCCAGTATCCCAGAGTCGCCTCTTCACTGTTGACGTTGAGACTGGTGTTTTGCGGGTACTATTTAAAGAAGCTGCCAGTTGAGGACTTGTGAGGCATCTGTTTCTCAAACTAGACTCTAATGTGCTTGTCCTCTTGCTCAGTTGTGCACCGGGGCCTCCCACTCCTCTTTCTATTCTGGTTAGAGCCAGTTTGCGCTGTTCTGTGAAGGGAGTAGTACACAGCGTTGTACGAGATCTTCAGTTTCTTGGCAATTTCTCACATGGAATAGCCTTCATTTCTCGGAACAAGAATAGACTGACGAGTTTCAGAAGAAAGTTCTTTGTTCTGGCCATTTTGAGCCTTTAATCAAACCCACAAATGCTGATGCTCCAGATACTCAACTAGTCTATAGAAAGACAGTTTTATTGTTTCTTTAATCAGAACAACAGTTTTCAGCTGTGCTAACATAATTGCAAAATGGTTTTCTAATGATCAATTATCCTTTTCAAATGATTAACTTGGATTAGCTAACACAACGTGCCATTGGAACACAGGAGTGATGGTTGCTGATAATGGGCCTCTGTACGCCTATGTAGATATTCCATTAAAAAGAAATCTGCCGTTTCCAGCTACAATAGTCATTTACAACATTAACAATGTCTACACTGTATTTCTGATCAAATGTATGTTCTTTTAATGGACAAAAAATGTGTTTTTCTTTCAAAAACAAGGACATTTCTAAGTGAGCCCAAACTTATGAACAGTAGTGTATATCTTATAGATTGTTTTGGCCTACCTGATGTACCTCACTCTGATGCTTGTAGATTGTTATATCGCCATGTAAAGGCAAACTGTCAGATAGCTCCTCATCCTTCACAGATAGCCAATCAATGATGCCCTGTAGCGAACGCTGTAGCCTCTCGTTAATGTCTGCGAGAGTCTCCAGTCCTACACTGTGTGCATTGGAAATACATTTTGAAACACAGACAAACACTAATCGTACATGCATTGTTAAATGTTGAGTAAATACAGCATTTTTCTCACAAATCATTCCAAAATATGTGAAAAGTTTGAAAGTGGGTAATCTTTATGCGTGGGTGGTTAAGAATTTCAAACACATTAATGGATGTATTTGAAATGTACTGTAATGACTTCCTCAGAAAACCGAGCAAGACCATGCTCTCCATCTAGGCCTATCAGCACAGTGCGAGAATCTCAATTGCATAAACCTCGCATCCCCTCTCCTCGCCTCCTTCTCAAAACCTATTGGATGAGATAGCCAGAGGTGAACTTCTCCAATGGGTTTTGAGAAGGAGGCGAGGGGAGAGGACGTGAGGAGTATGCAATTGAGATTGCCCTAGAGTTCAACAGTGACCCCTGAGCTGACCTAAATTTCAAGAGTCAATCAATGTCCTGCTAGAGGCCACTTCTGAGCCCAGCAGTCTGAACGAGGGAACCCTCAAACGCACAATCCAACATGGTACTGACAAGTAACATTCTTGCAGGGCATGTTCCCCTCTGCGTTATCTATGATTCAGAGCAACGTCTACTTTCTGTCAGTTCAATGTCAACACCAGCAATTAAAATGCTACATCCAGCCTGTCTATTAAGTGCTGTGAGAGTCAGTGGGGGTCCCTTCATGGTTTATGTGCTAATTAAAGCCTGGGAGATAAGCTCTGGGTTAGCACTAATTTACCCCGCTCTCCATAGAATTCTCCCTGGTTCAATAAGTTCCACTTTCCTCAGCAGTGACAAAAACAACACAGCACACAAGTAGCAATTTACCAAAACTGTAAACGGTAACCAAACAGGAAATAATGGAATTGACAAAACAGAGCCACAGACACAGGTCCAGAAAGTCAGGGGCTAAATTAACAGATGGCAGATGATAAGTCGCATGATATAAATACATCTAGGAGGGCACATCACAACATATTTGTTAAAGAAAACACACCACAGTTAAGGATATTGTGGAATAAATATCTATTCTAATAATGATAATAATTTATTGAACTTTAATAGCACTTTTCATTACAGACAGAATCTCAAACCGCTTGTTAAGCAAAATAAACAACAAGCAATTTAAAAATGATTATGTGATCTTACCATCACACAAATGCATGCTTCAAACTACCAGGGTTGTGTTTGACTTCTACTGGCATCACAGTAAAAATAAAAATGGGTTGTTCTGTATGGAAGCTGAAAGCTAATGCCCGGGGAAATGCAGGGTTGCATCTCTCTCCTTTCGCTTGACTGGTTTACCTTGTGTAATAATTAACCCAGAAACATCAGTCCTCCCATCAGCGTACACAGGACATACACACATGGACAGGCATAACACACACACACATACTGTACACACACACTGCACAAATAAACATGCTCTTCGTGGACTCATGCTCATATTAAGACTCAACTTATACATAATATTATGAAAACACATTCATGCATATTACATTACATACATTAATACATATATTACATACAAAGTTCATACTAAGTATGTGTGGTTTCTGCAGATCCAAGGCTAACGCTAACATTTCAGACATGGCCAGTCAACAGAAATACATACTTTCTGCCCAGTGCTATACACTTCTTCTCTCCAAGCATTAGGAATAATGCATTATACACAAATCCTGCCTCTGCACAGTCCTACCTGGTGTTATGAGGACTGTGTTGGACTCCCCTACACCACAGACACATCTCACAGTCTTCACACTGCCCTCCCTGCTGGCTGGCTGGTCCTCTGCCGTCTCTGGCCCACTCCTGGTCCCTCGGAACCCCAGGGTGTGGCTGTGGCTCACACTGACACTGTGGCATGGAGAGGCGTCCCCGAGCTAGATGAGACACAAGCAGGTACACATGACAGATGGCCATTACAATACAAACAAATAAACAGCAAACGTAGACAAGAATCGGACTAAATCTTTAAGTGATTTATTCCTGCAAACTATATACTGTATCTGTTCTCATCTTTAAGCATGGTTGTGATCCTGACTGAGCCACTGTACACACTACAGTAAAATGTGTCACTGCAAATAAGGCAACCATTCTGTGTCTTGTGCCAAATCTATGAGACTTGGCATTACTGCATACTGGGAATCATGCTCTCTAGCACTACATATGTAGGACCTTAATTTGACCTATATTGTCACAGCAAAATAATCCTGCAGCAACAGGATTTGAACGGTTAGTCCATAATGTTGCTTGATCGATGGTTAGGCTATTAGCTGGCCAAACGTCAACTACATGAAAAGTGCAATACTGTTAATATGTGTGTTAGAGTGGGCTTTCAGTGAATTTATGCAAATCACAAAACTAATTTGCATTTCCTAGGGTGCAGGAAGATTCTCAGCAACAAAAGAGTGATCAAATTAAGATACTACACCTACATCATTGCCAGGAAAAACATAAAATGCTTGTGACAGACATAACTTGCAGGGCTGAGTCATTTGGCAAAAGAGCCCAATATCACACATAATACAGTTATTGTATGCCACAATATCTTAGTAAAACAGGACTAAACAGAAATGGTTTCCTTATCATTTAGGGCCCTCTCACTATCGTAAAAATATAATTTTTGTGAGAAGTGAGAACCTTGCCTATGTTTGCATTAGAGTGATGTTTCCAAAATAACTTTGGTATTAGCTGGGGCGGAGTAGTGCAGTGCAGTTTCGTGTGCCCCCGAAAGGTTAGAGTAAGCCCCCCCCTTACTTGAGGATACATTTTTTCTTCCATTGGGCAGAAAGAAAAATGTGCAGTATTTATAGCGAATCTCATACGGTTTTACACATTTTGCCACGAGGCTGAGAGAAAATGTTCCTGTTTTAGAGCTCAGTACCTTGACACAAGGCGAGACCAAGATGCAGACACAGAAGGCAGATGGTTGGAGTCTTACAATATTTATTAATCCAATAGGGGAAGGCAAGAATGGTTGTGGACAGGCAAAAGGGTCAAAACCAGTTCAGAGTCCAAAAGGTACCGAAGGGCAGGCAGAATCAAGGTCAGGACAGGCAGGATGATCAGGCAGGTGGGAAGGTAGTACAGAGTCAGGCAGTGGTCAAAACCAGGAAGACTAACAAAAGGAGAATAGCAAAAGGAGTACAGGAAAAATACACTGGTTGACTTGACTAACAGACAAGGCAAACTGGCACAGAGAGACAGGAAACACAGGGATAAATACACCGGGGAGAATAAGTGACACCTGTAGGGGGTGGACACAATCACAAGGACAGGTGAAATAAATCAGGGTGTGACATTCAGAGATTTTTGAAAGACGGGACAATCTAAAAAAAAAACACTAAAATGTATCTTAATAATATTAACAACATTTTAATATATACACTGAACAAAAATATAAACACAGCATCAAGTTTCAAGTTTCAATGTCACAAGTGCAGTAAAATGCCTTTCTTGCAAACTCAAAACAAGATTTGAAAGTTACAGTTCATAAGGAAATCAGTCAGTTGAAATAAATAAATTAGGCCTTAATCTATGGATTTCACATGACTGAGAATACAGATATGCCTCTGTTGGTCACAGACACCTTAAAAAAAGGTACAGTTGAAGTCGGAAGTTTACATACACTTAGGTTGGAGTCATTAAAACTCGTTTTTCAACCACTCCACAAATTTCTTGTTAACAAACTATAGTTTTGGCAAGTCGGTTAGGACATCTACTTCGTGCATGACACAAGTCATTTTTCCAACAATTGTTTACAGACAGATTATTTCACTTATAATTCACTGTATCATAATTCCAGTGGGTCAGAAGTTTACATACACTAAGTTGACTGTGCCTTTAAACAGCTTGAAAAATTCCAGAAAATGATGTCATGGCTTTAGAAGCTTCTGATAGGCTAATTGACATCATTTGAGTCAATTGGAGATGTACCTGTGGATGTATTTCAAGGCTTACCTTCAAACTCAGTGCCTCTTTGCTTGACATCATGGGAAAATCAAAAGAAATCAGCCAAGACCTCAGAAAAAAAATTGTAGACCTCCACAAGTCTGGTTTGTCCTTGGGAGCAATTTCCAAACATCTGAAGGTACCACGTTTATCAGTACAAACAATAGTACGCAAGTATAAACACCATGGGACCACGCAGCCGTCATACCGCTCAGGAAGGAGACACGTTCTGTCTCCTAGAGATGAACGTACTTTGGTGCAAAAAGTGCAAATCAATCCCAGAACAACAGCAAAGGACCTTGTAAATATGCTGGAGGAAACAGGTACAAAAGTATCTATATCCACAGTAAAACGAGTCCTATATCAACATGACCTGAAAGGCCGCTCAGCAAGGAAGAAGCAACTGCTCCAAAACCGCCATAAAAAAGCCAGACTACGGTTTGCAACTGCACATGGGAACAAAGATCGTACTTTTTGGAGAAATGTCCTTTAGTCTGATGAAACAAAAATAGAACTGTTTGGCCATATTCACCATCGTTATGTTTGGAGGAAAAAGGGGGAGGCTTGCAAGGCGAAGAACACCATCCCAACCGTGAAGGACGGAGGTGGCAGCATCATGTTGTGGGGGTGCTTTGCTGCAGGAGGGACTGGTGCACTTCACAAAATAGATGGCATCATGAGGAAGTAAAATTATGTGGATATATTGAAGCAACATCTCAAGACATCAGTCAGGACGTTAAAGCTTGATCGCAAATGGGTCTTCCAAATGGACAGTGACCCCAAGCATACTTCCAAAGTTGTGGCAAAATGGCTTAAGGACAATAAAGTCAAGGTATTGGAGTGGCCATCACAAAGCCCTGACCTCAACCTTAGAGAAAATTTGTGGGCAGAACTGAAAAAGCGTGTGCGAGCAAAGAGGTCTACAAACCTGACTCAGTTACACCAGCTCTGTCAGGAGGAATTTGCCAAAATTCACCCAACTTATTGTGGGAAGCTTGTGGAAGGCTACCCGAAACGTTTGACCCAAGTTAAACAATTTAAAGGAAATGCTACCACATACTAATTGAGTGTATGTAAACTTCTGACCAACTGGGAATGTGATGAAAGAAATAAAAGCTGAAATAAATAATTCTGTCTACTATTATTCTGACATTTCACATTCTTAAAATAAAGTGGCGATCCTAACTGACATAAGACAGGGAATTTTTACTCTGATTAAATGTCAGGAATTGTGAAAAACTGAGTTTAAATGTATTTGTCTAAGGTGTATGTAGACTTCCGACTTCAACTGTAGGGGCTTGGATCAGAAAACCAGTCAGTATTTGGTGTGACCACCATTTGCCTCATGCAGCAAGACACATCTCCTTCGCATAGAGTTGATCAGGTTGTTGATTGTGGCCTGTGGAATGTTGTCCCACTCCTCTTCAATGGCTGTGCAAAGTTGCTGGATATTGGCGGAAACTGGAACATGCTGTTGTACACATCGATCCAGAGCATCCCAAAGGTACTCAATGGGTGACATGTATGGTGAATACTCACTCACCAGAACTGGGACATTTTCAGCTTCCAGGAATTGTGTACAGATCCTTGCGACATGGGGCCGTGCATTATCATGCTGAAACATGAGGTGATGGCGGCGGATGAATGCCACGACAATGGGCCTCAGGATCTCGTTATGGCATCTCTGTTTATTCAAATTGCCATCTGTAAAATGCAATTGTGTTTGTTGTCTGTAGATTATCCCTGCCCATACCATAACCCCACCGCCACCATGGGGCACTCTGTTCACAACGTTGACATCAGCAAACCACTCACCCACACGACGCCATCTGCCCGGTACAACTGAAACCAGTGGCCATCGAAGGAGAGCATATGCCCACTGAAGTCGGTTACGACTCCGAACTACAGTCAGGTCAATACCCTGGTGAGGATGATGAGCATGCAGATGAGTTTTCTGAGACGCTTTCTGATAGTTTCTGCAGAAATTCTTCGGTTGTGCAAACCCACAGTTTCATCAGCTGTCCAGGTGGTTGGTCTCAGACGATCCCGCAGGTGATGAAGCCGGATTTGGAAGTCCTGGACCGGCGTGGTTACATGTGGTCTGCAGTTGTGAAGCCGGTTGGGCATACGGCCAAATTCTCTAAAATGACGTTGGAGGAGGCTTATGGTAGAGACATTAACATTAAATTCTCTGGCAACAGCTCTGGTGGATATTCCTGCAGTCAGCATGCCAACTGCACACTCCCTCAAAACTTGAGACATCTGTGACATGGTGTTGTGAGACAAAACTGCATATTTAGAGTGGCCTTGTATTATCCCAAGGACGAGGTGCAACTGTGTAATGATCATGCTGTTATGATTGTGACAATGGTGGTTCGAATATTGTATGTTTAAATTGATAAAAAATAGAGAACTTTATAGACCATGAGTGTCTTATTGCACTATATGTAATGAAGACATGAATAAGGGGTCATGGTATAGCTGACCCTGCTCATTCCTGATTCATTTAGGATTATAGACAAACCTGATGGAGTTATCCAAATCTCCGGACAATATTTTTTAGGAATCACAGTTTTGCGAAGAATAACTATTTAAAGTCACTGCAAGAAACTACATTTTTTTGTTAATATCCATTATTGGCAGTTTTTAGATTTTTTTTACTTTTTGGGAGAGTTTATAATTGTGATCCTTTGCTCCAAACAAGGGAATTTCCAAGCATAGAGCCGACATGGAAATTAATAATATTGAAAGTATTTTGAAAAATCACCAAACACATCTTTTCCCTTATAAAATTCCACTAAATGTCATTTTTAAGCAAAATAATTATGCAACAAAATCCTTAATTTTTTTACTATAAAAAGAAAGTTTCCGATGGACAAGGGTTGTCCCGACTTTCAAGAATCTCTGAGCTAATTTCCTGCTTTTCTACACATTTTGCCATGAGGTTGAGAGAAAATGTTGCAGTTTTAAAGCTATTTTCCTATAATTCTAAACATTTCTTTCATATGCTATGCTATCTGAGGGGCCCGACCCCCTGGGCTCGGGGGTGTGTGCTACGCCAGTGCTGGCGCGGGAATTCAACTCTGTTGCCTGACAAGAAGCAAGTTTGTCTCACACTGTCTGCTCTATGATACGTGATCTGATATAAGCCTTTTAGATTCAATTTCTGGCTTAGGACCAGAGCTTTAGAATTAGTGAAGTGCCCTTAAAAAAGAATGAACTGAAAAAACATGTTGACACTTACAACTGTGGCCTAAGGAATTACATGACAGAAAAAAGTGACTGCATTTATGCATATATGCATATCCGCTGCTGTAAAGAAGTACTCATCATTATTTGTTGATGAGCACACAACTCAATACATCAAATTCCCTGAGTGAGATCTGATCTTCTCTGATTGAAAGGGTTTTTACAGTGGTGGTGGTCAACTAGTCTTTTTTCTACCTCCCAGCAGGCTCAACAGCCTGGTCTCATAGACAGCTATGGAAAATATAGATGCAAACTCCCTTGGTAGGTAGTGTGGTCTACAGCTTATCATGAGGTACTCTACCTCAGGTGAGCAATACCTCGAGACTTCCTTAATATTAGACATCACGCACAAGCTGTTATTGACAAATAGACACACACACCACCACATTTACTATATAACGTTTAGCAAACGTCTCCAGTGCGTCTCTACGGCCCAGGTTATCCTGCGCCTGCTCTACGCACGGTACCCCCCGTTCACCAGCACAGCCTAGTTCGTCCTGTGCCGGCGCTCCGCCCTTGCTTGGCTCAAATAACCATCCAGCCAGGACGCGGTGTGCCAGCTCTAAGCTCCAGACCTCCGGTACGCCTCCGGAGCCCAGTACGTCCTGTGCCTCCTCCTCGCACTCGCCCTGAGGTGCGTGTTACTAGTCTGGCGCCTCCTATGCCAGCTCCACGCATCAAGCCTCCAGTGCGCCTGCCCAGTCCGAGGTGTCCTGTTCCTGCTCCCCGCACTCGCACTGAGGTGCGTGTTACTAGTCTGGCGCCTCCTATGCCAGTCCCACGCATCAGGCCTCCAGCGACACTCCCCAGTCCAGAGCCTCCAGCGACGCTCCCCAGCCAGGGGCCTCCAGCGACGCTCCCCAGCCCGGAGCCTCCAGCAACGCTCCCCAGCCCGGGGCCTCCAGCGACGCTCCCCAGCCCGGAGCCTCCAGCGACGCTCCCAAGCCCGGAGCCTCCAGCGACGCTCCTCAGCCGACGAACTAGGCTGTGCTTGTCCGCAGCCCGGAGCCTCCAGCGGCGGTCCGCAGCCCGGAGTCTTCAGCGGCGGCCTTTAGCCCGGAGTCTTCAGCGGCGGTTGGCGGTCCGAAGCCTCCGGCGATGATCCATGGTCTGGTTCCTCCAGACATACAGAAGGGGGTGGATCAGCGGGAGCCGCCGCCATAGACATTAGTCACCCAGCCTACCCTCCCTTTGTGTTTTTTTTTTGGGGGGGGGGGTTTGTTGTTTGGGGGGGGTTTGTTGTTGGTTTTGTAGGTGTGGTCGAAGTCCGCACCTTTGGGGGGGGGGGGTACTGTCACGTCCTGACCATAGTAAGTTGTTATTTTCTATGGTAGAGTAGGTCAGGACGTGACAGGGGGTGTTTGTCCATTTTTGTATTTCTATGTTTAGTTTGTAGTTTTGTATTTCTAAAAAACTCTCCTTTATCTAACCACATTGCCCGATTTCAAAAAGGCTTTACAATGAAAGCAAAACATTAGATTATGTCAGGAGAGTACCCAGCCAGAAATAATCACACACCCATTTTTCAAGCTAGCATATAATGTCCCAAAAACCAAAACCACAGCTAAATGCAGCACTAACCTTTGATGATCTTCATCAGATGACACTCCTAGTACATTATGTTATACAATACATGCATGTTTTGTTCAATCAAGTTCATATTTATAGCAAAAAACAGCTTTTTACATTAGCATGTTTTGTTCAGAACTAGCATACCCACCGAAAACTTCCGGTGAATTTACTAAATTACTCACGATAAACGTTCACAAAAAACATAACAATTATTTTAAGAATTATAGATACAGAACTCCTTTATGCAATCGCGGTGTCCAATTTTAAAATAGCTTTTCGGTGAAAGCACATTTTGCAATATTCTGAGTAGATAGCCCGGCCATCATGGCTAGCTATTTTGACACCCACCAAGTTTGGCACTCACCAAACTCAGATTTACTATAAGAAAAATTGGATTACCTTTGCTGTTCTTCGTCAGAATGCACTCCCAGGACTTCTACTTCAACACCCAATGTTGTTTTGGTTCCAAATAATCCATAGTTATATCCAAATAGCTGCGTTTTGTTCTTGCGTTCAAGACACTATCCAAAGGGTGACGCGCCGGCGCGTATCGTGAGAAAAAAAATTCAAAATATTCCATTACCGTACTTCGAAGCATGTCAAACGCTGTTTAAAATCTAATTTTATGCGATTTTTCTCGTAAAATAGCGATAATATTCCAACCGGGAGACGTTGTTTTCGTTCAAACACTGAAAATAGAAAATGGGGTCTTCACATGCACACGCGCGCCAGTGTCATTGTTCTCAGAACGACCACTTTCCAAAACCCCTACTGTTTTTTGCCCAGGGACTGCAGAGTTATCATTCAACGTTCTGGTGCCTTCTGAGAGCCTATGGGAGCCTTAGAAAATGTCACGTTACAGCAGAGATCCTCTATTTTCGATAAAGAGGCTACAGAAGGCCAAGAAATGGTCAGACAGGGCACTTCCCATATAGAATCTTCTCAGGTTTTGGCCTGCCATATGAGTTCTGTTATACTCACAGACACCATTCAAACAGTTTTAGAAACTTTAGGGTGTTTTCTATCCAAATCAAATAATTATATGCATATTCTAGTTTCTGGGCAGGAGTAATAACCAGATTAAATCGGGTACGTTTTTTATCCGGCCGTGAAAATACTGCCCCCTATCCTAAACAGGTTAAAATGCAAATCAATTTATAACATTTTTGACATGTGTTTTTCTGGATTTTTTTTGCTGTTATTCTGACTCTCACTGTTCAAATAAACCTACCATTAAAATTATAGACTGATAATTTCTTTGTCAGTAGGCAAACGTACAAAATCAGCAGGGGATCAAATACTTTTTTCCCTCACTGTATGTAGTCACTCCCCTTGCTACGAAGCCCCTAAATAAGATCTGGTGCAACCAATTACATTCAGAAGTCACATAATTAGTTAAATAAAGTCTACCTGTGTGCAATCTAAGTGTCACATTATCTCAGTATATATACACCTGTTCTGAAAGCCCCCAGAGTCTGCAAAACCACTAAGCAAGGGGCACCACCAACCAAGCAGCACTATAAAGACCAAGGAGCTCTCCAAACAGGTCAGGGACAAAGTTGTGGAGAAGTACAGATCAGGGTATCAATCAATCAGATTCCAAGCAATCAAGATTCCAAGCAATCAATCAGATTCCAAACTCTCCACCATGGCCAAGACCAAAGAGCTCTCCAAGGATGTCAGGGACAAGATTGTAGACCTACACAAGGCTGGAATGGGCTACAAGACCATCGCCAAGCAGCTTGGTGAGAAGGTGACAACAGTTGGTGCAATTATTCGCAAATGGAAGAAACACAAAAGAACTGTCAATCTCCCTCGGCCTGGGGCTCCATGCAAGATTTCACCTTGTGGAGTTGCAATGATCATGAGAACGGTGAGGAATCAGCCCAGAACTACACGGGAGGATCTTGTCAATGATCTCAAGGCAGCTGGGACCATAGTCACCAAGAAAACAATTGGTAACACACTACGCCGTGAAGGACTGAAATCCTGGAGCGCCCGCAAGGTCCCCTTGCTCAAGAAAGCACATATACATGCCCGTCTGAAGTTTGCCAATGAACATCTGAATGATTCAGAGGACAACTGGGTGAAAGTGTTGTGGTCAGATGAGACCAAAATGGAGCTTTTTGGCATCAACTCAACTCGCCGTGTTTGGAGGAGGAGGAATGCTGCCTATGTCCCCAAGAACACCATCCTCACCGTCAAACATAGAGGTGGAAACATTATGCTTTGGCGGTGTTTTTCTGCTAAGGGACAGGACAACTTCATCGCATCAAAGGGACGATGGACGGGGCCATGTACCGTCAAATCTTGGGTGAGAACCTCCTTCCCTCAGCCAGGGCATTGAAAATGGGTCGTGGATGGGTATTCCAGCATGACAATGACCCAAAACATACGGCCAAGGCAACAAAGGAGTGGCTCAAGAAGAAGCACATTAAGGTCCTGGAGTGGCCTAGCCAGTCTCCAGACCTCAATCCCATAGAAAATCTGTGGAGGGAGCTGAAGGTTCGAGTTGCCAAACGTCAGCCTCGAAACCTTAATGACTTGGAGAAGATCTGCAAAGAGGAGTGGGACAAAATCCCTCCTGAGATGTGTGCAAACCTGGGGGCCAACTACAAGAAACGTCTGACCTCTGTGATCGCCAACAAGGGTTTTGCCACCAAGAACTAAGTCATGTTTTGCAGAGGGGTCAAATACTTATTACTCTCATTAAAATGCTAATCATTTTATAAGATTTTTGACATGCGTTTTTCTGGATTTTTTTGTTGTTATTCTGTCTCTCACTGTTCAAATAAACCTACCATTAAAATTATAGACTGATCATTTCTTTGTCAGTGGGAAAACGTACAAAATCAGCAGGGGATCAAATACTTTTTTCCTTCACTGTATGCACGCACCACTTTTCCGTTGTTTATTTTTTCACATTTTTTTGAAACAAGTTATTTTTTTCATTTCACTTCACCAATTTGGACTATTTTGTGTATGTCCATTACATGAAATCCAAATAAAAATCTATTTAAATTACAGGTTGTAATGCAACAAAATAGGAAAAACGCTAAGGGGGTGAATACTTTTGCAAGGCACTGTATAACAGTAAAAGTAACTATTATTTTCAACCCAGCAAGCCTTGGAAATCTGTGTTAAAGGTTTAGACATTCTCATCCTACCACAGAGAAAATCCTTTAAATAGTTAAATTAATTCACTCCTCAGGCTTTCAAATTATTTCATGAGCACTCTTTTTGAAGACAAGTCTCTGAAATAATGAACTGTACAATGCAGAGAAATAAAATGGTTAATACGCTTAGCTGAGCAGAAAATCTAATTAATCTGGTGTTTTCAGCCAGAGAGGAAAACAAGTCAACACCTCTGTCTCTGCAAACTAACACAGACACACATACGGGATAAACGAACAAAGCAAACATTCAAAGTAAATCAACGTCATACGTAAATATCAATATTTGTCTATTGTGCAAAGACATGGCTTTTCCCCACAATAGCATTCAAGCTGTGGCAATTTGGTATCAGCATAAACAAAGCACTGATTTGAACCCATTTTAAGCAGACCTCAGAGTTCCAGCAGCACTATATTAGTATGGTAATAGTATGGTTACTGCCGTTTATTTTATTTAACCTTTATTTAACTAGGCAAGTCAGTTAAGAACAAATTCGTATTTACAATGACGGCCTACCAAAACGCAAAAGGCCTCATGCGGGGACGGGGGCATGGGATTCAAAATAAAAAATAAATACAATATAAATATAGGACAAAACACACAACAAGAGAGACAACGCAACACTACATAAAGAGAGACCTAAGACAACAACATACTGTAACAAGGCAGCAACACATGAGGCAGCAACACAGCATTGTAGCAACACAACATTGTAGCAGCACAAAACATGGTACAAACATGATTGGGCACAGACAACAGCACAAAGGACAAGAAGGTTGAGACAACAATACATCACACAAAGCAGCAACAACTGTCAGTAAGAGTGTCCATGATTGAGTCTTTTAATGAAGAGATTGAGATAAAACTGTCCAGTTTGAGTGTTTGTTGCAGCTCGTTCCAGTCGCTAGCTGCAGCGAACTGAAAAGAGGAGCGACCCAGGGATGTGTGTGCTTTGGGGACCTTTAACAGAATGTGACTGACAGAACGGGTGTTGTATGTGGAGGATGAGGGCTGCCTTAAGAGTCTGGCACATACACTTTAGTACAGACACTTTAGTAAATAAGGCAAGTGCCTTCACATCCCTCTATGTTGCCTGAGTGACTGAAAACCAAAGACACATTATTAAAAGATTACAGTTTCAGAGTAGTACACATGCTTGACTGTTGTATTTCTACTTACGGTCAATGTCCCTGGTCAGGTTGGTGGTCATCCTGTTACAGAGCCCTGATTCCATTCCATTGGAGTGACTGTGGTCTGGAGGACATCGCATAATGTGCTGCTGTTTCACATGGATCTCCTCATGCAGTCTGTGAGTCTTTAACATACAATGACAGCATAACAATCTCAGACTGCTTACGACTTCACATTAGTTAATTGCACTTCTGGGCAAATTGTGTTATACAACTCTTGATTGGTATGAAGGAAAATACACAACTTACAAACTATTATCAACTACATAGAAATGAATGACTCCAGATATCAACACACACAGACAAAAGTGATTCACATCTGAATCTTACCATTGTGCTCAATCGTTCCACAGACTGGACAATGTTCCGAGGACCACCAAAAGTCTCTGTGGCTCCTGAGAGAGAGGACGTCCACAATCTGCTCACTGCCACACCCGTCCTGCTGCATCACCCACAGCGCCAAAAGGAGGAGAGAAATTGAAAAGCAAATGAAAGCGAGCAGCCAGCAGCAACGGAGCCGATGAGGATAATGCCACATTAACTCATCCTCATCTTCACTGCACTCAAGTAGACTTCCAGAGGACAACACATGCACAGGGACCTCCAGCGCCTCATAGAGTAGGCTGAGGGGGAAGGGAAGGGTGAGGAGGGGAGGGGAGGGGGTGGCTGAATCACTGGAACTGGCAGTGTCTAGGTTCTCTATGGGGAAGGATTCTCTTGTGATGTCCAATATTACATATCTTCTGTGATGAGATGTCTAGTGGTGCCTTATGGTAATCAATAAGTAAATGGGAAATAGTGGGGTTATCTTCATGCTATAATGAAAGCTATTCACAGTTCAAGGTCATTTCTTATTATGGCATGGTAGTACCCTTAGGACATATGTCTATACAAGGATTAATATCAGTATGTGCTTCTAAAAGCCAAATTCAGAGTCGCTCTCAGTGGTCAAACATTCATTGACTACCAGCATTTAAAGTTTATGAAATCTATGGGATCAAATCTATAAACTAAGAAATGGCACCACCTGGTGCCTGGATAGCAATTTACAGTAGCTCTAACAGGGGAAGAGCTGTCCACCAGTGGTGTAAACTACTTTAAAGTACTACTTAAGTTGTTTTTTGGGGTATCTGTACTTTACTTTACTATTTCTATTTTTTACAACTTTTAATTTTACATCACTACATTCCTAACGAAAATATTATACTTTTTAATCCATACATTTTCCCTGACAACCCAAAGTACATGTTGAATGCTTAGCAGAACAGGAAAATTGTGAAATTCACACATTAATCAAGATAACACATGGTCATCCCTACTGCCTATGTTCTGGGGGACTCACTAAACACACATGCATCTTTTGTAAATAATGTGTGTGTTGGTGTGTGCCCCTGGCTATCCGTACATTTTAAAAACAAGACAATGGTGCCATCTGCTTTGCTTAATATAAGGAATATGAAATTATTTATACTTTTACTTTTACTTTTGATACTTAAGTATATTTAAAACCAAATACTTAAAAAACTTCTACTCAAGTACTATTTTACTGGGTGACTTTCACTTGAGTAACCTTCTAATAAGGTATCAATACTTTTACTCAGCGATGACAATTGGGTTATTTGCCCACCACTGCTGTCCACCACACACCACTCAATAAATGGCTACAACAACACATATTTGAAAATTCTAAATTTGTTCAACAATATTATCTAATTGGTATGCTTTTCACACAGACAGTTTAGTATGTCGATTAAATTATATCCTGTGTGAGTTGAATACCAGCTAGAATGAAGCACATTACAGAATTACAAATTGTAAAAACCATTCTGCTGTGCAGCTAGTACCCCACAATGTGTGTCAGCCATTGTGATAGATAGAGGACTCTAGATGGATATAACCAATGATGTATATACACCAAATGACTGACAATGGGTACTGTTTTGAAATCCCGCACCTCCATCTTAGCACTCCCCCACCAGTCTAAAATATTTTATTAATGTATACATTTGTTTTTGCCATGTTTATTCTATTACAGACACCTTAATGCATACTTTTAAATTATATGTGATCAACAAAAAATGTAAAATAATTAAAGTTCTAATGTTACTGTACTGACTAAAACAATAAAATACTTAAATACATGTAATTTTGTCTTTGAAACATTTTACTGAAATACTGTAGAATTCCATTCATTCCTTTGGAGGAATGCTCCTTCAAAGCCTCCCACTGGCCAATACATAGCATCAGCAATTCAGGGTTTATATACATCACTGGGTATAACTCGTTTTAATTTCGACATTGCCATTGAGGGCTTCTACCATTTTAAAGTAGTCAACTGGGTGGGGATTCCTCTGGGTTGGGAGCAATGACTGTATATATGAATGGACAAAGCTATCGATCACGTGACACCATTCATACCTATGTGAAGACTCAATAGCGCATTGAAGCCAAATGAAGTCAGACATAACATGCGCAATTTGAGCTATTATAGGAAGTGACGTTGCAGGTTAGCTCAGTGCTCCCTCTCTCATTGAGTAACTCAAGTTGAAGGCCTACCAGGCTACTGCAGGCTGCCATTAGCAACTAAATTATCCTTAATTTCTTCTGTGGGTGATTTTAAAATAATCGGTTCAAGGACATACAGTGCATTCAAAAAGTATTCAGGCCCCTTGACTTTTTCCACATTTTGTTACATTACAGCCTTATTCTAAAATGTATAAAATTGGTTTTCCCCTTATCAATTTACACACAATACCCCACAATGACAAAGCAAAAAATGTTTTAGACATTTTTGCAAATTTATAAAAGAAAAAAACTGAAATATCAACATTTACATAAGTATTCAGACCCTTTACTCAGTACTTTGTTGAAGCACCTTAAGCAGTGATTATAGTCTTGAGTCTTCTTGGGTATTGTCACGTCTGTGTCTGCGTCTGCGTCTGCTCCTGCTCCTGCTCCTGCTCCTCCCCTCCAGCGTACAACGTCGCCAGAGTACTAACCACCGGTCCTGGGATACATCATTACGCACACCTGGCACTCATCATTAATTGCACCTGTGACTCATTATGATTCACACCTGGACTCCATTACCTTCATTTCCTCCCCTTTATATGTCTCCCTTCTCAGGCCGGTGGTTTCTGGTCCCCTAGCTGATGCTGTCCCCCACGACACACCTCCACCCCTGGACATCAAGGGGAGCCCGGCGTATGCTGTCAGATCCCTACTGGACTCCCAACGTCGTGGGGGTCGGCTCCAGTATCTGGTGGACTGGGAGGAGTATGGCCCAGAGGAGCGGTGTTGGGTTCCGGTGGAGGACATTCTGGACCCAAACATCCTCCCTGATTTCCACCATTCGCCGCCTGGAACGACCCGCTCCTCGTCCTCGGGTCGTCCTGCGGCTGGAGCCGCACATCAGAGGGAAGGGGGTACTGTCACGTCTGCTCCTTCTCCTCCCCTCTGGCGTACGACGTCGCCAGAGTACTAACCACCGGTCCTGGGATTCCTTGATTCACACCTAGACTCCATTACCTTAATTTCCTCCCCTTTATGTCACTCTCCCAGGTTCACTCACCAGTTGGTATTGTTATTGTGTATCGGCATACTGCCTTATGTTAGTGTCGTGGTCTTGTTTTATTAAAGCGTTTCACCTGCACCTGCTTCCGACTCACCGCCCCATCATTACAGGTATGAGACTACAGGCTTGGCGCGTATTTGGGGAGTTTCTCCCATTCTTCTCTGTAGATCCTCTCAAGCTCTGTCAGGTTGGATGAGGAGCATCGTTGCACAGCTATTTTCAAGTCTCTCCAGAGATGTTCAATCGGGTTCAAGTCCGGGCCACTGAAGGACATTCAGAGTCTTGTCCCTTTGCCCAAGTCTGAGGTCCTGAGCACAATGGAGCAGGTTTTCATCAAGGATCTCTCTTTGTACTTTGCTTAGTTCATCTTCCCCTCGATCCTGACTAGTCTTCCAGTCACTGCTGCCAAAAAACCCAGCCACAGCCTGATGCTATGATCACCATGCTTCACCGTAGGGATGGTCCCAGGTTTACTCTAGACGTGACGCTTAGAATTCAGGCCAAAGGGTTCAATCTTGGTTTCATCAGACCAGAGAATCTTGTTTCTCATGGTCTGATTTGTCCTTTAGGTGCCTTTTGGCAAACTCCAAGCGGGCTGTCATGTGCCTTTTACTGAGGAGTGGCTTCCGTCTGGCCACTCTACCATAAAGGCCTGATTGGTGGAGGGATGTAGAGATAGTTGTCCTTCTGGAAGGTTCTCCCATCTCCACAGAGGAACTTTGGAGCTCTGTCAGAGTTATCGGGTTCTTGGTCACCATCCTGACCAAGACGCTTCTCCCCCGATTGTTCAGTTTGCCCAGGCGGCCAGCTCTAGAAAGTCTTGGTGGTTCCAAACTTCTTCCATTGAAGAATGATGCAGAAATGTTTTGATACCCTTGCCCAGATCTGTGCCTTGACACAATCCTGTCTATGAGCGCTACGGACATTTCCTTCGACCTCATGGCTTGGTTTTTGCTCTTACATGCACTGTCAACTGTGGGACATTATTTAGACAGGTGTGCCTTTCCAAATCATGTGCAATTAATTGAATTAACCACAGGTGGACTCCAATCAAGTTGTAGACTCATCTCAAGGATGATCAATGGAAACAGGATGCACCTGAGCTCAATTTCGAGTCTCAAAGCAATGGGTCTCAATACTTATGTAAATAAGGTATTTCGGTTTTATTATTTTGTATACATTTGCAAAAAGTTCTAAACCTGTTTCCACTTTGTCATTATGGGGTATTGTGTGTAGATTGATGAGGGAAAAAATGAATTTAATACATTTTAGAACAAGGCTGTAATGTAACAAAATATGGAAAAAGGTTAGGGGTCTGAATACTTTCTGAAAGCACTGTACATCTGCTGTATTAGAAGCAATTATTGGTACCATGATTGTCTTTGAAGAAAAAAATATTTACATAAAGATTGCCTCCATTCACTATAATGGGGGATCCTGTTTTTTGCTAACAATGCCTTTAGTACCGGGTCGGTCTTGAATTTCAATGAGAGGGGGAAGTCTTTCTCCTCTGGTCAGGAGCAAGGGGCCAGGGTTCTGGTCTAGAAACACGGTTTCAACTGCTCCTATAGTTTTGCTTCTGTACCTCGGTTTAACTGACATCCGGGCCCTGAAAGACAATTTCCATAGACGGCCACATAGAAAAGTCAGATAAAACATTTCTGTCGTCATTATTGTGGATTACGTTTTTCTGGACCCCGCAAGGTTGAAGTTCACCCCTCCCGCTCTTTAAAAAAATGTAATAG